>NC_090319.1:204563359-204914915 GCF_040869045.1 Eurosta solidaginis
ATGTCTTTCGCTGCTTCTGCCGGGTTCTTTATGTAAAAATCCGCCGGCATTCCACAGGAAAACCACAACATAAGGTGGAACGGGGAAGGACAAAACATTTGGTTTTGGACTGAACTAACACCTTTACAATGGTCATTGGACGATGAACCTATCATGGGACTAGGATTGGTGGGAATGGTAGGCTGAAGAATGTTTTGAGAGACAGGGACAGGAAACATATTCTTATTAGCACTAATGTTCCTAGTATCCTTGCTGAACGCCTCAATACTAAACTCAACCGCCTGCTCGTCTGACCATAACCCGGTATTGGTCCCTATCTCACTAACTGGCTTTGCCCTAGACCCATTCTCCTTCATGAGTTTTTCCGTCCTCTTGCATTCTAGTTTCAATTCTGCCAAAGTTTCGGTCTTCGTTGCCAATTTGAGATTGGCCAGATACGGTTTTAAGTTGCCCTTAATTATCTTCACTTACTCGTTTTCAGGTGTCCTTTACCTAAGACGGAACGTGAGATCGTGGACATCGGCGTAATATTCGTCAAAGCTCTCTTGGGGTTGCTACTTCCTTTCCACAATTTCACGTATTACTTCGTAGTCTGATTCTGCCGACTTGCACTGCGCCAGAATCTCCCTTTTTCAATCAAAGTAATCAAAAGTTTCATCACCGGCGTGATCTGCCAGTATCTGCCAATACCACTTGAGAGCAAGACCTGTCACCAAACAATGGAAGTCCGAAAAGAATTGCTGGTAGGACAACTGATATTGGATACGCATTCTTTCTAGGCGAAAGACAAAACTTTATACCGTAATCCCCTTTGCCGACCTGTCGAATTTAAGGTGCCATTTATCTAAGTCTACCTTCTCCCTTCCTGGGTAACTTGTGTTGGTATTTCTGGAGTTGTGCTGGCCTCCCAAGGTATCGCGAGCGTGTCCAGGTGTAGACGCAGATGCTGGAGGGGGGAGGAAGAGGTGCAGTAGGGGCGCGCATTGACGACTCCACAACCCCCTGGACTCTCCTGGGTATAGCACCTCCAGTTGCCCCTTGCTTCGAGTCTGACATCTCTAATATCTTTTCAATCCTCCGTGAAATACTGAAAGTGCTGTCAGAAGCTTCGAAAAAAAACCTATCTGTCACACTAACCACCGGCCTTACGTTGGTTTGGGCCTCTGGCTGTCCAAATACCCTAGCAGTGCAACGGTTCAAGAGGTCTACCGGAATGAAATAGACTGGATATTCGATGCCCGTATCGATTTGGGTGAATAAGGACCCTGCCACCTGATTCTCCAGAGCCCGAGATACGCTACGCCCTCTTTAATACAGCTCCCTGATTCTTTGCCTTATCCATAAACTAAGGGGGCTGGTATATAAGGGAATCCGCAATCAGATTTCCAAAACCGTATAGAAAAAAAATCGACAAACTTCAAAGTTGGACAAAGGAAACAACAAAAAATATAAAAATCAAAACGCTGTTGTACCCCAATTATGACAGCAAAAATTTCCAAATTAAAAGGTTATTTCACCTATGGATTTATTTGTGAGTTAAAAAACTTTGAAATAAACAGTCGCAATTCAAGTGGTAAAAATGGTATGAAAGAAATATACATATGTATGTGTATATATATATAAAAAGTATATTAAAAGATACGTATGTGTATAAAGGATAAAAGTAATATGTGCAAGTTCAGAAATAGACAATTCTTAACGGATATGTACGTATGTGTATTTAATTGGGTAAAATTCAAAGAGGCAAACAAATTCAAAATAAACAGCCTCGATAAAAAACATTTGACGGTGTGTACCGATATATGTATGTATATAAAACGCTTGTCGGATATTAATCCAAAAAAACTAAAAACAAGCAGAAAGATTAGAAAAATTTATGAATTTCGTTAATTGTTTTGAGTTGAAAACTATTGTGTAGAATGACAGCAAAATTTGAAACAAAAAACGAATCCAACAAAAATTCTTATATAAAAAAATGCAAATATAATAATCGTAAATTTTTCAATGACTACTTCAAAACGCTATAGAAACTCTGAAAGACAATTGTTGTAGATAAAACCTCAAAAAGTAGCAATAGAACCAGGGAAATATATGAAAATTCAGAAACCTATTTCCTGAAATACGTTTGTGTTTCAAAATAACCTAAGAAGTAATAATATTAAATTGTAAAAAAAAATGTATAAAAAAATAAAAATAAATGTAAGGCGCGATAACCTCCGAAGAGATCTAAGGCCGAGCTTCTCTTCCAATTTGCGTCGTGCTCCTCTTGATTTTTCCCTACAAATTGGCCGGACGGGACCTACATGTTTTATGCCGACTCCGAACGGCATCTGCAAGGCAGATGAGTTTTCACTGAGAGCTTTTCATGGCAGAAATACAATCGGAGCGCTTGCCAGACACTGCCAAGGGGCGACCCCGCTTAGAAAAATTTTCTTCTAATTGAAAAATCTTATTTCTAAAATTTTGATGTTGCTTTGCCCGGGAGTTGAACCCAGGGCATACGGTGTGATAGGCGGAGCACGCTACCATCACACCACGGTGACCGCCAAAAAAAATGTATAATAAAAGTAAAAAAAAACTTCAAATAAGTGTTAAAAAAAATAATAATAAACCTGTCTGTTTACAAAAAAATTCCGAAAACTAAAAATAGAAAAGCAAAAGACTAAGTCTATTCAATTAAGTTCCTACAAACTTTACTCTTATTCAAAAAATGAAAATTTCAAAAGTTTATCCTCTTCTAATGTATTTACTCTTGGAGCATTCTGGTGTTGCCCTCGCCTGATGGACTCTGTGGGTAATCTGGGTAAAGTAATAATGTATTCTGTCCAAGGTCAATGCCATCTAAGCCCCTCTTAGTTATGAAATGTGGCAATACAGCGTCTTAAGAACTAGCTCAAGACGTGGTTGCCACAATTCCCCCTTACCGTGTCAAATTACTACCCCATGCAAGCTTACCAAACCTTACATACGTACGGTGCTGGACCATCCGCATGGCAGCTGAGGTTGCTTGCAACAAAACAACAACAACAAATTTAAGCATTGTCTTAAAGTACCGCCGATGACTTCTGATACCACTTTTAAAAATTTTGAAGTTCTTAAAAGGAACTCAGAAATTACCGCCAGCACTCCCCCCACTGTTTTGTCACTCAGGCACATATCGCTCGTTGCCGACAATAAGCGATGTTGCCCTCGTGCCCTAAATTTGTCCGAGAGAAGGAAAATTAAGGAAACAGGCAGGATAGTAAGAAGCTGAAAATAGTATGTAGAAAAGAACGTTAAGCAAAAAAAAAAGGTTTATAAAAGTGGGAAATGTGCCACAAATAGACAAAAAAAGGAAATATGGGAAAAATTACAATTACTATTGGGCTATACCGTTGGGCGCCATTGTTAAGTAACTGCCTGCTACGGGAAAGGAGGAGTGGTCAGAACCGCGCCTCAAAGCCAACGAGCCTCAGCCGTTCTACTACCATGCCAATCCGCCACTCCTCCTCTCCAGTACCAGGCAGTTACAATGCTCAAAATAACGGGAATAGAATTAGAATTGTTTACTGATGAAAACATGCATAATTTTATTTTATCGGGAATTAGGGACGGGATTGTTCAATGTTGCAAACGGCATTCAGTTGCTAACAATAAATATTTAAGTGATTACGATGCGACTAAGTCTTCAAATTATATATTTTATTTAGATGTTAATAATTTATATGGTTAAGTTATGTCACAATATCTCCTTCAAATTAATTTTGAATGGATTGAAAACGTAGAGGAGTTTAACGGTTTTAGCATACCAGAAGATTCTTTAGTTGGATACATATTAGAACTAGATTTATATTATCCCATAACCACTCAAAATATTCATAATGACTTAACATTTTGTTTTGAAAACAAATAGGTTGACTCAATGAAAAACTCAAAGTTGATTGGTGGTTTGGGAAACAAAATAAAATATATTATTCATTATATAAATTTACAACAATGTATTAAACATGTACTTGTATTAAAGAAAATTAAAAGAATTCTACAATTTAATCAATCAGATTGGTTAAAAAAAATGTATTGATTTAAACAATTATCATAGAACCGATACATATTGGTTTTACAGTTTTAGAACTTTCTAAATTTAAAATGTATAGTTTCCATTATGATTATATCAAAGAGAAATATAAAAATAATATTGCTTTGAATTTTATGGATACTGATTCATTCATATATGATATTCAAACTGATGACTGATGACCACTTCTGCTACAGTTTCCGCTTCTTGATTTGGGATTGGGTATACCTCTGGCCATTTACTGAAATAATCCATAACCACCAGTACATATTTGTTTTCGCAGTTGCTAGTAGGAAATGGACCTGCGACACCAATAGCGATCCTTTCAAATGGCGCACCTGAAATATACTGCTTCATCTGGCCATGACTTCGTGCTTTGGGCCCTTTCGCTCTGCTGCAAACCTCGCAGTTGGCAATCCACTCGGTGACCGACTGACGGCAACCAACCCAATAGAATCTCTGCTTAATTTTCTCGAGCGTCTTCGTGATTCCAAGATGACCTCCGCTTGGACCAGTACGCAGCTCGCTGAGTACATCAGGAATCCTTTTCCTGAGAACAACTATCCGTTTCTTCTTGCATTGACCATTCCCACTCTCCCATACTCGATGCAATTAACCGGATATCAATTCTAAACTGTTCCACTGTGCCCAATATGACTTCGCAATGGGACTCTCTGCTAACATCTCCTCTCTATTTGGTCTTTCGTTTTGTTGGAGCCCTCTCATAATATGTTTTAGTATCGCGTGGAATTCACCTCACTTCCAACACGCTTAATATTACAAACATTCGTTCATTGACCTAGATAATTACCATGAGTTCATTCGCGTTTGCCAAGTCGCCTAATGTATTAATGCCTCATACCAAACTGCTCAAGCAGGAATCATATTGACAATATGTAGGTCAATATAATAATTCGCTGACAAAGCATTCCTCACTATTGAGTAATGCACTTCTAGTATGTAAATATTAATGTATGTATGTATATATGTATAGGTTAAGAACTTTTGTATAAATAATAATGAATGTCGTCAACAAAGACAATTAACAAATTGCTATCCAACGCTACTCATCAGCGTTGGTGAGTCAAATCATTTGTTGTTAATTTTTTCTTTACATGGCGATCCTGCCAGCCTGATCTTCAATTAGCTGAAAATTCGCTCATAAGCAAAATTCGCTAGATCTTGCTGAACAGAGATCCTGCCATCTCACAAACAGTTCGCTAACTGCCAAGAAATTTAAAGACAGAACTAAAAGTCCTGCCAAACTAAACATAAAAATTAAGTATTCCTGAACGAAACAGGATACAAAGGAAGGAGACATTTTTGCGCTATAAAGACGATTCCAAGAAAATTGCTAACATCATCAATTAAGAGGAGCTGAGCAAATTAAAATAGAAAATATTACATCATCAGTTATGAAGATTGGAGTAAATCAAAATCGACGTAAACAACATTATGATCGGCAATAAGGATGACTGACCAAATAAA
This sequence comes from Eurosta solidaginis, assembly GCF_040869045.1. NCBI lineage: Eukaryota > Metazoa > Arthropoda > Insecta > Diptera > Tephritidae > Eurosta > Eurosta solidaginis. The sequence continues at coordinate 204,568,902 of NC_090319.1, forward strand.
CGCATATGCGAAGTGGAATAAACAACATTCTGATCGGCAATAAGGAGAATTGACCAAATAAAAGCATAAAGCGAGGTGGAATAAGAATGATGAACCAAACAAAAGCAAACGAGGTGGAATAAAGAAATCTTCAGCAACAGCAAAAATCAGCAGCAAACAACATGCAGACTGACAAGGAGTTATAAATGTTTAAGCATAATAAAAATTTTTAGAATCAATTGAGCAGCCTCAGGAACGCTAAACTATGAGCAAAAACTTGGTTTTTGCTTAGGAAATTTTTTTTATCTGCATTTTATATTAGAATAAATTTTGTCACAATAGGACTAGCTTAATAGAAAAATCTTGAAAAAAACAACATAAATACAAATTCTCAAATAAGTTATTGAAAACAAAATTTTTTTCATTGTCATAGAAAAATAACTAGAAATATTCATATACCGAGTAAATTGGAATGTCGGAAATATATTTTAAACACCCCATTGAGTGGGAAGACAAAGTAATTTTAGACGCAGGAACAGTAGATTACGAAAAGGAATTAAAATGGTTAAAAACATTTTGGAAAAAGATAGGCATGAATAGGGAACCCACAATTGAGGATGTAAAAAATCCCACAACCAGGGAAGAAGAAACAGTGAGAATGATTCGAATGGTATTCCCCGAGAGAGCTTAAAATTAAATTATAATAGCGTTGGCATTTTTTTGGCTATATATAAATAAAAATTTTTTTAAAAGAAAATAAACTATACTAGTAAATTATAAAATTTTTGAAATGTTAAGATCCTTTTTTTCCTAAATAAAAATATTTTTAATTTAAAAATTTTAGATTTACAATTTTATAATACGAATCTTATAAATAAAATGGAATGCATATGATAAAAGAATAAAAAAAAACAATATATATATTTTTTTTTCGTCACAAATAGAAAATAATTATAGGATAATTTTCACATGGCTTGGTGGACAAAAATAGCTCAATAGCTGATAGCGATAGCCGGATACGATTTAGGGAAGGAAAACTCGGAATCAATGGAAAATAGAGTAGTAAAATATGAACCACCAACCGAAATAGATACGAAAAATTCGTCAAACGTCCCAGATGTTTGGTTAGCAGTTTTAATCTGCGTAATTGGGCTATTGATCATTGCAATATCCATGATACTCAAAAGCTATATGAAATTTAAATATAGGCAATTAAAACCCGTTCAAGTTCGTATCTAAGGAATTCTATTGTTAAACTTACACCCTACTATTTTAAAACCAAACTCAAAGCTGAGAAAGAGCAATAAACAATCCAAGTATATCCCAAATAGTAGATCTTAAAATGTCACAATTGACAGTAAAGGCACCCCTGCCTAAAGTGAACAGCAAATCAAGAATTTGCATAATTCATATTAAAACCCGCAGTAGTTCCTTGGAAGTTATCAAAATAACATTCTTAAAGGTTGTCAAGGAAGAAGATTTATACCACAGCCCCGATAAAATTCATGTCAGTGGATATATTCAAAACACAAAAACTTTAAAACCAGCCCATAACAACAGCAAGAATGAAGAAAAGTCACAAAGAGAAACTTAAAAATATATGCCAAGCGCTATATAAATTTGCAATAAAAGACTAGTCGCGCTCATTTTCATCTTAGGATAGAAAAATGTTAGCGTAGAAAAATTATCAAACAACCAGATTGTTGAGGAAGTTATTGATTCAGGACAATATTCGACCATGCATACAAGAAATATCGGCAATCCAGGACTTGAAATTTATAAGGACAAATTAATTGACTATTTACTGCAGTACGCAAATTTAAAATAATAATTGATAACCAAGTTCTCAAGATCAACTAATTGCAGAAGCCCAGAGGTTGTGCAAGTGACAAAAATAATTCTTCATAAAAGTCATGACGATTCTGTCTTGGTGGCCGCCGCAGAAATCGCATGACAAATAAGATCAAAGAAATTGCTGGAAAAATAAATTAAAAGATAGAATAAATTTTGCATCCATTGTACCTTCCTTCCACTAACCAGCTAAACTACTACCGCTAATATAATCTACCTTGCTCTTGCGTCAATCACAGACCCTAAATTTCTGCACAATTAGTGACATATTTCATATTATAAATTCCCGTATAATTAGCTACAGATTTTTTTTGTACTAAGTTTAATGTAACCCTAATAAAATGAAATAACAATGAAAAGCTGTTATTTAATAGAAATAATTAAAAAAAATTGCAAAAGTCAGCTTATTATGAAAACGCGAGAATCAGCATAACGTGCACTGTATGTAAAGCAAATGCAAACGAATAAAAACAAAACAAGAAAACACATATACTCATAATATCAAGTTACCACTATGACATAATTAATAATTACAATTAAATTTAAAAAAAATCTCTTTTGGTAACACCAAGCAAGTTGACTGGTTCATTCAACGAAAAATGAAACAACACGGCACACTTATCACAGTGACATTGGAGTGACCGTCTATAATTAAGCATACAATTATATACGCTCACTTAAAATACTCTAAATAAATTATTGGATCTCATATTCATAAGTGACAATTTTTGTTGTGAAGTTAGTGAGTGCTTGAATCCAGTTACTTCTAAGGACAGTCATCATCTACCACTTGTCGTCGAGTTTAGTTTTTATCATTTTCCTCCGGTTACTACTGACAGTAGATTAATCTTGAATTATTATTTGTGTGACTTTGCAAGCATCAACGATTCTTTACTTGAAATAAATTGGGAGGAGCTACTTGGTGGGCTTGATACTTCTGTTAGCTTTTCCACTTTTAAGTCTATTTTATTCACCCAATGTTTGGATAGAATCCCCTTGCGGGTAAAAAGAGCTTACAAATTACCTTGGTACACTAAGGAATTAAAAAAACTCAAGAATTTTAAAAACGAATTCTTAAAAAAATTTCAAATGAATAAGAATAACATGTTCTTCAATAAATATAAGTCGTACTAAAAATCCTTTAAGTACATTTTGAATAAAACTCTTTATTCTGAGTATATGCGCAATATCGAGGGTAACATCAAATCGAATCCAAAAGTTTTTGGAAATATCTTAAGGACAAAAAGTGTTCCGCTGGTGTGCCTACCGGAGTTTTCCTGGATGATAACTCGGCGAAAACTCCAAATGAGGCTGCTAACTTATTTGCTGATTTTTTTAAATCCAATTTTTCTGTGGATGATAGTTATCAACCGCTCGATTTTTCGGATAGTCTGATCTCTGCCTTAAATTTCGGAGCTCTACATCTTTCTTCTGATGATATTAGTGGAGCTATTAATATTCTTAAGTTTTCTTCTCAAACAGATTTAGACGGATTTTCTGCCATCTTATTGAAAAATTGTCCGGCCCTGCCCTGCCGTCAAACCAACTAGGTGTATACTAGATGAATACTAGTTTGCCATAAATCCCAACTAGTATGAGTTCTGTTACTTTTTCATATTAGCAACTGGTATTTTTAACATGGTGATGTCCTACGAAATATCAATTGCCAGTCTCTGCATCAGCATCATACCAATTGACAAACTAGTCATTATATAAGTTAACAAGAGGTACCATCCAAAAACGTATGCTACCCTCCCATATGTAATGCTATGTTGATGTAAGGCTGAGATATAAACCCAAAAACATAACTATCATTAGCTAATAATGATATTAGTACCGCGAGCAAAGCACAAAAAAACTACAACGGTATTATCGCCTGATGACAATAAGAAAGAGCATTAAAAACTCCAACTGAATTGTTACTGCACACAAAATGAAGACAAACGCGAATACCTAGTAAAGTGGACTTTGGTCACCAAAGCCATCCCCATAAAAAAATACGCAAAAACAATTGATTTAGAGGCAAAACCCAAAGCTCGGTGTATTTGGCAAACGGGAGCATTTCAGCAGATCATTAAACAACCGTACCTTGAATACGCTAGTCGCTCAATCGAAATATATGATTGATAAAAGCAAGTCGTTTTGATATATGTAAATCGAAGAAAATATATGATGAATAAATGCAAGTCGCTTTCCTATAAATCGAAGGGAGTGATATTTTATTTGGCGCCCAACTAGAAGGCTTTTAGAAACAAAAGGATCATAGAACCCAGCTGAAGCGCCAGGGTTCATTAGCTTCTGCTTTTAGCATTAGAGGCAGAGTATACGTGAGAGTGCAGAGAAAAACGGAGGCGAAGCTGGTGAAAAGCAGAGAAGATATTAATGCTCTTGTCAGCGAAGGCAAACAATGATGACGAATTTCTACAACGACGCAAGCATGGGATTAATATTTATGTTTATGTTTACTTTTTTGTCTTTCTCTCTTACTTTTTCAAATATGTATGTTTATCATTTGCAAATTCCTCTTTTCTTTATTACTTTCAATTCTACAAACCAAAGCCCATTACGCAGCTCTAAGTGCATTAATCCTAATGATCAGTGAAAATGAGTATCTGAGTACTGACAACGAATGTCTCAAGACCATTTTAACCCTTGTAAGCAACAGTCATGCAGGTTTGCAGCTTTGCCACGTAAATGCACGTAGTCTTAATTTACAGAAACTTGATTACATGAACCAAATTTTGCAAAATACAAAAATTGGCATACTTTGTGTGACTGAGACTTGGTTTAGAGAGGATATTGAGGATGAATTTTATAAACTACACTCTTACACATTGGCACGGAATGATAGGAAAACCGGGGCAAGAGGTGGAGGTGTTGCCATATATTGTAAAACATCGCTGAGACATCAGGTTATCTTCAAATCCAACGAAAATGATCCTGTTGAGTACTTGATTATAGAAGTTAGTGATGCATTAAAGAAGTGTTTAGTTGTGTGTGTGTACAACCCCAGTAAATTCCATAAGCTAGACAATTTTTTCTAGACTACTACCTACTAGATTTTCACCAAATTGCAAATTTAGCTTGCTAGACCTGATATGTACCTCGGACCGTTCCAGTGTACTTTATTTTGACCAGTTCTCAGTTGCGGGAATATCGGATCATGACATGTTGTTTATATCGTGTGATATAGATTTTAATTGCAATACCGAAACACAATTTTATTATAGGGATTTTAAGTCAGTTAATATCTCTGAACTAATGTGCGAAGCTGATTCTTTACATTGAAACCGCGTATGGATGTTTTCAGATATTAACCAAAAACTCAGTCATTTCATGTTTCTTTTAAATTACGCATTTACCAAATATGTACCTCTAAAGGCGGTAAAGTCCCAAACAAATAAACAGCCGTGGTTCACAAAAGAGGTTCTGCTGGCTATCAAAGGTCGTAGTAAGTCTTACAAAATTTGGAAGCAACATCCCACAAATGAAAACTGGCAATATTATCGTCTGGTACACTCACAGTAAGAAATTCTAAAACACTTTTTTTCCAAACAAAGCTTGACACTAATTTACCAACCAAGAACTTGTGGAAAAATCTCAAATCAATAGGGATTGCATGTAAAAATGATTCGAAATGCGATTTGGACCCTGACTCCAACAATGACTTCTTTTTACAGTCGAGTAGTTATATAAATAATCAAAAATTCAAACTTAATGAAAACGTGATTTACACACCAGATAATAACAAATTTCAATTTTTCGGAGTTACAGAGGATGATGTCATAAGAAGTATATTCTCAATAAAGTCCAATGCCGTTGGTGACGACGGTATAAGCCTTGGGTTTGTAAAACTTATTGCAATCAACATTGTTTCAACGTTAACACATATTATTAACTTTTCGATAACGACTTCAACTTTTCCCGATACTTGGAAGATAGCAAAAGTTATTCCTATTGCTAAAAAGCCATCGGCTGTTTTGCCAATGGATTTTCGGCCGATAAGCATATTACCCGCTCTTTCTAAAATCTGGGAAAAGTTAGTGGTGACCCAAATCACCGAATACCTCAATAAGAACAACCTTCTCTCAGAATGCCAGTCTGGTTATAGAGCGAGCCATAGTTGTGCGACGGCTTTACTCAAGGTAACTGAAGACATCCGCCCTGCCTACGATAGGGGTGATTTGACTGTGATGTCACTTTTAGATTTTTCGAAAGCCTTTGACACAGTAGATCATTCCATTCTCTTAATGAAATTACGACACTACTTTGGATTCTCTTCTAGCGCTCCAAGATTGCTCGAAAACTATCTTACAAATCGTTGGCAGAAGGTAGTAGTTAAAAGTGGTTGCTTTGAGACGAAGTGCCTGTGCTCGGGGGTGCCTCAGGGATCTATACTTGGACCAGTTTTGTTCAGTATGTTCATTAACGGTATTACTCATTGCTGTAAAAGTGTTTCAATACATCTCTATGCTGATGATGCACAAATATATCTATCTCGCCCTATTGGCTTATCTGAAGATTTGGTTTGTAGGATGAACGAGGATCTCGGAAGCATCTCTTCGTGGTCGAGTGATAATAATTTAAATCTAAATGCGTCTAAAACAAAAGCTATTTGCATTTCGCACTCTCCGCAACTAGTAGAGAATTTGCCATCGGTTATACTACAGGATATTACCATTAAGTATGAGTCGGTCGTTAATAGTTTAGGGTTCAAACTAAATTCCAATTTTAACTGTGTTGATCATATTAACTACGTTTTATCAAAAATTTTTTTGTGTTAAGGAAATTGTGGTACACAGCTGCTTTCATTCCTCCAAATGTCAAATTAATGTTAGTCAGATCACTAATATTTCCTTTCATTTCGTTGGGAGGGTTAGTGTTTGGTGATATAGACTGCAGGTCTAGAAATAAGCTACAACATGCATTGAACAATTGTGCAAGATATATCTACTTGAAGCGTAAATTTGACCACATATCAGAGTTTTCGTTTAAAATACTTGATTGCAGTCTTACTACCTTCCTAAACTATCGCAATCTAATTTTCCTGAATAAATTAATTTATAAAAAACAACCAGAATACCTATTCCGAAATTTATGTTTTGCTAGATCTGACAGAACCTGTAACCTCATCGTTCCACGCCATAAATATCCCTCATCACCAAGGACGTTCTTTGTCAGTACTATCAAAGTATGGAACTCATTACCTAATTTTATTAAAAATGAGCCCAATGCATCGCGCTTTAAATTGGCTTTGTCTGAATTTTTTGATATACGAAAAACACCATTCTAGCTATTTTCTCGAATCTACATTGTCTATTTCTGTTATTTCTTTTATATTAATATAAATATTGTTATACTCACATTATTATATTGTACACTTATCCAAATATCGATGTACTTTAAGAGACAATAGTCTCACTTGTACAAATGTGTTCAATAAATTGAATTGAATTGAATTGAGCTGCTAAGAACTATCATCAAATGATTGCTGAAGACAAAGTACCATAGGTCAATGAAATTAATACAATTGTAAGTGATATTCCAAATATTGGTTAAGTGGATTTAAAAAAAAAAAACAAAAAAAATCGTGTTTTTGAATCAGTGCACTAAAAGTTCTTTTAAGTGTTTAAAAACAGTGTTCTACAAAATCTTAAAAAAAAAATCCTCATTTTAATTTTGTTCCAAAAATATAACTCACGTCCATTTCTTATTAGTGCTTAAAAAAAAAAAAGACTTTATAGGAAGTTAAAAGAAGCGCTAAATATCATAAAATTTGTTTTTGTCATATGATTGCGACGTTAAAATTCTGTAGGCAGTAGTGAGTTGCACTAAAGTTTCTTCAAGTCCATTATGAAAACTGTAACTCAAATATTATATTATATAATAATTGAAATTATATTATATAATAATTGAAATAATAAATTGTGCATTTTTAGAAGCACGTGGTACTAAAATTTTAGGCTCATCAGATTTATAATACAATTAAGCTAAACCTCAACAACTTTTCCAGTTTGCATTAATATTAACATAAATCTACAAATAAAAGGGCATCTTGTGGGAGCTGTTCGCTTCGAAATTTATGATAAAATTTCAAATTTTATAGAATTGATTTTGTTGTGCTGTCGAGAACTTTTAAAGTTCAGATATCTCTCGTACATATAATAGCCTTTTCAAATAAAAAAATTTTATCATTTTGTAAGCCAAGTCTTTGATTGAGAGGTTGATTTATAATTGAAAATGTTTCTTAGCAGAGAGCAAGTGCTAGAAATCGTTAATACGTCTAATGAACATACTAGGCAGGAGCTTGAAGAGCAGATACAACGTATAACTTTAGCCGTTAACCGGTTGGGACCACCCAGTGTGGAAACGCTTTTACCTGTTTCCATAAACCCATTAATTGATCAGAACAATGCCAGCTTAGACTTAATTAAATCTTGAGTTTCAAGGCGAATCTTCCACGTCACCGGCTTGGCGAAGTGCAGCCGAGTTTGCAATGACTTACTACAAGGAGGGATCGGAGAAGTATTATATAGCCATGGGTATCTTTAGAAATAAGATAGTGGATTCTGCCAACCCTACTCTCGCATCATTTAATACTGTTCTAAACTATAAGGCAATCATTTCTAGGCTCGTTCAAACCTATGCTGATAAAAGGCCATTATACGTAATGGAAAACGAGCTAAGTATTTTGAGACAAGATAATTTGTCTATTGCAGAATACTACAACAAGGTAGATAAGTAACTATCTTTAATAATCAATAAGCAAATTATGACTCATAGTGGAAATAGTGATGTTATTGCAGCTCTTAATGATCGTGCCAGGGAGAATGCATTGCGCGTCTTCATATCTGGGCTTCGCCGCCCTATGTGTGCCATACCCTTTTCAGCAAGGCCGAAAGATCTTCCATCTGCTCTTGCAGTCGCACAAGAACTCCAAAGGAGTCATATGCGATATGACTTTGCGCAAGCATTCGCAATGGGTAACACATTAAAAGCTAACAAATCAAAAGCACCACTGTCAAAATACCAATAACGTCCCTACTCCAATATTACGCCTATACCAACTCCTATGGAAGTTGATAATAGTTCATCCTTTTACAGACAACGTAATCATTCCAACTATCCAAATATGCCACAGCAGCAGCATAGCAAACATTTTTCTAAGCCTAATATTTACACATATACACAGAATCCAAATTCGAACCAGCAAGTGGCGTATAAACGAGCTCGGGAGCAATCGAATTCCGACCGAGTACCAATTCAAAAGGCTCAGAAAATTTACTTTATGCCAGATGAATTAGAATATTTTTCAAATAATGACAACATAGGGTGTAAGGGTGAAGCCCGTGAAGGTGTCGAGTGTAGGGATTGCTACAAACGTGAATATGATCCACACAATGGTTATTTTAGTCGCGAAGAGGGAGATGATATTGAAGATCAGTATGACGTAATAAATTTTTTAAACTAAATCCGCTCCTGCCTTATATTACTCAAACAATTAGAAACGGACAGGAGCTTCGTATTTTAATTGATACAGGTACGTCGAAAAATTATATAAACAATTTTTCATTTGCAAGGTGTTTAACTTTTAGAAAAGCCGTTCCGTTTGAAGTCTATTAATGGTACGAATATCATTAATAAAAAATGCTTAATTAATATTCTGACCATACCTCAACATTTTACTTACATCCAAATTTAAACATGTTCGACGGTATCGTAGGGTATGAGTTTCTCAGGAAAATTAAAGCAAATATCGTCACTGACAGAAGGTGTTTACTTTACCAGAAAGTTAAATAACAATATTCTCAAGTGGCCAGGTAAATTTAATAACAATAGAGACCGACTCAGTTCCATCTAGTTTTGAAGCTCAATTTCGTCAGATAATTAATACCAATGTAACCGCTTTTGCTGATCCAGATAGAGCGTTGCCATACAAAACCTCCGTGAAGGGAAAAATCCGCACAACTACTAACGAACCAATATACAGTAAAATTTATCCGTACCGTATTTCAGTGGATCCGTTTATTAACAAGGAAATTGAAACACTTCTCAAAGATGGCATTATTAGAAAGCCATGCTCGCCCTATAATTCACTAGTTCACGTGGTGTCAAAAAAAGGCCTCGATGAGAATGGAAAGCCGAAGTTGCGCATGGTGATAGACTTTAGGAAGATCAATGAAAAAACTGTCCCTGATTGATACCCCATACCCGATACTTCCGTAATTTTGGCTAATTTAGGAAAATCCAAATACTTCACTACTTTAGATCTCAAGTCAGGTTTTCACCAGATTATCATGTGTGAGGAGGATATGCAAAAAACGGCGTTCAGCATTAATAATGGAAAGTGCGAATTCTGTCGGTTGCCCTTTTGGATTGAGAAATGCGCCCGGCATATTTCAAAGGGCAATATACGACGTTTTACGAGAAGGAAGGAAATTTTGTCATGTTTATGTGGACGATATAATTATTTATTCTCCCGATGAAGAGTCTCATTTAAGAGACATAGATAATGATCTTAAAAAATTAGAGAAAGGGGGATGAGAGTATCACCTGAAAAATCAAAGTTTTTCAAAACGGAGGTAGAGTTTTTGGGTTTTTTAGTATCCGAAAGGGGTATAAAAACTTGTCCAGATAAAGTGCACTATATTATTAATTACGAACCCCCTAAAACCCTTCGAGCATTACGGTCGTTCCTCGGCCTATCTGGATACTGTTGTTGTTGTTGTTGTAGCAATGCTCGCCCCACCTAATAGCCGCGACCGATCACAAATTGTCATCAATATCCTCTAACGGGAGTACAAGGAAACTTGCCGTTTCAACAGGGGTGGACCATAAGGAAAGGGGTGTTAGAGGCGTTGGTTCCACATTACAATTAAAGAGATGGTTGGTGTCATGTGGGGACACATTGCAAGCAGGGCATACATTTTGTATGTCGGGGTTGATTCTGGATAGGTAAGAGTTTAACCTGTTACAGTATCCAGAACGAAGTTGAGCAAGAGTGACACGCGTTTCCCTGGGGAGTATGCGTTCCTCTTCTGCGAGTTCTGGATATTTTTCTTCAAGTACTGGATTCACCGGGCAATTCCCGACATAAACGTCCGACGCCTGTCTATGGAGTTCACCAAGGACCTGCTTGTGTTTTTCCGCTTCATACGGCTGGGTTCTCAGGTGTCGTCTTTCCTCAAAATGCTTACGGAGATGACTCCTTAGGCCCCTAGGCGGTGCTGGTTCGTCAATCAGATGTCTGTTGGGATGCCCAGGTTTCTGGGTATTCAACAGAAACTGTTTGGTCAGCATCTCATTTCTCTCCCTGATGGGGAGTATTCTCGCCTCATTATGCAGATGGTGTTCTGGGGACATAAGAAGACAGCCCGTGGCGATTCTGAGAGCAGTATTTTGGCAGGCCTGGAGTTTCTTCCAGTGGGTGGTTTTTAGGCTTGGCGACCATATGGGTGACGCGTAGCACGTAATCGGCTGGCTAATTGCTTTGTATGTGGTCAAGAGCGTTTCTTTATCTTTTCCCCAGGTACTGCCAGCAAGGGACTTTATTACGGCTCTGAATTCTTGGAACAATTGCGGTTGCGTGCGCACCAAAATGTAGATCCTGATCAAACGTCACACCCAAGATTTTGGGGTGTAGGACAGTCGGTAGCGTAGTGCCATCGACGTGGATGTTCAATATGGTCGACATTTGGGGCGTCCATGTTGTAAATAAGGTCGCGGAAGATTTAGTCGGTGACAATGCCAGGTTTCGCGAGGTGAAAAAACTGGAGAGATCAGGAAGATAGCCGTTTATTATATTGCATAGCTCATCGATCTTTGGGCCTGGGCCTGTGGCCATTATTGTGCAGTCATCGGCGTAGGAAACGATTGTGACTCCTTCCGGTGGTGAAGGTAGCTTAGATATGTAGAAACAAAAGCGGGGATAGGACACCACCCTGTGGCATCCCTTGTTTAATTCTCCTTTGTTTTGATGTTTCGTTTCTGAATTGCACCGATGCCTGCCGACCACCCAGATAATTTGCGGTCCACCTTTTAACGTTGGTGCACATAGGTCAAAAAGCGTAAAAATCGTTCTCAGTTCAGAAGCACTCCAAGCGTTTGAAAAGATAAAACAGGTTCTAGCTTCCGACGATGTTTTACTACAATATCCGGATTATAGCCGACCATTTGAGCTAACAACCGATGCTTCGCGTAGTGCACTGGGTGCGGTTTTATCCCAAAACGGTCGCCCAATCACCATGATTTCACGAACACTATCACCTTGTGAACAAAACTACGCAACCAATGAACGTGAGCTGCTTGCGATTGTGTGGCCACTGAAAAGACTTCGGCATTATTTATACGGAATAAAAAACATAAATATTTTCACAGATCACCAGCCACTCATATTTGCCATTTCGGAAAAGAATCCGAATGCCAAAATGAAAAGATGGAAAGCCTTTATAGAAGAATTTTCACCTACATTTCACTACAAACCTGGAAAAGATAACAAAGTTGCAGATGCGCTCTCCAAACAATACTGTCACAACTTGAATTCTACTGAGAAAAGCGAAAGTGTTCACAGTGAGGAGTCTTCAACTCATGTCATTAAATCTGTTAAATGTCCCATTAATCAGTTTAGAAATCAGATAGTGTTATCTGAATCAAACACATTCAGTAAAACCACGAAGATCCTTTTTCGAAAACTGGTTAGGCATACAATCTTTTTCGACAACACCGCAAACCTAATTCAGTGTCTTAAATCTGTTATTAACCCCAACGTTACCAACGGTATTCACTGTGACCTCCCGACTTTGGCATTGATACAAAATACCCTAAAGTTAGCATTTCCAGGCGTTAAATTTATCCATAACGAAATTCTCGTCATAGACTTGGTCAACAAAGACGACCAGTTAGAAACAATAGCAGTGGAACATAACCGTGCTCATCGTGGTTTGTACGAAAATGTCCAACAAATATCTCGAGAATACTTCTTTCCAAAAATGAAAAAACATGTTGCAAGCGATGATTGCAAATTGTAAAATATGCCTTGAGAATAAATACCAGAGGAAACCAGCTGATCCTGAAATAGGTAAAACTCCTATCTCTCACCTTCCAGGAGAAATCCTTCACATGGATATTTTTATGACCGGTAAATACCATTTTCTAACATGCGTTGATAAATTATCCAAGTTTGCTATAGTTAAACCCATTACATCTAGATCCTCAATTGACATTAAATATGCCCTGTTGGAAATTTTTTTAATACCAAAACAATCGTTTCTGACAATGAAAAAGCGTTTCATTCAGACCTAATTAAGAGATTACTAAGGCCAGGTGGAACGGTTTCACTCCACCTTGTTAGAAATATCGCGTTGCATAAAAGAGCAACAAAAAATATACGAAACGGTTGATTTGGTTTGGTTGGCGACACATAAGTATAATGCAGTATCCACTCTATCATCAATGCTAAGCCAACCGATGTATTTCACAATTGCTCGAGAGAGGAACTGGCCATAGTAAGGCAAAAGTTGATGGAAGCCCAACAAAGAATTTTGAGGAGAAATAACCTAGGAAAAAAATTAAAAAATTATCACCCCGGGGAAAAGGTTTTTTTAAAACGAAACAAAAGACTTGGAGGTAAGCCAGATAGGATTTATGTTAAGAAGGCTGTTTAGGCCCAATGCCTAACTTTTACCTGATTGACGGCGCCCCTCCCTAATGTTTTAATAATATTTCCAGTCACCCACACTCACGCCTACATTTGTGTGCATGCATGCACATGCAAGAGTTTCATACACATGCACGTGTGTGCGTGCAGGTTGTCAGCACCCATGCACGTATATGTGGGGGTGGCTGTATGTGTGGCCTTTCCCCTCCTTAACAACAGAGGACCTTTTCGCGGCTTAGCGGTTGTCCTCAACGGGATAACCGGCCTCTTTTATGATCGACTGCCAAGCAGTTCACATCGCCCAGGATCACCATCGTCAAGTTATACGCAAAGGTAATATTGTATCCTCTTTATATTTCCTTACACTCTAATTAAATATTATTTTATAACGAGGAATTCCTCTTGTGTTCTTTTACTTTCTTTCGAGTGCACTATCAACGCGAGACCGACCCGTGTGCGCCTACCCACTGCCGGTTTCAGACGCACCCAGGCCGAACAAAGGCTACTGAAAAAGACCTCGGCACCACAGTATTAATCGACGGGAAAAAAATCCACAAGAGCAACCTTCGGTAAAGTAATTTTACCCCATGTGAAACTAATTATTTGAAAAATGCAAGAAACGGCTATTGTTATTGTTATTATAATATTCCACAAGCCAATTTTTAATTATTACAGAACTACTTAAGAAAACAAATTTCGATTGTTGTTAATTGTATGTAGATTGTTAATTGTATGTATATTGTTAATTGTATGTAGATTAAGCACTAGTCTATGTATCTAAATATTTACATTAATTCTAAATTGTAAAGTCGAGCGGGTATGCAAACAGAGTTAAACAATCTTGCCAATGAAGCACAAATGATCTCATAAATGACATTGCCCCGAACTTTATGACATTCCGAACCGGGACGTTTCGAGCTTAACAAGGGGGATAGTTAACAAGAGGTACCATCCAAAAACTTATGCTACCCTCCCATATGTAATGCTGGGTTGAATGTAAGGCCAAACTGTTTCTGGGTTATAAACGCAAAAACATAACTATCATTAGCTAATAATTATATTAGTACCGCGAGCAAAGCACAAACAAACTACAACGGTATTATCACGCTTCCCAAGGCAGTCGGTTCCATGTACCGGAGCGACTCGGGATTTTTGCCGACCACGGACTGTCATTTCAGTGTGACCCCATCTAATTTGTTTCGTCCCTCCCACAAATTGTCATCCTCCCAGCAGCTCCTTGCAGGAGGACTGCTCCATATTCTCTTACTCCGGGAAGGCATCGAATCCAATCCGGGTCCCTCTCCTGACCCCGGTCCTGAGAAATTGTTTTGCTGCATCTGCCGGAAAAGAATCTTTTTAGGACGGTCATACTCTGTTCAGTGTGTCTCGTGCAAGGGATGGTTGCATCGAACAGGTTGTTCTGGGCTTGATCCCAAAACACGACGTCCACGTAACTTTTATAAATCTTTTGTGGCTCCTTGCTGTTCACGCCCAAGGGCGTCCCGTAGTCTACGCCTAAGCGCCCCCCCCCCCCACTACCTTCCATCAGCCCCGCTGCTCAGCAAGCCACAACAAGTACCCGCTGCTGCTCGCGCCCCACGGCGACAACAACTCAAACAGCTGATACCACTCATAACTACTACCTTGGTAGTAGAGTTGGTAGCAATGCTGAGCATCAGCCCCTGCCCCCGTCTTCTCCCCCCCTCTTTTCCGGCAGAAATCGTGCAGGTCAGGGAAACAGACTCTTAGTCCCTACCTCAGTTTGCACCGTCTGCCAGCACAGAATATATAGGTTTGCGACATCCGCCCAATGCAGCTCCTGCCTTGGGTGGTGCAACTTTCCTAGATGTTCTGGTCTCCGCGACGGCAACCCCCGACGGGTTTCATCGCGCCATGTTGCCAGGTCGCAAACATAAATCATCCGGGCACCCCAATGCTTACCCAAGGACGCCCAGTCCCAGGGCCACAACAGCAATTGCGTCCTGGCCTTCCACAACCCAGGCGTAGTCACCTGTCACTTACCCCCAGAGTGGCAACGTCTCCCCTTATACACTTCAGAATTCTGCAGTTAAACTGTAATGGACTAACTGGGAAGATTACGGAGATAGTCGATTTCATGAAGCGGCACAACATCCGCATTGCTGCGATTCAAGAGACTAAACTCACAGCAAGATCTGCATTGCAGATCTGCTCTGGGTATAATGTCCACAGGAAAGACCGCGAGAGCGGAAATGGAGGCGGTCTCGCGTTTATCATACACCACTCTGTGCAATATGATATATTTGATCCTGGCATCGACCGCAGGGACAATGTCTTAGAACGTCAAGGCCTATCTGTCCGGTCAGGCGATGCAAACCTAGAAATCATCAATATTTACATCCCTCCTGCCACCTGTTGCCCCAGTGGATACCGCCCTAATATCAGGGCCTTACTCACTGGCAACAATCACATTATCTTAGGCGATTTCAATGCCCATCATGATCTATGGCATTCAAACTTGCGGGCGGACAGTAGGGGTGAGATGTTGGCGGATCAAATAGAAGAAACGACGTTCTGCACAATAAACGGAGACGCCCCCACACGTATGGTAGGAAGCTGTCACAGCTCGCCAGATATCTCAATCGTGAGCGCAGAACTCGTAAACTGCGTCAACTGGCAGCCGATGGTAACATTGGCATCCGACCACCTGCCCATACTTATTTCGCTTGAGCGTACCGCCGACTTCATCATCACTGAAAAACGCACTTTCATAAACTTCAAAAAAGGAAAATGGGAAGAATATAAATCCTTTACAGACAGCCGCTTTGCTGCCCTCCCTATCCCGACTGATGCTCGCCAAGGGGAGCGTGCGTTCCGTAAGGTCATTAAATCCGCCTCGTCATATTTCATTCCCGCCGGGAGAATTCCCGAAATCCGGCCCACTTCCCGGCGGAGGCCGCAAACTTAGCGAGAGAACGTGACCTTATAAGACAGCTTGATCCAGGCGACCCGCAAATAAGGGATATAAACCAACGCATCTGATTGCTTGTGGATGAACACAAGCGGGCGAAATGGGAGGAGCACCTAAGAGGTTGTAACCTCTCTACCGGTGTGGGTAAACTTTGGTCCACCGTAAAGTCCCTATCGAATCCGACTAAGCACAAAGACAAAGTTTCCATCGCCTTTGGCGACAAAGTGCTGTCGGACGCGAAAAAATGCGCGAGCGCTTTCTGCCGACAATATATAATGCATCCTACCGTCGACAAAGATAGCGGAGAGCCAATAGACACGCACATAAACACAAATTCAGCGCGTCACCAATCACCATCACCGCTAAAGGGGTTGAGGACGCCATTGGTCGTGCTAAACCATCCAAAGCAGTGGGCCCTGACGGCATAGCCATGCCGATGCTTAAAAGCCTAGGGAAAGAGGGTTTCAAATATTTAGCGCATGTCTTCAATCTGTCTCTTTCCACCTTTGTCATACCTGAGAAATGGAAAATGGCTAAGGTGGTCCCGCTACTAAAGCCTGGGAAACCAGCTAACATAGGTGAATCGTATCGTCCGATATCTCTCCTATCGCCAGTGGCAAAGAGGCTTGAAGCCATTTTGCTCCCTTATTTCCAAGCAAATTTGCAGCTAGCCCCTCATCAGCATGGCTTCAGAAAACTCCATAGCACTACCACCGCGCTAAATGCCATTAGCACCCAGATAAATTGCGGTTTAAATCAATACCCCCACCATATAACAGTACTCGTAGCGCTAGACCTATCAAAAGCTTTTGATACGGTCAACCATGGCTCATTACTGCAGGACCTGGAAAGGTCTACCCTTCCCCCATATCTTAAAAGGTGGACCGCAAATTATCTGGGTGGTCGGCAGGCATCGGTGCAATTAGAAACGAAACATCAAAACCAAGGAGAATTAAACAAGGGGTGCCACAGGGTGGTGTCCTATCCCCACTTTTGTTTAATTTCTACATATCTAAGCTACCTTCACCACCGGAAGGAGTCACAATCGTTTCCTACGCCGACGACTGCACAATAATGGCCACAGGCCCAGGCCCAAAGATCGATGCGCTATTCAATAAAATAAACGGCTACCTCCCTGATCTCTCCAGTTTTTTCGCCTCGCGAAACCTGGCATTATCACCGACTAAATCTTCCGCGACCTTATTTACAACGTGGACGTCCCAAATGTCGACCATTTTGAACATCCACGTCGATGGCACTACGCTACCGACTGTCCTACACCCCAAAATCTTGGGTGTGACGTTTGATCAGTACCAAAATCCTCAAATCCCTCGCTGGCAGTACTTGGGGAAAAGATAAAGAAACGCTCATGACTACATACAAAGCAATTAGCCAGCCTATTACGTGCTACGCGTCACCCATATGGTCGCCAAGCCTAAAAAACACCCACTGGAAGAAACTACAGGCCTGCCAAAATACTGCTCTCAGAATCGCCACGGGCTGTCTTCTTATGTCCCCAGAACACCATCTTCATAATGAGGCGAGAATACTCCCTATCAGGGAGAGAAATGAGATGCTGACCAAACAGTTCCTGTTGAATACCCAGAAACCTGGGCATCCCAACAGACATCTGATTGATGAACCAGCACTGCCTAGGGGCTTAAGGAGTCATCTCCGTAAGCATTTTGAGGAAATACGGCACCTGAGAACCCAGCCGTATGAAGGGAAAAAACACAAGCAGGTCCTTGGTGAACTCCATAAACAGGCATTGGACCTTTATGCCGAGAATTGCCCGGTGAATCCAGTACTTAACGAAAATTATCCAAAACTCGCGGAAGAGGAACGCATACTCCCCAGGGAAACGCGTGTCACTCTTGCTCAACTTCGTTCTGGATACTGTAACAGGTTTAACTCTTACCTATCCAGAATCAACCCCGACATACAAAATGTATGCCCTACTTGCAATGTGTCCCCACATGACACCAACCATCTCTTCAATTGTAATGTGGAACCAACGCCTCTAACACCCCTTTCCTTATGGTCCACCCCTGTTGAAACGGAAAGTTTCCTTGGACTCCCGTTAGAGGATACTGATGACAATTTGTGATCGGTCGCGGCTATTAGGTGGGGCGAGCATTGCTACAACAACAACAACAACAACGGTATTATCGCCTGATGACAATAACAAAGAGCATAAAAAACTCCAACTGAATTGTTGCTGCACACAAAATGAAGACAAACGCGAATACCTAGTAAAGTGGACATTGTTCACCAAAGCCATCCCCATAAAAAAAATTCGCAAAAACAATTGATTTACGCCCCGATTATAGTGTAGTAACAACATTCTTCACCACGGTAACGAAATCATGCGGCAACTTTTACACCCTTTTGGTATTCGACCTGCGAAAGTAGCCGGATAATTTTTTACCCACAAAAGTAGGTGGTTACATCGGAATAACCACACAACAGCTTTTGTCCAGAAAAGGGCAAAACGGAAAAAGAATTGTAAGCACAAATAAGTAAAGATAATAGTAAACAAGTGTTGCCTCTTGCTATACATATTTGTTTACATTATGTACTTTCACAGAATAAATTACAATATATCTACCTATGTAGAAACCTAACATGCATAATATGCATATACACATCGTCCCGTTATTCGTTTATTCGTATCTACAAGTGAGACATTTTCGGTAAAGCGAACACTGTTGCCACACCATGTTTTCATTTGGGACCAAAATTCGTCGAAATTAATAACCAAATTTTTGTTTTATTTTATTAGTATAAAATACAAAATTTTAAGATGTTTCTATATAAAATTTGACTAAACATAGTGAAGACTTTCCTTTAATTCAAGCTGAACAAAGAAATATATGGGCATGCAACCAAAAATGATACTATATTTTGACAGAGGATAAGTCTATGTCTTCCACCAACCAAACGTTGTGAACCTAGTTTTGATCACAAAGCTCTGGGTTCCAGCATTATATTGTTGATTGCAATGAAATAAAATGTATGGTGCAGTTAGGTTTTTGTAAGAAACGGTTCAAAATTTGCGTTCTGGTGTTGCCGTACTATGTATGTGGAAAACTCAGTAAATCATAAATGAAACTAGGCAATTTTGTTAGTGCTATTTTTATACTCAGTTGAGCAGAGCTCACAGAGTATATTTACTTAGATTGGATAACGGTTGGTTGTACAGGTGTAAAGGAATCGAGATAGATATAGACTTCCATATATCAAAATCATCAGGATCGAAAAAAAATTTGATTGAGCCATGTCCGTCCGTCCGTCCGTCTGCCGTTAACACGATAACTTGAGTAAATTTTGAGGTATCTTGATGAAATTTGGTATGTAGGTTCCTGAGCACTCATCTCAGATCGCTATTTAAAATGAACAATACCGGAATATAACCACGCCCACTTTTTCGATATCGAAAATTTCGAAAAACCGAAAAAGTGCGATAATTCATTACCAAAGACGAATAAAGCGATGAAACTTGGTAAGTGGGTTGAACTTATGACGCAGAATAGAAAATTATTAAAATTTTGGACAATGGGCGTGGCACCGCCCACTTTTAAAAGAAGGTAATTTAAAAGTTTTACAAGCTGTAATTTGGCAGTCGTTGAAGATATCATGATGAAATGTGGCAGGAACGTTACTCCTATTACTATATGTATGCTTAATAAAAATTAGCAAAATAGGAGAACGACCACGCCCACTTAAAAAAAAAATTTTTTTAAGTAAAATTTTAACAAAAAATTTAATATCTTTACAGTATATAAGTAAATTATTTCAACATTCAACTCCAGTAATGATATGGTAAAACAAAATGCAAAAATAAAAGAAAATTTCAAAATGGGCGTGGCTCCGCCCTTTTTCATTTAATTTGTATAGGATACTTTTAATACCATAAATCGAACAAAAATTTACCAATCCTTGTGAAATTTGATAGGGGCTTAGATTCTGGGACGAAAACTTATTTCTGTGAAAAAGGGCGAAATCGGTTGAAGCCACGCCCAGTTTTTATACACAGTCGGCCGTCTGTCCTTCCGCTCGGCCGTTAACACGATAACTTGAGCAAAAATCGATATATCTTTACTAAACTCAGTTCACGTACTTATCTGAACTCACTTTGTATTGGTATAAAAAATGACCGTAATCGGAATATGACCACGCCCACTTTTTCGATATCGAAAATTACGAAAAACGAAAAAATTCCATATTTCTATACCAAATACGAAAAAAGGGATGAAACATGGTATTTGGATTAGTTTATTGACACAAAATATAACTTTAGAAAAAAACTTTGTAGAATGGGTGTGACAGCTACCATATTAAGTAGAATGAAATGAAAAAGTCCTGCAGGGCGAAATGAAAAACCCTTGAAATCTTGGCAGGAATACTGTTCGTGGTATTATATATATAAATAATTTAGCGGTATCCAACAGATGATGTTCTGGGTCCACATTTTGGTCGATATCTGGAAAACGCCTTCACATTTACAACTACCACCACTCCCTTTTAAAACCTTCATTGATACCCATATCGTACAAACACATTCTAGAGTCACTCCTGGTCCACCTTTATGGCGCTATCTCGAAAAGGCGTCCACCTGTAGAACTAAACCCCACGCCCTTTTGAAATACTCATTAACACCTTTCGTTTGATACCCATATTGTACAAACGCATTCTAGAGTCACCCCTGGTCCACCTTTATGGCGATATCTCGAAAAGGCGTCCACCTATAGAACTAAGGTCCACTTCCTTTTAAAATGTGCATTAAGCCCTTTCATGTGATACCCATATCGTACAAACAAATTCTAGGGTCACCCCTGGTCCACTTTTATGGCGATATCTCGAAACGGCGTCCACCTATGGAAATAAGGATCACTCCCTTTTAAAATAATCATTAACACCTTTCATTTGATACCCATATCGTACAACCAAATTCTAGAGTGCACCCTGATCCACCTTTATGGCGATATCCCTAAATGGCGTCCACCTATAGAACTATGGCCCACTCCCTCTTAAAATACTCTTTAATACCTTTCATTTGATACACATGTCATACAAACACATTCCAGGGTTATCCTCGGTTCATTTTCCTACATGTTGCCACCATAGCTCTCAACTGAGTATGTAATGTTCGGTTACACCCGAACTTAACCTTCCTTACTTGTTATAGATGCTTACCTTTTCTCTTAGCGTTTAAACTTTATATCAGAGCCTAGATTCAGTAAGTGTGAGTTTTGATCCCAGGACTCAGGGATTCTGCTAGCACCTACGGGAATAATTTTATACAAAACATTTCTTCCGAAATCAAATCTCTTTTGCATTTTCTTCCTTATATCTTCGAGTTAAAATATTTCTGGTGCGAATATACTTAGTTTTCAATTACCTTGCGTGGCTTAACACCACAATAGTCCTGGAATTCCTTGAACTCATTGAGCTGGGTGAGAAAGATTTAAATATCAAATTTCCAAACGAGAAGTAATGCATCGAATTTCTTTGTATAAGTTTTGAAAGTGTTAGGCTCACGACAGAGTGCTCGCTATAAACTATGCTAGGCGAGAAGAAATTTTTATTTTAATATATTTTACGTAGTGTTGTATAACCGATCGAAATATCTAGCCGTTATTAATATTATTATAAAACAAGAGTTTTTTTTTTTGATTAGTCGGTTATTTCATCAGCAATTAACGACAATGTGTTTGCCAACACTTTTCTTTTTAATGCCTGGCTTAATTATATCCTAGGTGAAATGTTATTGTTCTGGTACATTTTACTGACTGAGCAATTTTTTATGGTGAGAGTTCCGTTGAAGTAAATTCAAAATTATATGGGAGCTAACGAAAGTGTGGCGAATTTTTGGGCAATATTTTGAATTTTTACCTGAGTGAAAAAGAAGGCCAAAGTTGAAAAAAGGGATCAGAGGACCAAATGGGGTTGGAAGGGACCATTTTTGGTCCAAATGGACCAAAGTGGCAACCGTGAAAGCGAAGAAAACTACCATTCAAATTTCTCCGCAGACACTGGTGAGTTTCTTTTTGATGACAGCGTTACCACTTGGGCCAGAATCGCGAATAAAAGAACTGGTAACTATATTCGGTTACATAATGTTCTGGGAACTATTTTACCAGTAACGCTCAGAATCGAGGCGTTAGAGACAAAACCCAAAGCTCGATGTATTTGGCAAACGGGAGCATTTCAGCAGATCATTAAACAACCGTACCTTGAATACGCTAGTCGCTCGATCGAAATATATGATTGATAAAAGCAAGTCGTTTTGATATATGTAAATCGAAGAAAATATATGATTAATAAATGCAAGTCGCTTTCCTATAAATCGAACGGAGTTATATTTTATTTTATACACCAACATCGTACCAGATGCCATACTAGTCAGCATATTCATCAGGGTCATACCAATTAACATACTAGTCAGCCTTTGCGCCAGCATTATACGAGATGGCAGACTAGTTATTATATACATCAATATCATACCAACTGATATACTAGTTAGTGTATTCAACATCAACATACCAGTTGGCATACTACTCAGTCTGTGCATCATTGTAATACCAGTTGACATACTACTCGATATTTGCATCAGAATCTTACTAGTTAATACACTAGTCCTAGTTGGGTTGAAAAAATACTTGAAAATTGATAAATTAGCTCAAATTCATTTTATTCATTATATTTCATATATGTAAAAAGTATGTATATTAGACTGGGTCGATTTATCAACCGATATCGCACCATTGATTTTTACAACAGTTTTTTGAAAAAAAAAAAATATTTTTTGGGTTTTGGGGAGTGTTTTGGTCGAAAATTTTACCCTTTCGCCATTATTTTTTTCGCAGGCTCGAAATTTATTTTTTTGGGTATGCGTAGTGGAACTTTTTTTCTTGAGCCCAAATCCTATCGAAAAATCGATGACGGACATTGGTTAACTTTCGTCCATACAAATCGACCCAAGCTAATATATCACTTTAAAATTTGTCACTCAATACATTATACTTTGGAATAAATTTTGATAAAAATACGTACATATATATAAAACATAAAAAGTAACGCAATAACACATGCCGATTTTGTGATCGATCAGCGGAGCCAGCGGACCATATCCTGTGACGAAATCTCAACACACAGGGCTAAGTGATAAGTGATATGCACTTTACTTTACGGAAGTCATGCTGATGGCTGGCTAACCGAAGAATTTCATTTCATTGAGGGAATCGTAACGGCTTCAAAAGTTTTCGTTACTGACCAAAGGCATAATATCGTTAGGTACTGGCTGGGTTTCCGGTCTTTGGTAGTGGTTTTATCCTTGCCATTCTCCGTTATTCTGGAAGGACAAAGGCTTTTAACGCCAAGTAGAAAAAATGTGCTAGGCTGCTGATGCCCTCATGGCCAAGGTATTTTGGCATCGGCATAGGTTATCCTTCTGGGACTATTGATATGGAAGGCTTGGCGTTTTCGATATCTTCTTTAACCTCTGTTGATGTAACGGTGAGGGTCGACTCGTCATGCTTGTGTTTATGTGCTCCTTGATTTGGACGATATCAAGCATTGTCAATTGAAGTATGGATTGCAAACTGGCACTCGCGCATTTCCTCGAGCCCGACAGACGAAATTCTAGTCGAATAAATTATTCAAATACTGACTACTATGAATAACACCACAAAATCATAGTCAATGAACCATTCTAAAACTGACTAGTATGATGAACGCCACAAAATTCTAGTCAAATAACTACTCATACACTAACTAGTATGAATAACCCCACAAAATTCTATTCTATGAACTAGAATGTTTGCTGACTACTTTGGCTTTTGACTGCAGGGTGGTTTATCCTCTACAACATGTTTTCAACAAATCGCTCTCCTCTGGGAATTTTATTGATGATTGGAAGGTTACGTCTATTACGCCTATCTTCAAGAGTGGCAACAAAAATGATGTGCGTAACTACATACCCATATCCAAACTGACCACTTTTTCCAAAATTTTTCAGCATACAGTCAAAGCTAAGTTGAGCTTTGCGGTTAAGTCCCTTATTTCTCCTTATCAGCATGGTTTCGTTGCGGAGAGGTCGCCAATTTCTACCCTGTCCGTTTTCAGTGAGTATTGCATTGAATATTTTTCAGCTGGCTCGCAGGTAGATTGTATCTATACTGACTTTCCAAAAGCCTTTGATAGGATCTCCCATAGAGTCCTAATTAATAAACTAGGATGCCTGGTTTTCATTATTCCTTTCTGTTATGGTTAAGTTCATATTTATCCAGCAGGCGGAGTGTTGTCACTGTTGATGGGGAGTCTTCTATTCTCTTTATTGCCTCTTCAGGGGTACCACAGGGGAGTATACTAGGTCCATTATTATTTAATCTTTTTATACTCAGTTGAGCAGAGCTCACAGAGTATATTAACTTTGATTGGATAACGGTTGGTTGTACAGGTATAAAGGAATCGAGATAGATATAGACTTCCATATATCAAGATCATCAGGATCGAAAAAAATTTGATTGAGCCATGTCCGTCCGTCCGTCCGTCTGCCCGTTAACACGATAACTTGAGAAAATTTTGAGGTATCTTGATGAAATTTGGTATGTGGGTTCCTGAGCACTCATCTCAGATCGCCATATAAAATGAAAAATATCGGACTATAACCACGCCCACTTTTTCGATATCGAAAATTTCGAAAAACCGAAAAAGTGCGATAATTCATTACCAAAGACGAATAAAGCGATGAAACTTGGTAGGTGAGTTGAACTTATGACGCAGAATAGAAAATTAGTAAAATTTTGGACAATGGGCGTGGCACCGCCCACTTTTAAAAGAAGGTAATTTAAAAGTTTTACAAGCTGTAATTTGGCAGTCGTTGAAGATATCATGATGAAATTTGGCAGGAACGTTACTCCTATTACTATATGTATACTAAATAAAAATTAGCAAAATCGGAGAACGACCACGCCCACTTTAAAAAAAAATTTTTTTTAAGTCAAATTTTAACAAAAAATTTAATACCTTTATGTCAACATTCAACTCCAGTAATGATATGGTTAAAAAAATGAAAAATAAAAGAAAATTTCAAAATGGGCGTGGCTCCGCCCTTTTTCATTTAATTTGTATAGGATACTTTTAATGCCATAAGTCGAACAAAAATTTACCAATCCGTGTGAAATTTGATAGGGGCTTAGATTCTGGGACGGTAACTGATTTCTGTGAAAAAGGGCGAAATCGGTTGAAGCCACGCCCAGTTTTTATACACAGTCGGCCGTCTGTCCTTCCGCTTGGCCGTTAACACGATAACTTGAGCAAAAATCGATATATCTTTACTAAACTCAGTTCACGTACTTATCTGAACTCACTTTGTATTGGTATAAAAAATGGCCGAAATCGGACAATGACCACGCCCACTTTTTCGATATCGAAAATTACGAAAAACGAAAAAATGCCATAATTCTATACCAAACACGAAAAAAGGGATGAAACATGGTATTTAGATTAGTTTATTGACACAAAATATAACTTTAGAAAAAAATTTTGTAAAATGGGTGTGACACCTACCATATTAAGTAGAATGAAATGAAAAAGTCCTGCAGGGCGAAATAAAAACCCTTGAAATCTTGGCAGGAATACTGTTCGTGGTATTACATATATAAATAAATTAGCGGTATCCAACAGATGATGTTCTGGGTCACCCTGGTCCACATTTTGGTCGATATCTGGAAAACGCCTACACATATACAACTACCGCAACTCCCTTTTAAAAACCTCATTAATACCTTTAATTTGATACACATATCGTACAAACACATTCTAGAGTCACCCCTGGTCCACCTTTATGGCGATATCTCGAAAAGGCGTCTACCTATAGAACTAAGCCCCACGCCCTTTCAAAATACTCATTATCACCTCTTATTTGATACCCATATTGTACAAACGCATTCTAGAGTCACCCCTGGTCCACCTTTATGCCGATATCTCGAAAAGGCGACCACCTATACAACTACCACCACTCCCTTTTAAAACCTTCATTAATGCCTTTAATTTGATACCCATATCGTACAAACACATTCTAGAGTCACCCCTGGTCCACCTTTATGGCGCTATCTCGAAAAGGCGTCCACCTGTAGAACTACCACCACTCCCTTTTAAAACCTTCATTAATGCCTTTAATTTGATACCCATATCGTACAAACACATTCTAGAGTCACCCCTGGTCCACCTTTATGGCGCTATCTCGAAAAGGCGTCCATCTATAGAACTAAACCCCACGCCCTTTTGAAATACTCATTAACACCTTTCGTTTGATACCCATATTGTACACACGCATTCTAGAGTCACCCCTGGTCCACCTTTATGGCATAATCTCGAAAAGGCGTCCACCCATAGAACTAAGGCCCACTCCCTTTTAAAATGTTCATTAACCCCTTTCATTTGATACCCATATCCTACAAACAAAGTCTAGGGTCACCCCTGGTCCACCTTTATGGCGATATCTCGAAACGGCGTCCACCTATGGAAATAAGGATCACTCCCTTTTAAAATACTCGGTAACACCTTTCATTTGATACCCATATCGTACAAACAAATTCTAGAGTCAACCCTGATCCAACTTTATGGCGATATCCCTAAATGGCGTTCACCTATAGAACTATGGCCCACACCCTCTTAAAATACTCTTTAATACCTTTCATTTGATACACATGTCATACAAACACATTCCAGGGTTACCCTCGGTTCATTTTCCTACATGGTTATTTTCCCTTATGTTGCCACCATAGCTCTCAACTGAGTATGTAATGTTCGGTTACACCCCAACTTAACGTTCCTTACTTGTTATTAATGACATTAGTCATTGCTTTACATTTGCTAAATGTCTCTTTTAGACTGATGACCTAAAATTGTTCTCAATTATTAAGTCGCCTGATGATACATTGAAATTGCAAAATGGCATTACCAAGCTACATCTGTGGTGTCTCAAGTCTCAACTGTCCTTATATGCACCTAAATGCTTTCATGTGTCCTATTCTAAGTCATCCAATATACTTCGCTCAAAATATAGTATTTCTAATTGTAAACTTCAAAGTCTTAGTGAGATTAAGGACCTTGGGGTTATATTTGATAGCAAGTTTTCCTTCAATAGTCATATTAGCCACGTTACCTCTAAATCTTACTCAAAGCTGGGTTTTGTTAGGCGCAATTCCGCGAAATTCTGTGACCCTTATACTTTTAAAGTTCTCTATACTTCTTTTAGCAGGTCTCATTTAGAATATGCTGTCTTTATTTGGAGACCTAGTACTATGAGAGCTATAAATAGACTAGAGATAATACAAAAACGCTTTCTTAAGTACGCTCTTTGGACGTTAAATTTTGAGGAGCCCATACCACCTTATACTGCTCGTCTTACACTGTTAAGTCTCAAATCCTTGGAGAGTAGTCTCCTTGTCCTTTACTTTCAAAATTGTCAAGGGCCTAATTGACTGCCATACTTATTAGAAATGATTACGTTTAATGTCCCTCAACGTTTTCTTTGTAATGTGTCTCCTTTCTATGGGGTTAATACGAGAACGCTATATGCTCGTAAATCGTGCTTTAAGGGAGTTTAATTCACTAACTGATGCTATCACTTTGGATTTTTCGATGCCAATATAAGTAGTTCGATTTGTGCACAAAATTAGTATGTAACCTATAGTTAAGTACATAATACGTAAGGATTGTATTCCAAAGACTTATAATTAAATAAAGAAATAAAAGGCCTGGTGTAGTATCGCGTGGAATTCACTTCACTTCAAAACACGGTTAGCATTACGAACATTCGTTCATTGACCCAGATAATTACCATGAGTTCATTCGCTTTCGCCAAGTCGCCTAATGTATTAATGCGTCATACCAAACTGCTCAAGCAGGAATCATATTGACAATATGTAGGTCAATATAATAATTCGCTGACAAAGCGTTCCTGACTATTGAGTCATGCACCTCTAGTATGTAAATATTAATGTAAGTATGTATATATGTATAGGTTAAGAACTTTTGTATAAATAATAATGAATGTCGTCAATAAGGACAATTAACAAATTGCTATCCAACGCTACTCATCAGCGTTGGTCAGCCAAATCATTTGTTGTTCAAATCATTTTTTCTTTACAATGTGACAGATCTATATTTTCTAGCTGACACTTCCTTAGTTGTTCCTTGTCCCATTCATCCGTACACTTTATAGTCATTAGCCGAACATCTATAATGTCTTCTTTAGCCTCAGCTTTTGAACAGTGTTTGAATTCCATGGTCATGGAGCCATTTCAATGCTGCGTGATCTGTCCTGACGCGGAATCGCTGCCCGTAGAGGTACTTATGAAAATGTTTAATGCACTCTACCAATGCCAACAGCTCTCTCCGGTTAACGCAATAGTTCCTCTCTGGTTTTCCAACTTAACGGCTGTAATATGCAACTACCTTCTCCTGTCCATCAACCAGTTGTGACAAAACGCCTTCTATAGCATATCCGCTCGCATCTGTATCTAAAATAAACGTTACTCTTGGAATCGGATATGTCAAAATTGGGGTAGTACACAAACGGCCTTTCAATGTTTGTTAGCTTGTGGAGGCTATGGGCTACGCTGGCAGAATTTGGTACAAATCGGTGGTAATATGTGCACAGCCCAAGGAAACTTCTTAACTCATGAAGGTTCTGTGGTCTTGGCGAATCCTTCACTGCTTCTACCTTTTCATTCGGGGTGTAGGTGCACTCCGCCATTACTGTATGACCCAAGTAACAAACTTGCTTCTTGGACAGAGAACACTTTTTGGGACTAAGTTTCAGATCAACACCAGCTATTCTTTCGAAAACCTCCTCCAAGTTTTTCAGATTTTCTTCTTCTTCTAGTGTGGAAAACTATTTTGTACCAGATAGCGAGTCCAGAGTGTCGTCAACCTTTTTCGTAACGTCATTCAACTTCCGGTAGTCCACGCAAAACATCATTTTTCCATCCTTGTTCTTCACAAGTACCACCGGTGAGCTCCAGGATGGTTCGATTACGCCGCTGTCGCTCATTTCTTGTATATTTGACTCACCACTTCCCGCTTCGCCAGTGGAACACTACGAGGAGCTTGACGGATCGGCCTCGCATCTCCAGTTTGTTGTCCCACAATCTCCACCAGCCCAGATGACTGTTTCTGATTTTGGTGGTATTTGCTGACTCTCTTCCATCAGCACTCGTTATTATATCGCATCGTCTTGCTTTGCATATCAATCATGATGCTTTGGTCCATTAAGAAGTTCACTCCAATTATGATTTCATCAACAATCTCTGCCACTATAAAATTGTCCAGTACCGTGACGTTCCCAACTGCTACTTAACATGCTAATTCTCCAATTACCTGGGTGTCCTCTTCCCATGGCTGTCTGTAATCTTGCTCCAAGCAATGGTTTTATTTTCTTGTTGACTAAATCTGATCGAACGATGGAATGAGATGCACCCGTATCTCTAGCCAGTAAACATTCCTTTCCATCCACATGTCGCCCGACAGTAATATTGCTTGACCTTCTTCAAGTTTGTGAGGTAGAGGTTATGGGGCATTCAATTGCGGCAGCCAGCTGTCGCCCCTTGCGTCTGACTCACTTTAGTTTAACGATTGAGTAGATTTGGAGACTTGCTCATCTCCTTCACCTCTGCCTTTAAGGCCACCCACGTTGTTTGAACTGTAAGGGTTTTTACTGCAATGTGCCCTGGCTTTCCACATTTAAAGCATTTGATGGCACCTTCGTTTTTCTGCTTTTAATGCTTTTAATGCTAATGTGTCTACCCAGTCTGGCGTTTCCGCTTCCACGCGATGAGCTTTGTATTCGGGCTTACTCAAAAGTGACGCTGTTTCAGCAAATGTCAGTTTGGGTTACCGTATGTATGAAATTTTCTTCAAACTTATTTGCTGCTAAGGTTCTATGATAATTATTTAAATCAATAAATTTTTTTAACCAATCTGATTGATTAAATTGTAGAAATCTTTTAATTTTCTTTAATACAAGTCCATGTTTAATACATTGTTGTAAATTTCTGTAACGAATAATATATTTTATTTTTTTCACAAATCACCAATCAACTTTGAGTTTTTCATTGAGCCAACTTTTTTATCTTCAAAACAAAATGGTAAGTCATTATGAATATTGTGAGTGGTTATGGGATAATCTAAATCTACTTCTAATATGTATCCAACTAAAGAATCTTCTGGTATGCTAAAACCGTTAAACTCCTCTACGTTTTCAATCCATTCAAAACTATTATGAGGGAGATTGCATAATCATATAAATTATTAACATCTAAATAAATTATATAATTCGAAGACTAGTCGCATCGTAATAACTTAATTATTTATTGTTAGAAACTGAACGCCGTTTGCAACATTGAACAATCCCGCCCCTAATTCCCCACAAATTAAAATTATGCATGTTTTCATCAGTAAACAATTCTAATTCTATTGCCGTTATTTTGAGCATTGCGTCCCAAGATAGGCCTGGAGATGTATTATACTGACCTGGGTCTACTCGATAAATTCCTTTACATAGTTTTCTAAAATTTTCAAAAATATCACTGAGGATCGGTAGTCGTCGGCAGGAGCGGTAGTCGGCGGGGTTGGTGACCTACGGAGGTGGGTTTTGTATAAGGCTGGGGTAACGCTCAGTCAATCCAGAGTCGAGTAAAGACCCACAAGCCCCCACTGAATAAATATACAATATTTATGTGTTACGAACACACGCACACACGGCTGGAGGCGTTAGGAGGACAGCAGCTTTCCGTTCCAAGGTGGTATGAGAGGGAGGGGAGCGGCGGCTAACGGTTGTCGAAGCAAAGGTGGATCGGCAGGATTGTTGAAAGTTGCAGGGTAACGGACGCATTGGTGCGGTGGTACGGAAGTAGCTGCGGGATCAGCACGGAGGTGTGATGGCGGACGGCCAACGGTCGTCGTAGCAACGGCGGGATGGGAGCAACGGCTTAACGGCGGACAGTCGTCGTGGCCGCCACGGGACGGGGTTTAACGGCAGTATGAAAGCGGGCGGCCAACGGTCGTCGTAGCAGCGGTGGCTGAACGTCGGTAGGGTAGCGGACGGCGAACGGGCGTCGTAGCAGCACCGACGGCACCATATGGGCGCCGATACGGCAGCAGCAGCGGTGGGCTACGGAGCGCGTACCAGGGCGAAGTCGGAAAGGGAAGTATGCTGGCAACGGGTTTTACCTGTACAGCGGCGGGTTGATCCGTTAGGGGTAATCGTCGGTGGTATCGGACGGATCGGTCGTCGGCGGGATCGGACGGACGGGAGACCTGCAAGAGACCGCGAGTACGCGGGTTAGTGCTGGTTTCACCGGTAGACACCCCCACCTCCATACTTGCACGCTAGCTAGAAGGTGCGTAAGGGGCGGGTTTTACCAGCCGAGACACCGTGGACCGACCCGTGGGCGGAGGGGAAGTGCACCTTAACAGCACAGCGGTAGCCCCTTGTGTGCACGCATCGGCTCACGGCCGAAACCAGAGCTGTGGAGAGGGGGTCGTGCGGTCGTTAGGGCGGAGGGTCATTCCTTACCAGACTAGGGCGACGGAGCGAAAAGTAACCCGAAGACACCAGTCTCTTCGTCCTGGTGCAGCAGGGGGTGACTCGCGCCACGGCCGCACCCTCTTCTCCCCAGTTAACTAGTGGAAGTGGTTCCACTGCTCTGGCCAGCGTACTAAACCATAGCTTAGGGGAGGGGTTATTTGGCCATGGAGACAGCGGGCCGCTCAACACCAAGGAGGGTGACGTAGGGAAAAGTGGCCCGAAGACACCACTCGCGTCTTACAGCCCAGGTGGAGGGTGACCCGCGCCATGACGGCGCACCTGCTGCTCAATCCGAGCTGAGGGGGGAGGGTTATTTGGTCATTGAGGCGGCGGGCCGCTCATTCGATCGGTATGACTCGCGTTGTTCCCATGAATGAGACGCTTGCGTGGGTCTCCCCCCGCATTTTTATCTTCACCCGCTGATTCTTCCAGTGAAACAGCCAGTTTTTCTTTGTTTAGTTGTTCCGTCGCTTTAGTTTAAATTGTTTAAAAATTCCCCTGGGCCCGCTCGTTCCTTCGTAACCTTTTCATCGGGAACCTGCCTTGCGTGTGGGTCGACCTCTTCTCTATCAGGTGCCAACTCCTGTTCCCTGATGGCATTGGGTGTTCGTAGATCGTTGGCCGTAAAAAATTTTTATTTTCTGTATCCGCGTACGGTTTGGTGGCCATGGTGTGGCCTCGAACGGCGGGCGCCATGGCTTTATGGGTTTTGGCGAGTCTGGTGGTGCAGGTTGGCGCTTGTTTTTGCTCATCGTTGCCTGCAATGAATAAGAACGGCAGTTGTTTTAAAATTCGCACGGCTTGATATCTTGTACCTGCACGTGCGCGGGTTGTCGCTTGGGTTGCTCAGAGTGTACAAGTTTCACCGTATTTTAAGAAACATATTCCGTATGGGCCGGAGAATTTCGGTGCTAACTTTTAGGCAAATTTTTCTGCCGCAGATGAGAGTGGGTGGGCCTTTTCATCACCTGCTCGTCTATGCGTGGTTTCCATTGCTGTCTGCGTAGGTCGTAATGTTTTTTCTGTTGTTTCGAAGCTTGGGCTAGGTGGTCTTTTATCTCGTCCCATAACTTGGTGATGGACGGTGGTATGGTTGATGGCTCCGCTGGTACTGCTCCCTCCGTGTGCACTTGCTGCGGTACTGTAGGATCTCGACCGGAATTGATTTCTGCTCCCGATTGTGTAGATTCGTGGTTTTCGCGACTCGTTTGGTTCGTTCGGTGGGGTTTCGTGGGGTTCGTAAGCCGCGGTAAACTTATGATCGATGCGGTGATCGTTCAAAATCGTTGCTAACGCCTTCCCGATGAACTGTTTCACATTCTCGGTGAGGAAGGTTTTCGGGAAGCCAAACCGACAGATGACTCTTTCCTGTATTGCCTTGATTACGCTCGCCGTTGTCGCTTGGCGCACTGGGGTCAATTCCACCCACTTAGGGAATTTATCCACCATGACGAGGAGACCAGTATGTCCTTGCTTGGAACGGGACAGTGGTCCCACAAAGTCAGCGGTTATTATTTCCCACGGCCGTGACGATTGCATGGTTGCCATCAATCCTGCTGGGCGTCTTTGCTCAACTTTGTATTCAGCGCATCTGATACACTTGCGTACGTGCTTGAGTACATCGCGGAAAATTCCGAGCCAATATTAGTTTTAGTGTGCTCTGTTGAGCGTCTTCTTCACCTCGAGATGTCCGGCGGCGGCGACGTCATGAAATTCCTGTAATACGTCCTTTCGTCGACCAGCTGGGACGCACATCTTTCATTGCGGTGACCGCGATAGTTGGTTTCTCGGGGAAATGTGGCGGAAGAGTCAGTTATCGACGATCTGGTAATCCGAATGTACCTGCGGTTGTTCCTGCACCTGTCTTGCCTTCCTCTCGTGCCAGTCGTTCGTTCCGTTGGCTATGTTATACAAAATATCGGCATAAGTGTGTTGTAGCGGACAGCGGTAGAGCGCGTCGGCTACAACATACTGCACCCCTTTCCTGTATTCTATCTCGAAGTTATATTGTTCCAGTTCCAGTGCCCATCTTGCCAGGCGTCCAGAGGGGTTTTGGAGCGATTGTAGCCGTCTTAGTGAGTGGTGGTCGGTGATGACGGTGAAGTGATACCCCTCCATGTACAGTCTCATCTTTCGGATACCCCATAGCACGGTGAGGCATTCTTGTTCGGTGGCCGAGTATCGTTTCTCTAGCTCGGTTAGGCTTCGGCTGGCATAAGCTACTACATTCTCGTGGTCGGAATGGCGTAGATAGAGCACGACGCCCAGGCCCTCTCCGGTCGCGTCGGTCTGAAGAAAAAACGGTCAAGAAAAGTCTGGTTAAAAAAGTGCCGGAGCGCTGGAAAGCTTTTCTTTGAGTGCTTTGAAGGCGTGATCTTGTTGCGCCTTTAATTTCGAGGCTTGTCCCTTTTTCAGGAGTTGGTTAAGCAGTCCGGCGAGCGTGAAGAAATCTGCCATGAAGTGGCGGTACCAGGACGTGAGTCCAAGGAAAATGAGGAGCTCTTTGAGCGTTTTCGGTGCTGGAATCTCCTGTACAGCAGATACTTTGCTGGATCGGTGTGAATTCCTTTCGAATTGATTATGTGACCTAGGTAATGGAGTTGATGCTGGACGAAGCTGCACTTCTCGAAATTTACTTGCATCTTGTTTCTTTGTAGGTGCTCAAAAATGTCCCCAAGACCGCCAAGTGTTCTTCAAAGGTATCTTCCAACACGATGATATCGTCCAGGTAGGCGAAAACTTTTGGTTGGGGCTCGGGCCCAAGTATCATATCCAGAGCGCGTTGGAATGTGGCGGGAGCGGCGTGTAGTCCAAAGGGCATGACTTTTCACAGTCCCCTGCCATGAACCGTGAATGCAGTGTATGAACGGGACTTCCTGGCGAACGGATTGCCCAATATCCATTCTTCAGTTCGATGGTTGAAATAAGTTTTGCTTCATTCAGCTTGTCGAGGATTGCTCCAATTTGCGGTAGCGGATACACGTCCAGTTCGCTGGCCGCGTTTAATTGGCGGTAATCGATGCACATCCTCCAGGTGCCCTGTTTCTTGTAGACTAGCACGATTGGCAAGCTGTATCCGCTACGCCATGGCTCTATACTTCCTCCTGATAGTAGCTCATCCAATTCCTCGTTGATCACTTGCTGCATTACCGGATTACGGGGATAGTATCGTTGCTTCAGCGGCCGGTTATTCCTGAGGAGAATCGTATGCTCGGCTGCGGTGCTTGGTCCGGTAATTTCGCTAAAACGGTTTCCCAGCTCCGTGTTTTGATCGTCGCTCAAGTGTTATTGGCTCGTTAATGTGCATAGCGTGTCCAGTTCGGGTGTCTCTTGGTCACGGTGGTTACTAGCGGCTGACCATCCAGCGTGAGGATGATTCCTTTTTCTCGTAGAAAGTCCATTCCCAAGATCACTCGTTCGGCCAGGTTCGGGATGATGGACAACATTGTGTCCGTTGTTCGTCCTTGGTACACAGTCCTAGCCGGATAGGAGTTCGATGTATAGACGCACATCTGGTCTGTCAGCTGGATGCTCCGCTTGTTAAGACGCGGCTTGATGTTGCTCTTTTCCAGGTGCTTCCGGACTGTGTTATCGACGTGTGACTCGGTTTCTCTGGCCGGATATACGGTCCTTGGTGGTGTCCTTCAATAGCGTTTGGCGGCGTCTTGGATGCGTTCTTCTCGGTAGTTTGGTTAGTCGGAGGGCATGGGCAGTCGCTGGAGAGGATGCTGTCTTGTCCACACCTGGAGCAGAACTTCCTCCAGGGGCCCTTGCATTGGTAGCGGTGGTGTCCGCGTTCCTTGTAGCGCCAACAGCACTCCTTGCTGTCGTATTCCGTGTGCAGGTGGTATAGGCTGTGGACCACCACTTTGCCCTGTTTCGCTTCTTCGCCTTTCAGCAGTCTATACTCCTCCGTTAATTCCAGGAGCTCCTCAATTGCCTTAAACTCCCTCCGCTTGACAAAGAGGTGGTATTCCACGCGCAGGCCATTGTAGATCCGTTCGAGATGGTTTTCCTCGCACATCGTCGGGTGCTGGCGGATCAGTGCTTCCAGCGTGAGGATGTAGTTCTTGGCCTTTTCACGGCCTTGCTGCTTGCGTTGTCGGATGGCCTCGTCCAAATATCGCAGGTCACGCTTAGGTAGAAAAAATGTTGCACCTCCCTCAGAAATCGCTACAGCGGTCTATTTGTTACTTGCGGACTTGGTACCTTTGGAGTGCTTTGCCACGTAGAATTTCCGGCATTGTTGGGATGAGCCGGTCGACGGGGATGCGGTAACATTCGGGGAGCTCCTCTATCCTCTCAAGAAACTCGTGCAGCGACTCTTCCCCCGAAAAGTGCAAATTCCAGCTGCGAACATTATTCATAAGCTCACCGTCGCTCATTTAATCTCGTTTCGGTGATGCGTGTTCTCTCTTTCACACGTGCGGCTGTGGGCTGTGAAGCTGGATCGAAGGGATCGGCTTTGTTGTTGACTGGGGTAGCATAAAGGATTTCCCCTCTTCCTCATTCACTTTCCTTCCCTTCCAGCTCCTTCAGCAGGTCTTCACTAGATTTTCTCGCGCGTTTCGCTCGCACGTAAGTGCTCAATGCGCGGCGCAGCTCGGCTACGGTCTGGCCTTCCACGGGGATTCGGTGTTCCTTACACTCCTCTATCAGCCTCTCCCTTTTCAGAAAGTATATCCAATTGAGCGAGTCGATATTCAGCGTCGTACTTTCAGGAACCGGTGTATGTGTTATTTCTAGCGGTGTGTTCGTCGAGCCCGTTCGCCAGTGTTGGTGGTGGTTATATTTGGTTTTCGACGATCATCTGTGGAGGAGGGTCCCTGCTCGGACGCCATTTATGAGGTGGGTTTTGTCTAAGGCTGGGGTAACGCTCTGTCAATCCAGAGTCGAGTAAAGGTCCCACAAACCCCTACTGAATAAAAACACAATGTGTATGTGTTACGAACACACGCACACACGGCTGGAGGCATTAGGAGGGTAGCAACTTTCCGTTCCAAGACGGCAAGGGAAGAGGCGGCTAATGGTCGTCGTACAGAAGGGGTATCGGCAGGACGACCGAACGGTGGTCGGGTAACGGGCGGATTGGTACGGCGGTATGGAAGCAGCGGAGGGATCAGCACGGCGGCTGAACGGCGGTCGGCGTAGCAGCGGCGGGATATAAGCAGCGGCTTAACTGCGGTAGGCTGGCGGACGGCCAACTGTTGTCGTAGCAGCGGCGGGACCAGCGATGCGGGATCGGCACGGCGGTAGTATGGCGGACGGCGAACGGTCGGCGTATCAGCGGCGGCACCAGAGGGGCGACGATGCGATGGCAGTGGCGATGGGCTACGGAGCGCGTACCAGGGCCGTGGTGAGAGGCGAAGTAGGCTGGCGACGGGGTCAACCTGGACAGCGGCTGGGTGTTCCGTGCGGGGTATTCGGCGGTATCGGCAGATCGGTAGTCGTCGGCAGAATCGATAGTCGGCGGGGTCGGTCACCTAAGGAAGAGACTGCGAGGACTCGGGTTAGTGCTGGTTTCACAGCGGTAGCCCCTTGTGCACACGCATCGGTTCACGGCTGAAATCAGAGCTGGGAATAGCGGGTCGAGCGGTCGGTCGGGTGGCGAGCCATCCCCTGCCAGGCCAGAGCGACGGACGGAGATAATCCGAAGACACCACTCTCGTTGTCCGGGCGTAGCAAGGGGGGTGAATCGTGCCACGGCCACACCCTCTTCTTCCCAGCTCGCTAATGGGAATGGTTACACCCGCTCCGGCCAGCTTACTATACAAGAGCTGAGGGGCAGGGGTCGCTTGGTCGTTCGGCGTCGCGCCACTCGACACCTGGGTGAGCGACGGAGGGAGATAGTCCGAAGACACCACTCTCGCCGTCCAGC
Source organism: Eurosta solidaginis (assembly GCF_040869045.1). Taxonomy (NCBI): domain Eukaryota; kingdom Metazoa; phylum Arthropoda; class Insecta; order Diptera; family Tephritidae; genus Eurosta; species Eurosta solidaginis. The sequence goes on from NC_090319.1 coordinate 204,606,817, forward strand.
CCAGGTGAAGGCTGGCCTGAGCCAAACCAGCGCCCCTTCCACTCAGCTAGCTAGCCGGAGTGGCAATTTTGTCTTTAAAAAGACAACCACTCCCGCTGACTCAAATGCAAATTCATTTCATTTATACGGCTTGTGCCGCAAACTGCTGGAAAAAGACACCACTGTCATTGTGTGGTGATTTGCTGAAGAAATACACCATTGGGCTGCCATCAGCTGTTGGTTGCGAATGGCCATTTACCATATGGTGGTTGTATTGTTGCCGCCCGCCATCTGTTGTTTGTTTTTGGCTATGCTAAAGAAAGAAGTACAAGGGGGCTCAGGTGTAAGTGAAAGAAAGAAGTACAGGGGGGTTATGTTATTATAAGGCTACGTTACAGTCATCCCTCCCACTTCGGTTAACGGAAAGCTGCTGTGGGAAAGATGGATCTCCAGGCATGGCCTAGGTGTCATGCCGGTGTGCATGTGGACGACGCACTTTATTAAAAAATATTTTTCTTTTTACTCAACACTATACAGAGACACTCCACTTAAATCTAAAAGAGTCAATGTTAACATGTCATGTTTAATTCATTACTAAATTTTTTTTTTTTATGCATTGTCGGGGTCGGGTTGGCACTAAAACTGTTAAACATTTTCGTGTTTCTCCTGTTGCCTTTTGCTGTATTTTTATTTTTTTTTTGTTATATACATTGTAAAAAAATAGTTAACAATTCATTTTGTCTTAACCTAACAAGGTGTATATTCATATAAAAAAAAGTTGTATGATTGTCCCGTTCCCTCTTCTCCGAGAAATTGTTTTTTTTTTTTTTGTATTTACTTGATGTGGTTCAAGGAGATATAAATATGAATTTTATTTTGTAATGATCTAATTGTAATAAGATGTTTATGGAAATATATGGATTTATAAAATTTAGTCAAAACTAATGTTGTTTTTATTTTGAGGTGGGTTTGGTCAAAGGTTGAGGTATGGTCAAGTCAATTCAGAGTCGGGTGGAGGTCCCATTTCCCCCACCTAAATTAATATACAGTAAATTAGTGTTTTTATTTCGAACACACACACACATACGTGGCTCTCAGGCTGGAATATCCACAACATTGAATCCAGTAGAAAGAGATGTTTCCTAGGTACCTAGTGTCGCTGAGAATATTACGATCCAAGGACGGCGGTTCTCCGCAGGGAGAGATAGAGTACTAGCTAACGGTGGCTCAGGTGGTGATGACGGTGGTGAATAACGGTGGCTCTCACCAAGGGGTGATAACGGCGGTAGTAATGACGGCGGTAGTTAGGATTACGCCCGGAGAAAGTATTGAATGACGGTTGTTCTCGGCAGAGCCCACCTTGTAACTTTACCCCCCGTTGACCCAAAGGGAGTCCGTAGAATTTATGTATTTATAATGGCTCGGGCAATCTGCTAGAGTAGAGGGGCATCCGTCCCGCCACATGCGTTGGGACGGGTTTCCTTCCGAGCCGAAAGGACTATCCGTGCATTACTTTTCCTGTGAGTAATTAGGGGTGTAAATCCCGTATTACTCACAGGAAATGGAGGTAAACCGGTAGGGGGTCCGATAGGTAGAGGGGAGGGGCGTATCATCGCAGAAGATTACCTTGTAACGCACCCTCCTAACCCAAAGGGCACCCCTTCTCGACTGCCAATGGCAGCCGGGACGCACTTCACTCACCAAAGGCGAAGTGTGCCTGGTGTATTCTGACTAATGATTTTATTCATATGTGTCTATGAACACACTTTGAATTATGCTCGCATTGTCGCGCACAGCGCGCCACAAATGAAAACTCTCCAGCATTGTGCGTTCACCATCGCTGGCTTGCCTTATGCTTGCGCGATGGTTGTGGGGCCAGTATGTATTGTAGTGTAAGCAGCCAACAATTCAATTTAATCCAAAATATTTAAATCAGTCTAATATTCTAACCTGCTACAAAAATAGTCTAAATGTTCATCAACACATAAAAATGCATTTGAGAATTAATGCTGACACAGCCATTAATAAACAGACGCGTACCACACACAACCAAACGAATTTGATTCCCAGCAATTTGCATTCCTGCAACTTGCAAGGTTAGCATTTCCCATAAATTTGCAGCTCATATATGTAGGTACATATTTTGTGCCGAGTAGTATGTAGGTATGTAAGTATGTATGTTTAAGGTAGTTATGTATGTAAGTATGTAAGCTTAAATGTAAATAGATATGTAAGAATATGTTTAGAATAATCTAATATAAATAGGCTGAATTATTTGAATAAAGACAATTCGACATTCATAATTCAAGCAGTGAAGTCTTCTTTGTTTTAATTGCGTTAGGGACCTTTCTACATGGCGATCCTGCCTATGATGCTACTGGCTGATTTTTCAGCCTAATGTCATAGCCGGCAGGATTTTTCTGGCTGATTACAGCCTAAGCCTTGTAAAAAGAAAAAAAAAGAGAAGGTGTTAAAGTCGGGCACCAATAATAAAAATTTAGGCAATTACGTCAACGGAAAATACACGAAGATTATCATATTGTGGCAATTACGTCAACGGAAAATACACGAAGATTGGCATATTGTGGCAATTACGTCAACGGAAAATACACGAAGATTAGCATATTGTGGCAATTACTTCAACGGAAAATACACGAAGATTAGCATATTGTGGCAATTACTTCAACGGAAAATACATTAAAATTGGAACGATATTAGCATAGCCCCAGAGCAACAATAACACTGATCTCGTGAAGCGTACCACATTTTCAATTTTGACAAACAAGAGGAGCATGATAATTATAAATATAATAAATACACTAGCGGCCACCGTGGTGTGATGGGTAGCGTGCTCCGCCTATCACACCGTATGCCCTGGGTTCAACTCCCGGGCAAAGCAACATCAAAATTTTAGAAATAAGATTTTTCAATTAGAAGAAAATTTTTCTAAGCGGGGTCGCCCCTCGGCAGTGTTTGGCAAGCACTCCGGGTGTATTTCTGCCATGAAAAGCTCTCAGTGAAAACTCACCTGCTTTGCAGATGCCGTTCGGAGTCGGCATAAAACATGTAGGTCCCGTCCGGCCAATTTGTAGGGAAAAATCAAGAGGAGCACGACGCAAATTGGAAGAGAAGCTCGGCCTCAGATCTCTTCGGAGGTTATCGCGCCTTACATTTATTTTTTTTATTTATTTAATACACTAGCTTAAGTATGAAGTCATTTCTTTAACCATAATTTGATAATTTTGATTGAGCTTTAGGCCAGATTATTGAATAAAACTTCTTTTTTAGTAGTATTCAAAATATATTTATTTAAAAAAAAAAAAAAACATATTCGGGCAACCTAGCGGCTGCCTATTGACAAGCAAAAATTATATTTTTGCTGTAAAAAAAAATTTTTTTACTGCTTATTGAATTATGTTCCCAGAAGAGGACATACAAAATCAAAGTCAGTTTGACAAAATTTTTTATAAACTAGTTAGACAAAATTTAAATTTCCTAGAAGGTGAAAAGAAAACTCCCGAGAAAATAAACCAAGGCCCTAAGCCAATATCAATTGAAGAGTATAGAAAGAGGAACAAAAATTCAAAAAATTTAGGAACCTAAAGTTCCAAAGCCGGTCAAATTAAAAAGAAAAAGAGGAGGAGAGCAATTTGGCATACGAAAATCAATAGCCAAGGTCTATGAAAAAATAAACTTAAGCACTAATCAGGCAGAGAAAATTCAACTAAAAAAAGAAATTAAGGAATTAAGAAACAATAGTTACAAACATAAAAAACCGAATCCAACAATGTAACTATTAGGGTGTTGAAAAAAAAAATAGTATAATTTTGTAAAACTATTAATTTTAAATTATGGAAAGACTAAGAAAGATTAAAACTTATGTAAAAGGCCCACTTGGGGACCTTAAAAATGAAATCAAAGTTGTAGATGAAGAAAAACAGCTAGTATTTTAGTATTTTGGAAATGGTGGTGGAAATTTTTCGATATGCCTAGAGAACCAACTATGTGGAACGTACGAAACGCACAAGCAACAACACCTGAAGAGTTATATAGATTCGAGGTCAAATTTATGGGAAGAAAGGACTAATATATTAAAAAAAAAAAAATTTTTAAAACCCAAAAATTTTTTGTCTTCATATTATTTTTTTTACGATGGGAGGCCAAGAATCGAAAATAGAAAAACCAACGGCAAACGTTGTAAACTCAGTCCAAGTAGTAGACCATACTGAAGCACTAGATACTATCAAAATCATGCTTCTAATAATTTGCGTAGTCAGTTGCATAAGTTTGTTTCTGAAACTCTACTCAACCCATAATAAATTCCTAAAAAAGCGACATGCCAATGGGCAAATGGGAAGATATAGTTAAACTACTCATAGAAGAAAAAACGATAGGAGAAAAATCTTACAAATGTATTAATAAAAATACAAAAATTAAGGCAGAAACTGTAGTAAAGCATCTTAAAATAATAGTTGAATCGTTTAACAAAATATGAAAAATAATTCAACAGTTAAATGGTAAACTCGACAGCAATCGAAAAGACCAAGCATATCAAATTTTTTCCAGCATTAGAGACAAATTGGTGTCCTCACTGGCAAGATATGATATTGACTTCATAGTACCAACGAGTTTTAAGAAAGAAATAGAAATAGACTATAACACATTCCTTCTGGAGTCAGCATCTGATTTAGAAGAAGAATCAAAAGTAGAACAAAAAGAAGAAGAAAAACAGGAACAAAAAGAAAGTTTAACAGAGACGCCAAACTACCAAACAAGAAAAGACAAAATGGCTCAAACCACAGTAGAATTCTTAAAAACGGCTTCGTCAATCCTGCCTGAGTTTGATGGTAAACATGAGAACTTACATAGCTTCTTAGATGCACTGGATATCCTAGAACAAATTAAGGATACTCATGAGACCATAGCAGTCTCCATGATAAAAACAAAGCTCAAGGGAACAGCTAGAAACCTTTTGAGCACCGAAAACTCAGAAACCTACTAGAAACATTCAACAGCGCAATAAAACAGCAGCTAACTAGTACACTGCAGAAATAGAAAAATTAACAAAATCGTTAGAAGGTGCTTAGATATAAGACGGACTTGCACCTGATGTGGCAACCAAATATGCCACACAATCAGCTGTAAAAGCCATGTGTAAAAACTCGGTTAACGAAAGAGTAAAACTAATAATGCAGGCAGGAACGTTCACATCTATGAACGAGGCTATTTCAAAATTCACGAATAGCTGTACTGAAGTCACGGGTAACCCAAATACAGTGTTACGCTTGACGCGCTCGCAAGGTAATTACCGAGTTAACTTCCGAAGAAGCTACCAAAATAATAATTATATAAGTAACCAAAACCGAAGATATTACGGTAACACTAACAGATATAGCAACAACAATAATAATAGACAAAATAATAATATCCAAAGACGTAATTTTGGAGGTCAGTCAAGATCATCCAATTAGGGTAACACAAGGAACCTCCGTAATATAAACTAACAGAAAACCAGCCAACTCCACCCCAACAGTAAATTCTAACGGTAATAAAGTATGCACATTCAATTTGCATCTAAACAGCTATATATCTTCCAATACTACCCTAAATAAGTCAACTTCGACGTTCCTGATAGATACAGGAGCGGATATCTCAATAATAAAGAATGGTCAAATTGACAGTAATGTCACAATAAATAACTCACAAATCACAGATTTAAAAGGTATAGGCCGAGGCATAACAAGCACACTTGGAACAGTAAAAGCAGATCTAACAGATGATAGTCTTTTAATATGACATAAGTTTCACATAGTAGAAGACAATTTCCCAATCCCATGTGATGGAATTTTGGGACTCGACTTCATTAAAAAATATAATTGCATATTAGATTATAATAAGATTGGGGACAGCCTAATATTAAGACCATATGACTACCCAGAAGATATAGTTATACAAATGACAAATATACCAACAATTAATAGCATTACAATACCCGCTAGAGCTGAAGTAGTTAGACAGGTTCATATCAATAGTCACAATAAGGAACTATTAGTGCCTCATCAAGAATTAACTAAGGGCATTTTTGTAGCCAACACTATAGTAAACTCAAATCAAGCTTTAATCAGAATCATAAATACAACAGATAAACATGCAATCATTCAAGATTATGACATCAAAACAGAAAGTTTAGAGGATTATGTAATAATTGAATATACACCTCAATGTAAAGATAATAGTAAAGAAAAGTTAGAAAGATTAAATAAAAATTTCCCACCATTCGCTAGTAAATCACTCAACACATTACGCTCAGAATTCATTGATATATTCTCATTAGAAACAGAACCAATTACGACCAACAACTTCTACAAACAAAAGTTGCATCTGAAGGATAACACTCCTGTGTACATTAAAAATTATAGACTACCCCAAGCACATAAGAATGAAATAAATAAACAAGTAAATAAACTAATTCAAGATGATATTATTGAACCTTCAACCTCAGAGTACAACAGCCCTATTCTATTAGTACCTAAAAAATCTCTTCCGGGCAAAGAAGAAAAAAGGTGGAGATTAGTGGTCGATTTCAGACAAATAAATAAAAAATTAACGGCTGATAAATTCCCTTTGCCTAGAATAGATGATATTCTGGATCAATTGGGAAGAGCAAAATATTTCTCATGCCTAGATTTAATGTCAGGATTTCACCAAATAGAACTCAACCCAGAACCAAGAGATATAACATCCTATACAGCAGACAACGGTATTTATCGGTTCAAGAGATTACCTTATGGCCTCAAAGTAGCGCCAAACTCATTCCCGAGGATGATGACATTGGCATTCGCAGGTCTAAAACTATCACAAGCATTCTTGTACATGGACGATTTAGTGGTGTTGGGATGCTCTGAAAAACATATAATTAAAAATTTACGAGATGTATTCTCCACATGTAGGAAATATAATTTAAAATTACATCCGGACAAATGCCTATTTTTCAGCCAAGAAGTCACTTATCTTGGACATAAATGCACAAGTACTGAAATTTTACCAGACTCAAGCAAATTTAAAATTGTTCAAAACTACCCAACTCCCAAAAATGCCGATGAAGCAAAAAGATTTGTCGCATTTTGTAATTATTATGGAAGATTCATACCAAATTTCGCGGAATATGCCAGGATACTAACAAGACTTGTAATTTTCAATTGGACATACGACTGCGAGAAATCTTTTAATTACCTAAAAAATGCACTAGTTAGTCCAAATATCCTACAATACCCCAATTTTCATGAAGAGTTCTTTATTACAACCGACGCAAGTGGTTATGCTGGCGGTGCTGTGCTATGCCAAGAATATGAGGGAAAACAATTGCCCATTGCCTATGCCTCAAGATCATTTACAAAAGGCGAAATAAACAAAGCCACGATCGAAAAAGAATTAGCGGCCATACATTGGGCAATTGTATATTTCAGACCATATGTCTATGGCAGAAAATTCACAGTGAAAACGGATCATCGACCTTTAACGTATTTATTCTCACTGAAGAACCCTTGATCTAAATTAACTAGAATCAGGCTAGATTTGGAAGAGTATGACTTTGGGGTGGAGTACATAGCAGGAAAAGAAAATTACGTGGCAGACGCTCTGTCACGAATAGATATCAATGAGTTGAAAGAAATGTCAGTACAGGCATGTAAAATAATGAGAGTAACGACAAGATCGCAAACTAAAAAGAATTCCAGTAATAACAGTCATAAAAATGAAGAAAAGAAAAGTCACAAAATAAATCAAATTGTTGAGGCGAAGGTTGACTTAGGCCAATTCTTTACCAGGCTTATGGAAAAAGCCGGCAATTTGGGAATTAAGAAAATACAGTTGTCCTTAGGAGACAAATTGTTTAAAGATAATTATGCCCGGGTAGACACATTTAAAGAAATAGGTACCAAAGTTCTCAAAAATTTAACTATTGCATTAACTCCGGAGGTTGTGCATGTGACGGAAAACGATAAAATTAAAAAGATTCTTCAAAAATATCACGATGATCCTGTTAATGGTGGCCATCCAGGAATCAATCGTACAACTAATAAAATAAGACAAAAATATTACTGGAAAAATATGAAAAATGATATCAGAAGATACATAAAGAAATGCGTTAATTGCAATAAAAATAAAATTTATAAAAATTTAAAAGAACCAATGGTTTTAACTGAAACACCACCAAAAGCGTTCGAAACAGTACAAAACGATACAATTGCACCTTTACCAAGATCATTAAATGGAAACGAATACGCTGTCACTCTAATATGTGATTTAACTAAATACTTAGTAGCAATTCCTATACAAAGCAAACATGCAAAAACAGTAGCCATAGCCATATTCGAGAATTTCATATTAATTTATGGAAGTATGAAAACAATAATAACGGATATGGGATCTGAATATAAAAATAGCCTGTTTGAAGAACTATGTAAACTCCTCAATATTGAGCACAAAACATCTACGCCGTATCACCACCAAACTTTAGGCACGGTTGAACGTAGTCATAGAACTTTCAATGAATATGTGCGCTCATAGATATCCATTAACAAAGGTGACTGGGATGAATATCTCAAATATTTTGCATACTGTTACAATACTATCCCATCTACAGTCCATAATTATTGTCCATTCGAATTGATCTTTGGCAAAAAACCCCAGACTTACGAATTTCTACAAGAACGGTAAGCCCATTGTACAATTATGAGGCTTACGATAAAGAAATTAAATATAGGTTACAAATAGCACAGGATAGAGCCTTTAAATTAGTAAAAGAGGCTAAAGAAAAACAAAAGATTAGTTATGATAAGAATATTCACTATAAGGAAATAAAAATAGGAGATGTAGTGTTAGTAAAAAATGAATCAGGACGTAAGTTATATAATAGATATAAAGGGCCCTTTTGAGTAGTAAACATCGATGAAAACAATCATCTTACATTAATCCCCTATAAGGTAGAAGAAATCGATAAATAAGAAAATACTAATAATAAAAATTATGACACCTTAATCCCATCTAGAATAGGAAATAAGGATAAGCAAAAATTTAGTAGTAACATAGAGAATAGGCAAATCAAAATACACACAATTAGACTTAAATTAGTAGAATAAGAAGATGTTCAACCTACAAACATTAAAATACAAAAGTAGAATTAATTTACAAAAATGGAATACTCATGCATTCCCCAAATGCATAAGCATTCTAAAAAAAAAAAGGGAGATGTAGTGTAAGCAGCCAACAATTCAATTTAATCCAAAATATTTAAATCAGTCTAATATTATAACCTGCTACAAAAATAGTCTAAATGTTCATCAACACATAAAAATGCATTTGAGAATTAATGCTGACACAGCCATTAATAAACAGACGTGTGCAACACACAACCAAACGAATTTGAATCCCAGCAATTTGCATTCCTGCAACTTGCAAGGTTAGCATTTCCCATAAGTTTGCAGCTCATATATGTAGGTACATATTTTGTGCCGAGTAGTATGTAGGTATGTAAGTATGTATGTTTAAGGTAGTTATGTATGTAAGTATGTAAGCTTAAATGTAAATAGATATGTAAGAATATGTTTAGAATAATTTAATATAAATAGGCTGAATTATTTGAATAAACACAATTCGACATTCATAATTCAAGCAGTGAAGTGTTCTTTGTTTTAATTGCGTTAGGGACCTTTCTACAGTATCTTTATGTATGTCGGTACATATAATATTAGGGGTGGGCAGTAAATGGGAAATATAATGGGCGGTAAATGGGAAATAGAATTTGTGGCGTAGCATTTGCTACGTTACAGTGCCCCTCCTACTTCGGCTGACGAAAGGTTGAGGTATTCTAGGGTTTTGGCGCGGATGCCTGCACTACCATGGGCAGAGCCCAGGTACATTTTACCATCGCACAGTGTTTCGTGTAGAACAAGCTAGCTGGACAAAACCAAAGTTCTTATTCCAAGAAAAGTGTAATGAGAAATGAAAGAAAACAAACAAAATAACGGGAGTTTTGCTTTTTTTTTGATATTTCTGCTCATATGTATTGAGTAATTGAAGTAAGGAGGCAGGAGTGGCCGCAAAATGCATTGATTAATTTGCAAAATTCTTGTTGAATATTAAGCTTCATATTTCTTTTAAGTGAACACTTTTATATACTTTTTTTGATGGATTCTAAGCTCGAAGGTAAGTAAAATTTTTAAATAATAATTCTTTCACAATTAGAGTATTTTTAATATATTTAACATTCCGTTATTAAGAAGAAAAGGTATTTTTTCTCTATATTTTTAAATTTAGGGACAAAAAAAGTTACATATATAGCCGCAAGTATTCTCTAATAGTCGAAAGAAAAAACCATTGCGAATTCTTTGCACATCTATTTTAATTTTTTTTTTGTAGATATAGTTATCTCTACATATAAAATAGGATGTATGTACGTACCAGCCCCGACGATATATTTGAACCTTTAAAGCTGATCTACAAACGGCAAAACCAATTCCCAGATTCAGGGAACAAACGCGTAGCCATAAAATACACAAAAATAAACGCGCAAGGTCAACAAGAGCACACCAAAAGCAAAAAGGCGAAGATCACTGACTTCAACCTGCCACAACCTACCACACCAGTCACCAAGGCATGAAAACAGGTACATACAAAGCAATCCTAATGCAGGTATAACTACACTGGAACGCTACACAAAACAACCCCATTTGTTAGCATCTACCCCAATACCTGAATGTAATATAAATACTGCCCAACTGATAACAAATCAGAACGATCAACGACACTTAAGATGGCAGCACAACAATCATCAGCTATTCACCCTGTCGGAAAATCAACAACACAAAGCAGTTTAGTTATACCCGTACCAAGAACGGAGTTTTTTGACATTTGGGTTCAACATTCGAAGGAAACCAGATATAAAGAATTGTTGAGTTTTGTTGTACTTAAGTACGATTTAAGCGAAGCAGCCGAGTATTCGATAAAAAGTTTAAGCTTACAATTATCGGCATATTCGTCGAAGCTGGATCAAAAGTGGAACACTTCTGGAAGACATAAGGAGCGATTTTTGAATAAAAACTCGGAGTGACTTTCGGGTCCAGACTTCACATTTACAATAACGGTGGATTCAAAGTTGCTATCAGACCAGCCAACCACTTCTTCAGGTAACCTCGGCCCCGGAAGACGAAAGAAAGACTTTGTTAGCTGCAGTGAAAAAACCAAACGGCGTCGAGTGGATGACCTCTTGCAATATAGAAGTCCTGGTGAATTACTTTATGCGGCAGAAGTATCAACGCGTATGTCCGGCAACAGAAATGTTGCTAACATTATAAAAAAATCACAGGAAACCACTCAAACATCCGGAAAAAAGATGACTTGTGAGCCAGATGCAATATGCTTGAGCAATGTAGAAGCTTTAGCATTCTACGTAGATAACAAGTCGACGACTCATAGGTACAAAACGACTCGGAAGTGGAGCATGAAGGCAGGCCATAAAGTTTATCCATCATTTTATAATCTAAGAAAAGCTTAGGCAGAATGCTATCCAAATGAAATTGATGTGGGTGAAACACGTGCGGAAATTAAAGTCCAGTCCGTATTAGATAAAACTGTTGAGCGTTTAGTTTTAGCAAATCAATAAGTTTTTGTTAGTTTATTACCTACAAACTTGACGTATACTTTAATCAGCAAGTGGGGTTGCGATGGAAGCTCTGACCATAGTACATATAAGCAAAAGTTTACATACAGTTCTGACACTGATGAGTTTTTGTTTATATTTTCTTTCGTTCCTCTTCAATTACAGGATGAAAAAGGTAACATTGTTTGGCAGAATCCTCCACCTTCTTCTACCATGTATTGTCGTCCAATTAAATTTATTTTTTCTAAACAAACAAAGGATAACCTACCCTATAACTCTTTGTTGGATCAGGTTTTATTTAATTTAAATCTATTGTCTTTTCTACTTCGTATGATACTTTACTTTTAAGTTTTTGTAAAAAGTAATTTTCACATAATTAATTTAAATTATTACATTGTTATTATTATTATTGTAATTCACTTTTACATTCCTGACTGGTACTATAAAATAATTTTGTAAAAATTGTAGTGCCAGGATAAATACTCAAATAAATACAAAACATGTATGGACATATGTACATTCACTCACATAAATAAGTAGACACCCCTTTTTGGACAATTCTTACAATTTTCGCTTTCGCAAATTTATTTTAACTAATTTCCCATAAGAAAATTCGTCACGATCTATAACAAAAACTAAATTATATTTAAAAAATGTTAAAAGAATTCGACGAATTCTCATAAAAATTTTAATTTTTTTCCGAATTTTTAGAATTTTTTAGAGTACTGAGGTTTGTAGTCCATTCAATTTAAGTATAATAAAGTAATATTCTCGACTCCTTTAAATTTTTTTGGATCTATGTCACTTATTCACTTGAGTTACTGTATATGAAATAAGCAAATGTATGCATATGAAGTAAAATTTTGGAAAAAAATAAAAAAAAGAACATATGGCTGAAAAAAATGACGTAGTTGTAATAAATGACTGCATATGAAACGGAAAATCTCATAAAATAATTTTGTCCAGCTAGCTTGTTCTACACAAAACACTGTGCATCGGTTGAATCCGATGGCTCGGCCGACATGTGTGTATATGTGTTCGTTGATGTTTTTATTATTATAATGATTTTTTTTTTTCAACAATAATGTGTACATTTCGTTTGTGTTTAAATTTACATTGCAAGTACGAAATTCATTTTAAATTTACATTTCAAGATTAAGGTATATACATATGTACATTTTTAAATTACATTTTAAATTTACATTTCAAAATTAAGGTATGTACATTTCATGTATAGAAAACTTATCAAAATTGTCGAATCTTGCTTCTCGTCAGCCAGCGAATCGTACCAACTTGAAGTGTTCTTTCAGCTTCATTATGGCGTGATCTTCGTGCACCCTACGCGCCGTGATCCACCCTTTGCGTTTTAGCCATAGTCTGGCGAAGAAGTCTGGGGCGTGGCTTCCATTAGTAGTATCGTGTGGCTCTCGGGTTGGTGCATACGGTGCAATGTCGCCTGTGGTCGGTTTGTCGCATACGATGGTGTTTAAATGGCCGGCTATTAATGGCGGGTCCAGAATGTCTTAACGTCCAGTATTCGTGGCTTATTTGGCGGCCACGGTACTAATGGAGGCGGTTCTTCGGGCATGGCATCTTTTGTTCCTGCTTCTCTCGGCCCGACGATGTTGCGGTTGAAATTTTTTCCGGCGGTTGATGTGTGTGTTGGTTTGTGTTGGGCCGTATTTAGGGCGAACGCTATTTCTGTGAGACGGTAACGTTGCGCTTTGCCAAAAAGTTCATACCCAGGAAAACACTCTCGGCCAAATTATGGATAACATATACCAACGTACTGGCTGTTTGACCATTGTATTTAACCTTGACCGGTTAGGGGTGGGTACTCGCAATGCATGATTGGTCGGCGAGTTGCATTTTGCGACGATTGGATAACGGTGGAATCTTTCGTCTTTCCAGATGCCTTCTTACGGCTTCATTGTTGTATGTCAGGGTGGCCCCAGTGTCGATCAGGGCGCGGCATATCATTCCTTCGATGGACACCTGTATGCAAAAACGTCCGTCGTTCCTCTTCCTTTTTGCTACGGATGATGATAGTGGGGGTGTTTTCGGATTATTTCGGTTCATTCCGTAGCAAGCACAATCCCTGGAGAGCGTTCCGTCTCGGCCGCTTCTGGAACAAAAAAGTCGCCTTTTGTCAGTGCATTGGAAGCGGCGTTGGTTGCGTTTCTTGCATCGCCAGCAGGTGTTTCTTGCATCGTAACGGTTAGTGAGTGTGGATAGGGAGTGCGATATTTGATCATTCTGCTCCTCCAGCTCCTGTTGTTGCTGTTATTGTTGTAGCAATGCTCGCCCCACCTAATAGCCGCGACCGATCACAAATTGTCATCAATATCCTCTAACGGGAGTCCAAGGAAACTTGCCTGGATTCACCGGGCAATTCCCGGCATAAAGGTCCGACGCCTGTTTATGGAGTTCACCAAGGACCTGCTGTGTTTTTTCACTTCATAAGGCTGGGTTCTCAGGTGCCGTATTTCCTCAAAATGCTTACGGAGATGACTCCTTAAGCCCCTAGGCGGTGCTGGTTCATCAATCAGATGTCTGTTGGGATGCCCAAGTTTCTGGGTATTCAACAGGAACTGTTTGGTCAGCATCTCATTTCTCTCCCTGATGGGGAGTATTCTCGCCTCACTATGCAGATGGTGTTCTGGGGACATAAGAAGACAGCCCGTGGCGATTTTGAGAGCAGTATTTTGGCAGGCCTGTAGTTTCTTCCAGTGGGTGATTTTTAGGCTTGGCGACCATATGGGTGACGCGTAGCACGTAATCGCCTGGCTAATTGCTTTGTATGTGGTCATGAGCGTTTCTTTATCTTTTCCCCAAGTACTGCCAGCGAGGGATTTGAGGAAATTGTTACGGCTCTGAATTCTCGGAACAATTGCGGCTGCGTGCTCACCAAAATGTAGATCCTGATCAAACGTCACACCCAAGATTTTGGGGCGTAGGACAGTCGGTAGCGTAGTGCCATCGATGTGGATGTTCAAAATGGTCGACATTTGGGACGTCCATGTTGTAAATAAGGTCGCGGAAGATTTAGTCGGTGATAATGCTAGGTTTCGCAAGGCGAAAAAACTGGAGAGATCTGGGAGGTAGCCGTTTATTTTATTGCATAGCGCATCGATCTTTGGGCCTGGGCCTGTGGCCATTATTGTGCGGTCATCGGCGTAGGAAACGATTGTGACTCCTTCCGGTGGTGAAGGTAGCATAGATATGTAGAAATTAAACAAAAGTGGGGATAGGACACCACCCTGTGGCACCCCTTGTTTAATTCTCCTTGGTTTTGATGTTTCGTTTCTAAATTGCACTGATGCCTGCCGACCACCCAGATAATTTGCGGTCCACCTTTTAAGACATGGGGGAAGGGTAGACCCTTCCAGGTCTTGCAGTAGCGAGCCATGGTTGACCGTATCAAAAGCTTTTGATAGGTCTAACGCTACGAGTACTGTTCTATGGTGTGGGTATTGATTTAAACCGCAATTTATCTGGGTGCTAATGGCATTTAGCGTGGTGGTAGTGCTATGGAGTTTTCTGAAGCCATGATGATGAGGGGCTAGCTGCAAATTTGCTTGGAAATAAGGGAGCAAAATGGCTTCAAGCGTCTTTGCCGCTGGCGATAGGAGAGATATCGGACGATACGACTCACCTATGTTAGCTGGTTTCCCAGGCTTTAGTAGCGGGACCACCTTGGCCATTTTCCATTTCTCAGGTATGACAAAGTTCCCTAGGCTTTTAGGCATCGGCATGGCTATGCCGTCTGGGCCCACTGCTTTGGATGGTTTAGCACGACCAATGGCGTCCTCAACCTCTTTAGCGGTGATGGTGATTGGTGACGCGCTGAATTTGTGTTTATGTGCGCGTCTATTGGCTCTCCGTCTATCTTTGTCGACCGTAGGATGCATTATATATTGTCGGCAGAAAGCGATCGCGCATTTTTCGCGTCCGACAGCACTTTGTCGCCAAAGGCGATGGAAACTTTGTCTTTGTGCTTAGTCGGATTCGATAGGGACTTTACGGTGGACCAAAGTTTACCCACACCGGTAGAGAGGTTACAACCTCTTAGGTGCTCCTCCCATTTCGCCCGCTTGTGTTCATCCACAAGCAATCTGATGCGTTGGTTTATATCCCTTATTTGGGGGTCGATTGGATCAAGCTGTCTTATAAGGTCACGTTCTCTCGCTAAGTTTGCGGCCTCCGCCGAGAAGTGGGGCCGGATTTCGGGAATTCTCCCGGCGGGAATGAAATGTGCCGAGGCGGATTTAATGACCTTACGGAAGGCACGCTCCCCTTGGCGGGCATCAGTCGGGATAGGGAGGGCAGCAAAGCGGCTGTCTGTAAAGGATTTATATTCTTCCCACTTTCCTTTTTTGAAGTTTATGAAAGTGCGTTTTTCAGTGACGATGAAGTCGGCGGTACGCTCAAGCGAAATAAGTATGGGCAGGTGGTCGGATACCAATGTTACCATCGGCTGCCAGTTGACGCAGTTTACGAGTTCTGCGCTCACGATTGAGATATCTGGCGAGCTGTGACAGCTTCCTACCATACGTGTGGGGGCGTCTCCGTTTATTGTGCAGAACGTCGTTTCTTCTATTTGATCCGCCAACATCTCACCCCTACTGTCCGCCCGCAAGTTTGAATGCCATAGATCATGACGGGCATTGAAATCGCCTAAGATAATGCGATTGTTGCCAGTGAGTAAGGCCCTGATATTAGGGCGGTATCCACTGGGGCAACAGGTGGCAGGAGGGATGTAGATGTTGATGATTTCTAGGTTTGCATCGCCTGACCGGACAGATAGGCCTTGACGTTGTAAGACATTGTCACTGCGGTCGATGCCAGGATCAAATATATAATATGTCACAGAGTTGTGTATGATAAATGCGAGACCGCCTCCATTTCCGCTCTCGCGGTCTTTCCTGTGGATATTATACCCAGAGCAGGTCTGCAATGCAGATCTTGCTGTGAGTTTAGTCTCTTGAATCGCAGCAATGCGGATGTTGTGCCGCTTCATGAAATCGACTATCTCCGTAATCTTCCCAGTTAGTCCATTACAGTTTAACTGCAGAATTCTGAAGTGCATAAGGGGAGACGTCGCCACTCTGGGGGTAAGTGACGGGTGACTACGCCTGGGTGGTGGTAGGCCAGGACGCAATTGCTTTTGTGGCCCTGGGACTGGGCGTCCTTGGGCAAGCATTGGGGTACCCGGATGATTTGAAGAGACCAGAACATCTAGGAAAGTGACACCACCCAAGGCAGGAGCTGCATTGGGCGGATCTCGCAAACCTATATATTCTGTGCTGGCAGACGGTGCAAACGGAGGTAGGGACTAAGAGTCTGTTTCCCTGACCTGCACGATTGCTGCCGGAAAAGAGGGGGGGAGAAGACGGGGCAGGGGCTGATGCTCAGCATTGCTACCAACTCTACTATGAAGGTAGTAGTTATGAGTGGTATCAGCTGTTTGAGTTGTTGGCGCCGTGGGGCGCGAGCAGCAGCGGGTACTTGTTGTGGCTTGCTGAGCGGCGGGGCTGCTGGAAGGTAGTGGGGGCGCTTAGGCGTAGACTACGGGACGCCCGTGGGCGTGAACAGCAAGGAGCCACAAAAGATTTATAAAAGTTACGTGGACGTCGGGTTTTGGGATCAAGCCCAGAACAACCTGTCCGATGCAACCATCCCTTGCACGAGACACACTGAACAGAGTATGACCGTCCTAAAAAGATTCTTTTCCGGCAGATGCAGCAAAACCATTTCTCAGGACCGGGGTCAGGAGACGGACCCGGATTGGATTCGATGCCTTCCCGGAGTAAGAGAATATGGAACAGTCCTGCTGCAAGGAGCTGCTGGGAGGATGACAATCTGTGGGAGGGACGAAACAAATTAGATGGGGTCCTCCAGCTCCTCGATTACTACTGTAATTAAGCTATATGCTAGCAATCGGCTCTGTTTGGCTTCTTCGCTCCGCAGCAGCTCGTACCCGTCGGTGAGCTCCATATCGTTTGGAACTCGCCCCGCTTCACCACAAGTCGATATTCCACACGTAGGCCGTCGTATATGCGTTCTAGATGATCTTCCATGCATAAGGTCGGGTGATGGCTGGTTGAGCGACTATTGCAGTCATCAACAGCCAACTCCATCAACATCGAATTTTTATAACCAATTAAAAGAACTTGAATTTTACCTGAATTTCTTTATATTGAATTTGAACATGTACCTTATTTATAATTACCGTAACTAAGTTACATATATATAAATATGTACATTGAACCTTTTTATACATTACTATTTGATGTATAGTTATTATCTTTACGACTCATGAATTACGTTAAATCCATGAATTATATCTATAGTTATATCTATTAGAGTATAAGAGTTCACGTTTCGCCCCTCTGGCAACCCCAACGATGAGTTGACAGTTGACATGTACGTACATATGTACATACATATATATGTTTGTTGACATTGATGGCGATGATGGTTGTACCTAAGGCAAAGTGTCGATTAGTGAGAGTTTACTGACTAATTGGACTAACTACAATATATTGACTCGGGTATTTGGCTAGGGTAGTAGGGGAGTTGGTCCGCCGCGGGCGTTGGGACGTGTTGCCCTCTTACCTACGCCTTATATCCGTGCACTACCCTTCCTCTGAGTAGTAGGGGGGTGAGCCCCGTATTACTCGGAGGAGATGATGGCCAAATGTTAGGGCTGCCAATTAGGCTGGGGGGAAGTATCATCGGTAGAACCGAGCTTGTAACTTTACCCCCCGTCGACCCAAAGGGAGTCCCTAGAATGTATATATTTATAATGGCTCGGGCAGTCTGCCAGGGTAGAGGGGTATTCTTCCCGCCACAGGCGTTGGGACGAGTTTCCTTCCTACCCGAAAGGACTATCCGTGCATCACCTTTCCTGTGAGTACTAAGGGGTGGAAATCCCGTCTTACTCACAGGAAATTCATGTAAACCGGCAGGGCGTCCGATAGGTAGGGGGCGTACCATCAGTGGAACCGACTTCACTGAACCCTCGATTTAAAAAAGGAGAAAAAATTCCAATTCCTTTAGGGGTAACGCAATTCAAAATAATAACATCATCATCTTCACAAAAAAAAAAAAAATCAAATGCTGAACTAGGCATTTTAATTATATTAAAAATGGATTTCAATGATGAACTTTTAGGAATTGTGTTAGAAAAATTAATAAAACTGTAATCATTAAATTAAATTAAATGGTTGTATACATTCCCAATACTTATGTACTTAAGTTAAAAATCTAAAAACTATTTATGTGGTTTCATAAAATTCTCACGTATATATATGTTTCAGTATGTACACACACTTTGGTGTGATTGCAGCGTGCTCCACCTACCACACCGAATGCCCTGGGTTCACACCCCGGACAAAGCAACATAAAAATTGTAGAAATAAGGTTTTTCAATTAGAGACAATTTTTCTAAGCGGGGTCGCCCCTCGGCAGTGTTTGGCAAGCACTCCGAGTGTATTTCTGCAATGAAAAGCTCTCAGTGAAAACTCATCTGCCTCGCAGATGCCGTTCGAAGTCGGCATAAAACAAGTAGGTCCCATCCCGTCAATTTGTAGGAAAAATTAAAAAGGAGCACGACGCAAATTGGAAGAGAAGCTCGGCCTAAAATCTCTTCGGGGGTTATCGCGCCTTACATTTATTTATTTATGTACATACAAACTTACTTACTTACTTACTTAATTAGCGTTTAATCGTCTAAACGGTTATGGCCGTCCAACAAGGCGCGCCAGTCGCTCCTTCGCTCCGCCAACCGGCGCCAATTGGTCACACCAAGGGAGTTTAAATCGTTTTCCACCTGGTCCTTCCAACGGAGTGGGGGCCGCCCTCTACCTCTGCTTCCATAAGCGGGTTCCGATAGAAACACTTTCTTGGCCGAAGCATCATCTCTCATTCGCATAACATGGCCTAGCCAGCGCAGCCGCTGCGTTTTAATTCGCTGGACTATGTTAATGTCTGCGTATAGCTCGTACAGCTCATCATTAAATCTTCTTCGGTGCTCGCCATCGCCAACGCGTAGAGGTCCATAAATCTTTCGAAGAACTTTTCTCTCGAACACTCCCAAAGCCGCTTCATCTGCTGTTGTCATGGTCCATGCTTCTGCCCCATATAGCAGGACGGAGTAGAGTATGATTTTCGTTCTCCGAGAGAGGACTTTACTTTTCAATTACCTACCTGGTCCAAAGTAGCATTTATTGGCAAGATTGATTCTTCGCCGGATTTCAGTGCTGATGTTGTTGCTAGTGTTGATGCTGGTTCCCAAATAAACGAAGTCTTTTACTATTTCGAAACTATGGCTGCCAACAATAGCGTGGTTGCCACGGCGCGTATGCGCTGACGCTTTGCTCGATGACAGCAGGTCTTCGTTTTGTCCTCATTCACCATCAAACCCATCTTTACCGCTTCTTTTTTCAGTTTGCAGTAAGCAGAACTAACAGCGCGGGTGTTTAGGTCGATGATATCAATGTCATCAGCATATGCCAGTAATTGCACGCTTTTATAGTATATTGTTCCAGTGCGGTTAAGTTTTCTCCAGCATCAAATTAAAGAAATCGCACGATAGGGGGTCACCCTGTCTGAAACCTCGTTTAGTTTCGAACGGCTCGGAGAGGTCCTTCCCAATTCTTACTGAGCTGATGGTGTTACTCAACGTCATTTTGCACAGCCGTATAAGTTTTGCGGGGAAACCAAATTCAGACATAGCAGCATATAGGCAGCTCCTTTTCGTGCTGTCGAAGGCGGCTTTAAAGTCGACGAAGAGGTGATGTGGGTCGATTCTCTTTTCACGGGTTTTTTCCAAGATTTGACGCATTGTGAAAATCTGGTCGATGGTAGATTTACCAGGTCTGAAGCCGCACTGATAAGGTCCAATCAGCAGGTTCACGGTCTTCAATCTTTCGCACAATACACTTGAAAGGACCTTGTATGTGATATTAAGGAGGCTGATTCCACGATAGTTGATGCATTTTGCAGTATCCCCCTTCTTGTGGACTGGGCAAAGAACACTTAGATTCCAACCGTCGGGCATGCACTTTTCCGCCATATTTTGCTAAGAAGCTGCTGCATGCGCCTTACCAACTCCTCGCCGCCGTACTTGAATAGCTCCGCAGGCAATCCTTCACGCCCACGGCCTTGTTGTTTTTCAATCTGGTTATTGCTATTCAAACTTCGTCATACAAACTTACAACTTAATAAAATATAAACAAAATGACGAATCTTCATATTTATGTGGTTTCATAAAAATCTCACGTATATATATATGTGTCAGTATGTACATACAGCCAAATCAGCAGTTATGGTGTTTAGGAAAGGAGGTAGGCTGTCTAATAGGGAAAGGTGGATATACAAAGGGGAAGAACTCAAAATAGTATCTAAATATACATAAGCCGTGTTTTTAACACGCGTATATCCGTTTACGCTTAAGACTGCTAAGAGACAAGTTTTTTTGTCGCTTGTGAAATAGTAGAATATAAGATCAGTACTTCAAATTTCAAAAAGTAGTTTTTATCGACTTTTTTAGCCTGTTTTACCATCCCTAATTAAATAACAAAATGTCAGCAGGAGAAATGTAAGTACTTTTGTGTAAATATTATAAAGAATTTTAAATAATGCATATTTACTCAATTTATTCAGAAAAGAATCAAGGAAACGTTGGACGAGGGAGGAGACGCTTCTTTTGTTGCAGTGCTACAGTGCCCGAAAGGACGAGTTTAAGCATAGCAGGAAAAAGAAGTATGTTTACGTGAACGTGTTGGAAGATATGTTTGGACGAGGCTTTTTGGTATATTTCTTTTACAAAATTTTGTATTCAAAAGGTTGATTATGTTTTATATTGATTTTGTAGGATACCACTGTAACAATAAAGGCGGTGGAGGCAAAGATGCGCACACTTTTGATAGCGTATAAAAGCGCCAAGGACAACAACAGGCAGACCGGTGCGTAATATTGCATTGGTCGTGAGCCAATAATCTCAAATTCTCACAGCCTGAATTTAGGCTCAAGAATTCAAATGCCATTATCTGAGCGCTGTTCGTTGGCTGCTGTTGGTAAATGTTTCACTAATTGGTTATCTATTAGTTTCTCTTAAATACAATATTTGTTTATATTTATTGATAGAGTCATGTTTACTTCGTGATACCCTGTTGTTTTCCAGTGAAGACTCATCATCAAACACAGTGTCTCAGCGCAATATAGCTTCCACATCAAAGTGTTTGTCGACTTGTAATCACGATCCTTTAGATGTGCCAGCGTCCAGTGGAAACTCATTTGCCAGCACAGAGTCATTGTGCTATGTAGCCTCCAACCGAGCACCTTTAACTATTGGAACAAGCAATCGCCGAAAAAGAAAGAGTGCAAAGGAGAACTATTATGAAAAACAGTTAGAGTTAAAAAGAAAATTTTACGAGGATATCAAGAATAAGATTTCGGAGAAATTAAATGCTCCTTAAGCCAAGGAATTCACACTTTTGTGTACTCAGTGCATCTGTTGTATAAACTCGGGAGAGCGTGAGCATAATGTGTTGTGAAGTACCTGAAAAATGCTGAAATACATTGAATCAAATTCATTTGCTTAAATATATTAGTAAACAACTTGTACGTATGTTACACTTACACTTCGATATTTCTACAATCATCTTCAATTGTTGCTAAATCGTAATAAATAGCATTTTTCAGGTACTTCACAACACATTATGCTCACGCTCTCCCAAGTTTATACAACAGATGCACTGAGTACACAAAAGCGCGAATATCACGATCGAGAAAATAAGTGCTTCTTCTTAAGATTTCTGAAACTTCACATAAATTTTCTTAAGCAAAAATTCAAGTAGAAGGTCGGAAGTCTTAAGCTGAAGCAATTGCTCAATTTTTATTAAGATGCAAATGAATTTTAAAATTAAAAAAGTAAAAAAAAAACAATGAATTTAAAATGTGATAAGCAATGAATTTAAAAACTGAGTGATAGTCTATTTATTTCGAAATTCAGGGCTAAGACTAAATTAAGTATTTAAAAAAAATAATCGTTAGTATTTTAGAATTTTAAAATTAAAAAATTAAAAAAAAAAAAATGAATTTAAAATGTGATGAGCAATGAATTTAAAAACTTAGTGACAGTGTATTCATTTCTCAGGGCTAAGAGCAAATTAAGTATTAAAAGAAAAAATAAAAATAATCGTTAGTATTTTAGGCAAGTAAGCGAATTTATAAACTGAATTATGTTATGAATGTGCGTAAATATGTATGTAAATATAAATGATTGAATTGAGGAATTTAATTTTGTGATAATTAGACAATTATATTTTGAATTTGATAATTTAATTATGTTACAAAAAACAAGACTATATATAGACTACTGAATGGAATACCTCGGCTGCTAGTTTGAAAATTGTTTCAGAGTTTGTTTGGAAAATGCCATGCTTCTGAAATAGGGCGATTTCGAACTGGAGCCGAGGTATTTCACTCAGCAGTCGATATAGTAATAAATAATGTATATACATGAAGTCAGCAAATTTAAATGAATTTTATGAATTAATTTTAATTTCAGTCAATCGTGTAACACAGTACCTGTTTTAAGACAGCATACAAAATAGTCAATTAAATAAAGTATACAAGTTTAATTTTACTTCTGTTATAGTATTCAGCGTTGTGGGGCCATTGGGAAACCATTCTATTTTGCGATAGGTCCTTTTCGGGCCTTAATACCAAGATCCATCAGCTAAAAGTGACTACATTAGGAATGGTATTTTCGAATCAAGAAGTTCAAGAAAATTGTGGATAGGGTAGATGTCTTTGTTCAATATTACAGCTTTTGTTTCTAGATGGCGACCGCATCGGAAATTCGCCAGGCCTGCTTTTGAATCCGTAGTAGCGAATATCCTACCCAGACGTTACTATTTTCCGTATCCCTCCATCACACTAATGTCTTTTCTTACCCTCTTTCTTTTCCTTTCTAACTTTGCCTCTATTACTACTGTTGCCCTTACCATCTACCTCTACCTTTTATCTCTACCCCAGTTTAGGCCAATACCTCGGGAGCAGAATAAGATATTGAAATAAAAACCATCATTTATTCATATATTTCGTTTGAAACCCATATCGTTAAAACAAAAATCCTTGGCGGTACCTCTGGTATATATATAGCTTTCTATCTCCAGAACAGAGCAAGGGTATATAAACCCTCGTTGTATGGTCTCCGGGGTCCATATTTAGGTAGATATCTCCAGGCCCTGGTTACCCAAAAGTATGATATATATTTAGCTACGTTCTCGCATACCTACCATATATACATATAAAATTCGGTTCAGTAATTTCTGAAGGAGTTGTTCCAGTAATACCATGACACGAGATTATTATATATAATAAATACATTTTAATTCTGATTTTCAATCATACATTAAGCCAGCAAATTATATTATTTATTGCATTCAAAGGTTTTTAGTGTAGTAAGGAAGTCTCATGTTGGGACTTTTGTTCTCTAAAACTCCAGGCAGTGGAATCATTGTGTCCTTACCGATTAGCTTATATTCGATTCCCGGATGAACTTTCCGTCGAAACTCCCTACAAGGGATATTTGTTGCTTTCATCATATCTTTGTCGCTTCAACGTACTGGTAGCGGATACACGTATTGAATTATAACTATTGTTACGGTGATGCTGTAATAGTAAAAAAAATTTGTTAAAATAACAATATATTAATGAGTGGTAGTTTTGACTTTAGGGCACTATTAACTTTGTCGGTTTCAACATCAATTAAAACAAGGAAGGACGGGACATACCTTTCATGAACGTAGCTGAACTAAGGAAGCGAATTTTTAGATGAAGATTAAATTAAAAAGTAGGTAATTTGTGTGAGAATACAAAGTTTCACGTTTCTTGTGGTCTGCATGATATAGCTATGAATCACTTATCTGAAAAAAATATGACGTATACGTAAGTATTTCATGAATTTTTAAACTTGTAGCTTTTAAAATGGGGCAGAAATTACGAAAAGCTTCTTATCTGAACCATCGGTTTGTATGGGGCATAAACTATATCACCATCACAGGGCGGTGCTCGTCGCACTTGACTTGTCAAAAGCTTTTGACACAGTCAAACACAGCACGCTACTCCAAGACATACATATATATTAGGCTCACACATGTCCCCCTTTCTAAAGAGATGGACTGCTAATTATCTGAATGGTTAGCAAGCGTCGGTTCAATTTCGGAACGAAATCTCAAAGCTAAGGAAAATTAAAAAGGGGGTTGTTGTTGTTGTAGAGATAAGGTTGCTCCCCGAAAGCTTTGTGGAGTGTTATCGATGTGATGGTCCATTGCCGGATACAGATTCGGTACGCTCCGGTAACACAGCACCATTAAGGTGCTAGCCCGATCACCTCGGGAACGATATATGTGGCCACGTTAACCATCAGGCCATCCCTCCCTCCCCATCCCTAAGTTCCATGAGGAGCTTGGGGTCGCCAGAGCCTCGTCTGTTAGTGAATCAGGATTCGCCGCGGATAGGTGAGGTTGACAATTGGGTTTGGAGAAGCTATATATTGCGCTGGCAACTTGAAAGGTTGCGCTGTACAGCCCCTTGAATCTGGTATTTTAGTCGCTTCTTACGACAGGCATACCTACAGCGGGTATATTCTGACCCCCTGGGGGTCCCGCTGGGGGTCCCACAGGATGGTGTCCAATCCCCGCCTAATCTCATTTCTACATATCAAGCTTCCCTTCCCACCAGAAGGAGTTACAATCATTTCCTATGCTGGCGACTGCACGATTATGGCAATGGGACCCGGCCCTTCAATTGATGAATTAGTTTCTGAGGCAAATAGCTATCTCCTCGATCTTTCTAGTTTCGATCAGGATCTACATTTTGGTGAGCATGCAGCCGTAATTGTACCGAATATCCAGGGCCGTAATAAAACGTCAAATCCTTTGCTGGTAGTACTTGGGGAAAATACAAAGAAACGCTCATTACCACATACAAAGCAATTGGCCAGCCGATTGCATGCTACGCGTCCCCTATATGGTCGCCAAGCCTAAAACCTACTCACTGGAAGAAGCTACAGGCCTGCCAAAATACTGCTCTCAGAACCGCAACGGGCAGTCTTCTTATGTCCCCAGAACACCATCTACATAATGAGGCGAGAATACGCCCCATTAGAGAGAGAAATGAAATGCTAACCAAGCAAACCCAGAAGCATGGGAATCCCAACAGACATCTGATTGATGAGCCTACACCGCCAAAGGGGCTTAAGGAGGCATCTCCGTAAGCATTATGAGGAAATACGGCATCTGAGAACGCAGCCGTAGGAAGCTCAGTGAAATCCACAAACAGGCGTTGGACCCCTATGACAGGAATTGTCCATTGAATCATGTACTCAAAAAACAATACCCAAAACTAACAGAGGAAACGCGCGTCACTATAGCTCAGCTTTGATCTGGGTACTGTAACAGGTTAAACTCTTAGCTATCCAGAATCAACCCCGCGCTTCCCAAGGCTGTCGGTTCTATGTACCGGAGCGACTCAGGATTTTTCCCGACCAAGGACTGTCATTTCAGTGTGACCCCATCTAACTTGTTTCGTCCCTCCCACAAATTGTCATCCTCCCAGCAGCTCCTTGCAGCAGGACTGCTACATATTCTCTTACTCCGGGAAGGCATCGAATCCAATCCGGGTCCGTCTCCTGACCCGGTCCTGAGAAATGGTTTTGCTGCATCTGCCGGAAAAGAATCTTTTTAGGGCGGTCATGCTCTGTTCAGTGTTTCTCGTGCAAGGGATCGTTGCATCGGACAGGTTGTTCTGGGCTTGATCCCAAAACCCGACGTCCATGTAACTTTTATAAATCTTTTGTGGCTCCTTGCTGTTCACGCACAAGGGCGTCCCGTAGTCTACGCCTAAGCTCCCCCACTACCTTCCAGCAGCTCCGCTGCTCAGCAAGCCACAACAAGTACCCGCTGCTGCTCGCGCCCCACGGCGCCAACAACTCAAACAGATGATACCACTCATAACTACTACCTTCGTAGTAGAGTTGGTAGCAATGCTGAGCATCAGCCCCTTCCCCCCGTCTTCTCCCCTCCCCCCCCCCTCTTTTCCGGCAGCAATCGTGCAGGTCAGGGAAACAGACTCTTAGCCCCTACCTTCGTTTGCACCGTCTGCCAGCACAGAATATATAGTTTTGCGACATCCGCCCAATGCAGCCCCTGTCTTGGGTGGTGCCACTTTCCTAGATGTTCTAGTCTCCGCGACGGCAACCCCCGACGGGTTTCATCGCGCCATGTTGCCAGGTCGCAAACCCAAATCATCTGGGTACCACAATGCTTTCCCAAGGACGCCCAGTCCTAGGGCCACAACAGCAATTGCGTCCTGGCCTTCCACAACCCAGGCGTAGTCACCCGTCACTCACGCCCAGAGTGGCGACGTTTCCCCTTATGTACTTCAGAATTCTGCAGTTAAACTGTAATGGACTAACTGGGAAGATTACGGAGATAGTCGATTTCATGAAGCGGCACAACATCCGCATTGCTGCGATTCAAGAGACTAAACTCACAGCAAGATCTTCATTGCAGACCTGCTCTGGGTATAATGTCTACAGGAAAGACCGCGAGAAATGGAGGCGGTCTCGCGTTTATCATACACCACTCTGTGCAATATTATATATTTGATCCTGACATCGACCGCAGGGACAATGTCTTAGAACGTCAAGGCGATGTAAACCTAGAAATCATCAACATCTACATCCCTCCTGCCATCTGTTGCCCCAGTGGATACCGCCCTAATATCAGGGCCTTACTCACTGGCAACAATCGCATTATCTTAGGCGATTTCAATGCCCATCATGATCTATGGCATTCAAACTTGCGGGCGGACAGTAGGGGTGAGATGTTGGCGGATCAAATAGAAGAAACGACGTTCTGCACAATAAACGGATACGCCCCCACACGTATAGTAGGGAGCTGTCACAGCTCGCCAGATATCTTAATCGTGAGCGCAGAACTCGTAAACTGTGTCAACTGGCAGCCGATGGTAACATTGGCATCCGACCACCTGCCCATACTTATTTCGCTTGAGCGTACCGCCGACTTCATCGTCACTGAAAAACGCACTTTCATAAACTTCAAAAAAGGAAAGTGGGAAGAATATAAATCCTTTATAGACAGCCGCTTTGCTGCCCTCCCTATCCCGACTGATGCCCGCCAAGGGGAGCGTGCCTTCCGTAAGGTCATTAAATCCGCCTCGGCACATTTCATTCCCGCCGGGAGAATTCCCGAAATCCGGCCCCACTTCCCGGCGGAAGCCGCAAACTTAGCGAGAGAACGTGACCTTATAAGACAGTTTGATCCAGGCGACCCCCAAATAAGGGATATAAACCAACGCATCAGATTGCTTGTGGATGAACACAAGCGGGCAAAATGGGAGGAGCACCTAAGAGGTTGTAACCTCTCTACCGGTGTGGGTAAACTTTGGTCCACCGTAAAGTCCCAATCGAATCCGACTAAGCACGAAGACAAAGTTTCCATCGCCTTTGGCGACAAAGTGCTGTCGGACGCGAAAAAATGCGCGATTGCTTTCTGCCGACAATATATAATGCATCCTACGGTCGACAAAGATAGACAGAAAGCCAACAGACACGCACATAAACACAAATTCAGCGCGTCACCAATTACCATCACCGCTAAAGAGGTTGAGGACGCCATTGGTCGTGCTAAACCATCCAAAGCAGTGGGCCCAGACGGCATAGCCATGCCGATGCTTAAAAGCGACCATTTTGAACATCCACGTCGATGGCACTACGCTACCGACTGTCCTACACCCCAAAATCTTGGGTGTGACGTTTGATCAGGATCTACATTTTGGTGAGCACGCAGCCGCAATTGTTCCGATAATTCAGAGCCGTAACAAAATCCTCAAATCCCTCGCTAGCAGTACTTGGGGAAAAGATAAAGAAACGCTCATGACTACATACCAAGCAATTAGCCAGACGTTTACGTACTACGCGTCACCCATATGGTCGCCAAGCCTAAAAATCACCCACTGGAAGAAATTACAGGCCTGCCAAAATACTGCTCTCAGAATCGCCACGGGCTGTCTTCTTATGTCCCCAGTACACCATCTGCATAATGAGGCGAGAATACTCCCCATCAGGGAGAGAAATGAGATGCTGACCAAACAGTTCCTGTTGAATACCCAGAAACCTGGGCATCCCAACAGACATCTGATTGATGAACCAGCACCGCCTAGGGGCTTAAGGAGTCATCTCCGTAATCATTTTGAGGAAATACGGCACCTGAGAACCCAGCCGTATGAAGTGAAAAAACACAAGCAGGTCCTTGGTGAACTCCATAAACAGGCGTCGGACCTTTATGCCGGGAATTGGCCGGTGAATCCAGTACTTAACGAAAATTATCCAACACTCGCGGAAGAGGAAGCATACTCCCCAGGGAAACGCGTGTCACTCTTGCTCAACTTCGTTCTGGATACTGTAACAGGTTAAACTCTTACTTATCCAGAATCAACCCCGACATACAAAATGTATGCCCCGCTTGCAATGTGTCCCCACATGACACCAACCATCTCTTTAATTGTAATGTGGAACCAACGCCTCTAACATCCCTTGCATTATGGTCCACCCCTGTTGAAACAGCAAGTTTCCTTGGACTTCCGTTAGAGGATAGTGATGGCAATTTGTGATCGGTCACATCTATTGGATGGGGCGAAGCACTGCTACAATAACAACAACAGAGGCAGCAACTGCATCACCCATCGATCCCGAGCCGTCCCTGCCAGTTCGCTTACAGGGCCATTTATTAGTAGAAGGGAGGGAGAAGAGAGAACACTGGAGCAATACGACAGGTTTCAGAAAATCTAAGATAATGTTTGGAGGTTATAGCACAAGTCGCTACAGGGCAATAATAGACCTGTCGCAAGATAACCTAAGAATTCCAAGAGCTGTTCTTACAGGGCATTATAGACTGAACAGCCGTATGCAGAACCTGGGTATACTATCGAATAACACATGCCGATTTTGTGATCGATCAGCAAACGGCCATATGCTCCCAGAATGCGACGCAATCTCAAGACACAGGGGTAAGTTTATGGGCTCACCATGGCCAGAGCATTTCCACATTTAATCCCTCAAGCCAAGAACACTGCTAGGGTTCATCAAGGAAGTCGACTAAGGTGAGGTGCTGTGAAGGAGATGTGCAAGTAACTGTGCAATCCTCAATAAATTATCTATCTATCTACGTTCCGGCAACAAGCGTCATTGAAGTACTAGCCCGATCATCTCGGGAACTTTGATATGACTACATTAAACCTTCTAGGGTTTGAATATTAATAATGACGGCAATGCGAAAGTCTGCTAAAATTTACCATTCTCCATGGTTTGCTCGATATATAACTTTCCACGTTGTGAATCAGTAATGA
The DNA here is from genome assembly GCF_040869045.1 of Eurosta solidaginis. Classification (NCBI taxonomy): domain Eukaryota; kingdom Metazoa; phylum Arthropoda; class Insecta; order Diptera; family Tephritidae; genus Eurosta; species Eurosta solidaginis. Next base: position 204,636,902 of record NC_090319.1, read on the forward strand.
AAAAAGCTAAATTTACTAAAATTTTAACTGGGTGTGGGTAATAAGGTGATGATGTCCTCTCTTAGCGCAATGTAATGACAATGGCAGCGAAGGGAAAATGACAAAAATCTTGTAAATCTACTGATCATAATTAATTAATTCCGCCCTTTCTATGCATACATACATATGTATTTTACTCTCCAACGCTAATTAAAGAAATCAATTGGTATTTACATGAACTTCGTACTCTTTGGTGTTGTTGTTGTTGTTGTTGTAGCGATTAGTTACTCCCCGAAGGCTTTGGGGAGTGTTATCGATGTGATGGTCCTTTGTCGGATACAGATCCGATACGCTCCGGTAACACAGCACCATTAAGGTGCTGGCCCGACCATCTCGGGAACGATTTATATGGCCACATTAAACCTTCAGGCCATCCCTCCCTCCCCACCACCAAGTTCCATGAGGAGCTTGGGGTCGCCAGAGCCTCGTCTGTTAGTGAAACGGGATTCGCCGCTCGAAGGTGAGGTTGACAATTGGGTTGGAGAAGCTATGTATTGCACTACACAACCCCTTGAATCCCTCGTACTCTTTGGTATTTGCTTTCTTCAGTTGATTATAAACCAAAGCATGACAAATTATCACTAACAGATTCATACATGTTGTTTATATATTTCAAATAGTAGGCAATTTACTTACCCTTTCTGGTGTGATGATTCCTGGACAATCGGGTCTGACTAAACGCGCTTTATTTTGCCTTAAGACAGCGTGTTTAACACGAACCATATCATGTTAGGGCACACCTTTGGTGAGGCAAACAATCAAAGAAATTTCTGCTTCTAATGCTTCTAGGATAGCAGCAGCAGCTCCCGGTGGCGGCACATAAATAACAGTTGCATGCGGATCAGTTGCCTTTTTTGCTTCGGCTACCTATTCAATTTTAATTCACATTACATTATCTACAATTCAATTTTTAATCAATACAAATATAAATTACCGAAGCAAATACTGGCAAACCAAGATGCTTAGTTCCACCCTTTTTTGGGGAAATACATCCAACCAGTTTGGTACCGTATTCCAAAGCATGTTGGTTGTAGAAAGTACCTTGTTGACAGGTAAATCCTTGGCAAATGAAACGTGAATCTGCACTTAATTGTAGATTTCCTCTTATTTTGGCATATTCAGAGCTGAATCGCACCCCGGCACGGGTACGTTCCGAGAACAAGCACCATTAAAGTACTAGCCCGACCATCTCGGGAGCGATTTAGTATGACCACATGAAACCTTCTAGGCCATCCCGTTGATTCTATATAATGTTTTCCGGAATAATTAATGAACTGTCATAAATAAACAAAAAAAAAAATATGTATACTTATATAGTTCTACCAAGTTTTTGTGGCATTTTGACATTTGCGGGGCAGTGCTGGCAAATCTTTTATATGGCTATGCGCAACTGTCGATTGCCGTTTTTTACCCGTAAACGTAAACGTATATACGCGTGTTAAAAAACACGGCTATATTTAGGAGTAACGTTCACACCAAAAATGGTATTTACACAGCATTTGGAAAACAGGAATGCTTCTGCGAAGGCAAGCATAAATGCAACTTGGGGTACGTACTTAAATAACGCCCAAATTTCAATGAAGACAAAGTGGCAAATGTACAATGCAATCTGTAGAGCTATACAAGGGTATGCAGCGCAAATTTGGGGTTCTGAAATGTTTAGCGAGGTAGACAAATTGCAATGTTACTTCTCCAAAAGAATTTATAGGCTCCCCAACTGCACTCCAACCTACGCAATAATGCTGGAATCAGATATGGAAAACGGACATTTGTACACACTAAATCTGCATTTGAGGTACGTTTACAAGACATTGTTTAAGTATAGTGAAGATAGACTGCCAAGAATATTGTCAAAAAAAGTTTTGCACAAAAATTTATTTTGGGAGCAGAGATTAAACGCTTTGGGAAATGAGGCGAACCTAGTTTGGAATGAAGAGACGACAAGGCATTCTTATTATTATCGCACTTAAAAGCTGAAAACCGAGTGCGAATGTGGCGAAAATCACTGAGTAGTGAAAATCGAATATATAAATACCTGGACCATAATTTAGGGACGCAGTATTTTAAAGAAAGCTTCAGTCGTGCGAACACAATGTGGATTTTCAAAGCGAGATGCGACTTAATTTATTTAGAGGGCAGGTACAATATAGGCTGCACACTCTGCAACCTCAATGAAACGGAAAACATACACCATTTCTTAGGCCAATATTAAGGCCTTTTAGACGAGTTTGTTTTGAAAGAGAATATTTAGGGGATGGGGAAGTAATCAGTGTGCTTAATGGGGAAAACGATCCTGATTGGAAAAAATTTATTAACTATATTACGGGTGCTCTGTAATACAGAAAACTAATAATAACAGAATTTTAAAATCTTAAATTTGAATATAAAACATGACCGATAAATTTTACTTTGTGTTATCATTTTGAAATTGTAAATAAATTTAAGCTAGAAGCCAAATTTATTTAAATCCAACAACGCCGACAGACGGTTAACAAGTCATTGTCGTATTCTTTATTTGTCAAAATATATTTGTAAGAAAATCCAACCGATTTTGTTTAGATTTTAGGCATAATACTTTTGTTAAATATTTTGAAATAAAGAAGTATCTATCTATCTATCTATCTATCTACATACAAACTTACAACCTTATAAAGAATAATGAAACGTACGAATCTTCATATTTATGTGGTTCCATAAAATTCTCACGTACATATATATATGTTTGAATGTACACACAAACTTACAACCTAATAAAAATATAAGGAAAAAGACCAATCTTCATATTTATGTGGTTTCATAAAATTCTCACATATACGCGCACACTTGCGCTTTACTTACTTACTTAATTGGCGCTTAACCGTCTAAATGGTTATGGCCGTCCAACAAGGCGCGCCAGTCGCTCCGCCAACCGGCGCCAATTGGTCACACCAAGGGATTTAAAATCGTTTTCCACCTGGTCCTTCCAACGGAGTGGGGGCCGCCCTCTACCTCTGCTACCATAGGCGGGTTCCGATAGAAACGCTTTCTTGGCCGGAGCATCATCATTCATTCGCATAACATGGCCTAGCCAGCGCAGCCGCTGCGTTTTAATTCGCTGGACTATGTTGATGTCTGCGTATAGCTCTTACAGCTCATCATTAAATCTTCTTCGGTACTCGCCATCGCCAACGCGTAGAGGTCCATAAATCTTTCGAAGAACTTTTCTCTCGAACACTCCCAAAGCCGTTTCATCTGCTGTTGTCATCGTTCATGCTTCTGCCCCATATAGCAGGACGGGTACGATAAGTGACTTGTAGAGTATAATTTTCGTTCGTCGAGAGAGGACTTTACTTTTCAATTGCCTACCTAGTCCAAAGTAGCATTTATTGGCAAGATTGATTCATCGATGTATTTCAGTGCTGATGTTGTTGCTAGTGTTGATGCTGGTTCTTAAATAAACGAAGTCTTTTACTATTTCGAAATTATGGCTGCCAACAGTAGCGTGGTTGCCAAGGCGCGTATGCGCCTATGCGCTGACTCTTTGCTCGATGACAGCAGGTACTTCGTTTTGTCCTCATTCACCATCAAACCCATCTTAACCGTTTCTTTTTCCAGTTTGGAGTAAGCAGAACTAACAGCGCGGGTGTTTAGGCCGATGATATCAATGCCATCAGCATATGCCAGTAATTGCACGCTTTTATAGTATATTGTTCCAGTGCGGTTAAATTATGCAGCTAGTATAATTTTCTCCAGCATCAAATTAAAGAAATCGCACGATAGGGGGTCACCCTGTCTGAAACCTCGTTTAGTTTCGAACGGCTCGGAGAGGTCCTTCCCAATTCTGACTGAGCTGATGGTGTTGCTCAACGTCATTTTGCACACCCGTATAAGTTTTGCGGGGAAACCAAATTCAGACACAGCGGCATATAGGCAGCTCCTGTTCGTGCTGTCGAAGGCGGCTTTAAAGTCGACGAAGAGGTGATGTGGGACGATTCTCTTTTCACGGGTTTTTTCCAAGATTTGGCGCATTGTGAAAATCTGGTCGATGGTAGATTTACCAGGTCTGAAGCCGCACTGATAAGGTCCAATCAGCCGATTCACGGTGGGCTTCAATCTTTCGCACAATACACTTGAAAGGACCTTATATGCGATATTAAGAAGGCTGATTCCACGATAGTTGGTGTATTTTGCAGTATCGCCCTTCTTGTGGACTGGGCAAAGAACACTTAGATTCCAACCGTCGGGCATGCACTCGTCCGCCCATATTTTGCTAAGAAGCTGCTGCATCCGCCTTACCAACTCCTCGCCGCCGTACTTGAATAGCTCCGTAGGCAATCCATCATCGCCCACGGCCTTGTTGTTTTTCAATCTGGTTATTGATATTCTAACTTCGTCATAATCGGGCGGGGGGACATATATTCCATCATCATCGAATGCGGGATCGGGTTCTTCATCTCTGCGCGGTAAATTGCTGCCTCCTTTTAGGAGAGCAGAGAAGTATTCCCTCCATAATCTAAGCACTCTCTGGACATCAGTTACAAGGTCGCCGTTTTCATTCCTACAGGAGTTTGCCCCGGTCTTAAAACCTTCCGTCTGTCACCGTATTTTTTTGTAGAATTTTCGGGCGTTATTCCTGGTGGCTAGCAGCTCAAGCTCCTCGCACTCACGCCTTTCTGCTTCTGCTTTTTTCTTCCTGAAAATGCGTCTCGCTTCCCTTTTCAACTCACGATAGCTTTCACACACTCCTCTTGTCGCGCTCGCTTTTAACGTAGCTCTGTAGGTAGCGTCTTTTCTTTCGGTTGCAACGCGGCATTCTTTATCGTACCAGTTGTTTTTTCGTGGCCGCCGGTAACCAATTTTTTTCTCGGCGCCAGTACGAAGTGCTTTGGAGATATGCTCCCACTGCTCCTGTATTCCTTCAGGATGAGTTGTGCTCTCAGAGAGCAAGTGTGAGAGTCGAGTTGCGAAATCATTGGCAGTCTGTTGTGATTGAAGCTTTTCGACGTCTAGCTTTCCTTGTGTTTTTTGTTCCTTGGTTTTAGCCGCTTTGAGGCGGGTGCGTATTTTGGCTGCAACGAGATAATGGTCCGAGTCGATGTTATGTCGTCGGATCATGCGCACATCTAAAACACTGGAGGCATGCTGTCCGTATATCACAACGTGATCGATCTGATTGCGAGTATTTCGATCAGGAGACAGCCATGTAGCTTGATGTATCTTTTTATGCATGAACCTCGTGCTGGATATGACCATGTTTCGAGCACCGGCAAAGTCAATCAGCCTCAGTCCGTTAGGAGAAGTTTCATTGTGTAGGCTGAACTTTCCGAATGTAGGGCCAAAAACACCTTATTTGCCCACCCTGGCGGTAAAGTCGCCCAGCACGACTTTTATATCATGACGGGGAAGCGCTCGTATGTGCGTTCTAATTGTTCATAAAAAGTGTCTTTCACCTCATCGTCTTTCTCCTCTGTCGGCGCATAGGTGCAGATGAATGATATATTAAAAAACTTTGCTTTTATTCGGATAGCGGCGAGACGCTCGTCCACAGGCGTGAACGCCAGCACTTGGCGGCAAAGTCTCTCTCCCACCACGAATCCGACGCCGAAACTGCGCTTATTCGTATGGCCACTCCAATAGTTGTCACAATTTTTGATCTTCTTTCTTCCTTGCTTCGTCCAACGCATTTCTTGGATGGCGGTGATGTCAGATTTTGCTTTGACGAGGACATCAACCAGCCGGACATCTGCACCAATCCCATTCAGGGAGCGGACGTTCCAGATGCATGCCCTCAATTCATTGTCCTTCAAACGTTTGCCATGGTCGTCATCAATAGAGAGTGTATTTATCCGAGGCTTGTTGTTATATTTCATTGGAGTATGGTTTTACGTGGCGGGTCCCAAGCCCAGCGCACAACCCGCTCAGCGGGGGTGAAAATATTACTTGCACGTTTATATAGCGAGCCGCTCAATTTCTTGCTGGGTTCACAAAGTTCTCACGCACACACATACACACACACACACTTGTTGTCATAAAATTGTCACGCACACACACGCAAATTTGCGGTTTTATATATATACATATATATATATATATATATGTCAGTATGTATATACTTTTCCTTTCACATTTTGGCACATAACCGGTATTTTCTAACTACTAGCTTGGGCAATAACACAACATATTTGGCGTAAAATTAATATTAATGGCTTTTAACATAAACAACTTTTTTTACATTATTTTCTGGTTGACAAAATCTTTTTAAAGAATTTACTTACAATAAAATGAGGAACAGCTTTGGAGTTATGTTTGGTTGTCGTCCTGATGAATACTTTTTGAGAATTTTGCTCTCTACTCGCGGTACAAGAACGGCGTTCAAGGTCAATAGTGATCGGCGGCTGCAGGCGGTTGATGTTGAAGATTTTATGCTTTTCACAGTTTTTGAGGGCTCACTAGTTCCACTCAATATACAAAGATATTTGTATCCTTTACTTTTTTACTTTTTGAGGGTATATTTTATAGTTACACTCAATCGAGAAGTATATTTGTATCCTTTTTAAATTATACAGTTTTTACAAGTTTCACTGTTAAAACAGTTTTTTTTTCAGTTTGAGATCTTCCCACCTCTGCAAAAATGCATATAAAATTTAAATTTAATCGGCAAATCAAACTGCGTTAACTGCCCCCGAATTTAACCAAAGCCAATATAATTCATTATTCCGCAATTATTTTTAGTGGCCGTTAAAAAAAAAAAAATATATGGAAAAAATTAACTCCGTTTTCTTGAATGTGCTTCAAAGGACACTTGTAAGTGAAACATTCTTGATTGCATTCTACATTAAAGTCTCTATATCGATATTTGTTCCTAAATCACTAGTTTAGAAGATATTAGCCATCAAGACTATTTTTTATACATTTCCAGCCTTTAGGTCAATTCTGCATGGAATTTTTTCACTACAGATGCCGTTAGAGCGCATAAAATCAGAACTGATCCATTGTGGGTTGTCTTCTACCCGATTTCCATGTCAGGAGAAAAATAAATTCTTCGTGATATAATTGAAATTTTAGTAAAATAATCTTCGGAGGCTCGCAATATTAATGGCTTCCATTTTCAAGAGGCAAGATTTCTGTTATTTTAAGCGAGCACATAAATTACAATAATTTTTCAAACCAATAAAATGGGAAAATTATTTTATTTGAGTTGGTAGCACTAAATGTTATAATCTGTTTAACTTTCAGGAGTTAATTTGGCAACCGACAACTGACAATGGAATTATCTTCTTAAATAAATAAATAAATCAATAAATAAATGCACAAAATTGTATTATTACCTTTCAAGACGGAGGTGACGAGTTCACCCACACATTTAAAGATTGTTTCGCTCTCCACTAACACATGTAACATTTCATACTGTCATCGAATTGACAGTGTCATCTTTAATGACAGCTGGAAAAAAATCATGATTGCACTGTTTTGGTTTATATTTTAATAAGTGAATAATTGAATTAAATACAACATTCTTAAAATACATTTAGTTTATGGAGACTTAGTTTCTCTGCTATTATTATTATTATGAAAGTGGTCTAAGTCATTTCCAACGCATGGTCTTAAATGAATTGCTATTTCTAAAGCAATGCGTCTGTAGATGATTATAGCGCTATAAACTAATGATTAGAATTGAATCTTGGGTTTTAATGAATAAATCTGAATACGACATAAAAATACAACAACTTTTCAATGATATTTCAAGAAATGAATGAAATGACAAGAAAAAAATTATGAAATTGTAGAAAAGCTGTTCAAGAACAAAATGATTGATTTAAAAGATAAATACCAACTTTTAATTAAAACTGCGATTGCACCAATGTTGTATGGCCTTCCCAAGATGCATAAGGAAGGAGTTCCGCTAAGACCTATATATTCATATGTTAATTCCCTGTCTTACAAGCTATGTAAATATGTTGTTAATGTCCTGAAAAATAGTACCAAATCCTCATAATACAATGTTACCCTGCAAAAACGCTCCACGTCATCTGACTAGTCATTTTACCGTCATTGTGCGGTCACGCCCCTTGTTAAATTTTAGTCACGTTTGCATTAGCGGGAGTAGATTTTTTACATTTTTTTCCATTTCGTACCTATTTATGTGATTGTGCATTCCGCTCCAACTTACAGGATGTGGGCATAGTACACACGTCACAATGCTCGTCAAATGGCGGTCATATTCTCCGTCATTTCACTCTACATTTTCGAGTCATTTGACAATCAATTTTACTGCGGTTTTTCCACTTGTATAACCGCCATTTAACTTGAATTTTACCTCTCGATTTACGTTACCTGGAGCAGCCGCATGAATAAAATATCAACCAAAAAAATTGAATTTTCAATATTTATTTTTAATTATAATAACCAAACATAACATATAATATAAATATTTATTTAAAACATATCATTAGATTTAGTAATTTTTTTCCAAATAAAGAATATTATATATGAGGCGCCTAGATGCAAAACCAGATATTTTAAAATAATATTTAAATTGCGACAATATTGGATCGCCTAGCAACATTCTAAAGACACGTATTGAAAATTCATAACAATTTTCATTCATAACAAATTTAAAAATTTTTTGTGCTTTTCTAAGTTTTACATATCATGGATTCATCTGGTTTTGCATCTTGAAGCCTCATATATACATGAAATTGCAACTTAAATTAATACATTTAATATAAAAAAGTAAGGAAGGTTAAGTTTGGGTGTAACCGAACATTACGTACTCAGTTGAGAGCTATGGTGGCAACATAAGGGAAAACCACCATGTAGGAAAATGAACCGAGGGTAACCCTGGAATATGTTTTTATGACATGTGTATCAAATGAAAGGTATTAAAGAGTATTTTAAGAGGGAGTGGGCCATAGTTCTATAGGTGGACGCCATTTAGGGATATCGCCATAAAGGTGGATCAGGGTTGACTCTAGAATTTGTTTGTACGATATGGGTATCAAATGAAAGCTGTTAATGAGTATTTTAAAAGGGAGTGATCCTTATTTACATAAGTGGACGCCGTTTCGAGATATCGCCATAAAGGTGGACCAGGGGTGACCCTAGAATTTGTTTGTACGATATGGGTATCAAATTAAAGGTATTAATGAGGGTTTTAAAAGGGAGTGGTGGTAGTTGTATAGGTGGTCGCCTTTTTCGAGATATCGGCATAAAGGTGTACCCGGGGTGACTCTAGAATGCGTTTGTACAATATGGGTCTCAAACGAAAGGTGTTAATGAGTATTTCAAAAGGGCGTGGGGTTTAGTTCTACAGGTGGACGGCTTTACGAGATAGCGCCATAAAGGTGGACCAGGGGTGACTCTAGAATGTGTTTGTACGATATGGGTATCAAATTAAAGGTATTAATGAAGGTTTTAAAAGGGAGTGGTGGTAGTTGTATAGGTGGTCGCCTTTTCGAGATATTGCCATAAAGGTGGACCAGGGGTGACTCTAGATTGCGTTTGTACAATATGGGTATCAAATGAAAGGTGTTAATGAGTATTTAAAAAGGGCGTGGGGCTTAGTTGTATAGGTGGACGCCTTTTCGAGATATCGCCATAAAAGTGGACCAGGGGTGACTCTAGAATGTGTTTGTATGATATGGGTATCAAATTAAAGTATTAATGAGGGTTTTAAAAGGGAGTGGTGGTAGTTGTATAGGTGGTCGCCTTTTCGAGATATCGGCATAAAGGTGGACCAGGGGTGAGTCTAGAATGTGTTTGTATGATATGGGTATCAAATTAAAGGTATTAATGAGGCTTTTAAAAGGGAGTGGCGGTAGTTGTATATGTGAAGGCGTTTTCCAGATATCGACCAAAATGTGGACCAGGGTGACCCAGAACATCATCTGTTGGATACCGCTAATTTATTTATATATATAATACCACGAACAGTATTCCTGTCAAGATTTCAAGTGTTTTTTATTTCGCCCTGCAGGACTTTTTCATTTCATTCTACTTAATATGGTAGGTGTCACACCCATTTTACAAAGTTTTTGCTAAAGCTATATTTTGTGTCAAGAAAATATATTCGTATTTGGTATAGAATCATGGCATTTTTTCGTTTTTCGTAATTTTCGATATCGAAAAAGTGGGCGTGGTCATAGTCCGATTTCGGCCATTTTTTATACCAACACAAAGTGAGTTCAGATAAGTACGTGAACTGAGTTTAGTAAAGATATATTGATTTTTGCTCAAGTTATCGTGTTAACGGCCGAGCGGAAGGACAGACGGCCGACTGTGTATAAAAACTGGGCGTGGCTTCAACCGATTTCGCCCTTTTTCACAGGAATAAGTTATCGTCCCAGAATCTTGGCCCCTATCAAACTTCACAAGGATTGGTAAATTTTTGTTCGACTTATGGCATTAAAAGTATCCTAAACAAATTAAATTAAAACGGGCGGAGCCACGCCCATTTTGAAATTTTCTTTTATTTTTGCATTTTGTTTCACCATATCATTACTGGAGTTGAATGTTGACATAATTTATATATATATACTGTAAAGATATTAAATTTTTTGTTAAAATTTTACTTAAAAAAATTTTTTTTTTAAAAGTGGGCGTGGTCGTTCTCCGATTTTGCTAATTTTTATTAAGCATACATATAGTAATAGGAGCAACGCTCCTGCCAAACTTCATCATGATATCTTCAACGACTGCCAAATTACAGCTTGTAAAACTTTTAAATTACCTTCTTTTAAAAGTGGGCGGTGCCACGCTTATTGTACAAAATTTTACTATTTTTCTATTTTGCGTCATAAGTTCAACTCACCTACCAAGGTTCATCGCTTTATTCGTCTTTGGTAATGAATTATCTCACTTTTTCGGTTTTTCGAAATTTTCGATATCGAAAAAGTGGGCGTGGTTATAGTCCGATATTGTTCATTTTAAATAGCGATCTGAGATGAGTGCTCAGGAACCTACATACCAAATTTCATCAGGATACCTCAAAATTTACTCAAGTTATCGTGTTAACGGACAGACGGACGGACGGACGGACATGGCTCAATCAAATTTTTTTTCGATCCTGATGATTTTGATATATGGAAGTCTATATCTATCTCGATTCCTTTATACCTGTACAACCAACCGTTATCCAATCAAAGTTAATATACTCTGTGAGCTCTGCTCAACTGAGTATAAAAAGAAGTAAATACTTTAATAATAACGTAAAAAATATATTAATTGCTTTGAAATATATTGCTGCAGCAGCTAACTTTATATTTGGACAATTCAGAAGTGTGTTATATTCATTTAAAATCTGAGTTGTTTCCATGGTTTCGAATAAAAAATTTGATTATTTGAATCAATTTAAGTCTACAACTTAAAGCTAAGTAGAAATTTTGATTATATTTACTCTTTTTTCAGATCAAGGATATTAAAAGGTGTCATGGAATCCGATTGCTGTCGTAATTGAATTTGAAAGTAATAAAGTAAAATAAAGTATGAACTTAAAAATGTAGGACTAGTAATTGAGTCAGACTTATTATTGTTCTAAGTCTAATCATTCAAGCAATAATTCTGCAACCCTTAGCAGGAGTATTGATTGGTTTCAAGTATAATTCCGACAGCAATCGGATCACGGCATACCTTATTATATATGTACATGAAATTGTAACTTAAATTAATACAGTTGATATAAAGAAAAGTAAGTATTTTAATAATAAATAACCTCGCCTTATTGGTTTTTATTTTCCAATTGAAATCTTTTCCAAGCGAACAGAAAATAATTTTAAGCTTTAGAAAAAACTCCAATTATTTGAATCAATTAAACCAACAACAGATTAGATTTACTCTTTTTTTTCAGATCAAGAATATTCAAAGGTGTCGTGGAATCCGATTGCTGCCGTAATTGATTTTTAAAGTAATAAAGTAAAGTAAAATATGAATTTAAAAATGTAGGACTAGTAATTGAGTCAGACTTATTATTGTTCTAAATCTAATCATTCAATCAATAATTCTGCAACCCTTAGCAGGAGTATTGATTGGTTTCAAATCTAATTCCAACAGCAATCGTATCACGACATACCTTATTATATATGTACATGAAATTGTAACTTAAATTATTACAGTTGATATAAAGAAAAGTATTTTAATAATAACATAAAAAATATATTAATTGCTTTGAGCTATATTACTTCAGCGTCGTCTAAGTGGCCAGCACTGTACATACCAAAATATTGTTATTTTACAATATATTATATTTATAATAAATAAATGTTTACAAAGCTTAAGCGTTTTTTGTTTTAAATTTACTGTCAAATTAAAATTTTAATAAATTTCACACTTCAAACGCCGCCGCTACAACCTACACTAAACCATTAAAAGAATGCGTAATCCTTTTTCATGCTCATACAAAAATTGTTTAAGCTTTCGCTGCGGCAGTCAAACGTTCTGTCGTGTTGTCGGTTATTAAATAGCCATTGATTGTTAATGTTCATGCAATAGCCATTGGTGGGAATTGAATTTCGTCATAAAGGCATGGTCCTGCGCAAGCACATCGCTAATCTGTGTTAGCAAAAGATATGATGACACTGTCTTCGATAGATAGCCGGACCAGCCGCTACTAGGAGAAGTAGAGATGATCGTTTGTGTCGGTGGCAGCAGTTTCCGTACAGTGTGATGAATGCTTCTCTGTCTTTTCCAATTGCTTGGCGGCAGCAATTTTTGCTGCTTGTAAAGCTTCAGCTGTAATGCAAATAAATAGATGGGTTAAAGTGGTTTTCGTATGTTTTTCAATAACTCACCGTTTAATGCAATCATCACAGCCTTTTATTTTAAATACGTGTACTGTTTCCGTATTTGAAGTGGCTCGTAAGAAATATCCATGTACCGAAAATACCAATGATGCTATACGCACACAACGCATTGTACCACGTTGAAACTCTTGCACACGCTGTCCATTCTTTACACATAATAATTGGTGAGAAATTTTGTGTTGATAAGCGACTTTTATGAGCTTTTATTGCAATGCTTGGCTTCAGTTTGGTTGTATTGAATATGAGTGGCTCACCGCTTATATTACTAATGGGATAAGCTAGACAGACCACAGATCCAGTTCGTTTGGTGCAATATTGATGTAACAATTTCATGTCTCGTATATCATGAATATGTATACTATCCGTCTAGTGCGTACAGCGAGCACAATTGATTGAGAGGCATTGATGTTGGATATGAGTTGAGGTTTACCTTGAGAGCTATCGGTACCCAAACATTTTTAACACAAAAAATTATGCAAATGTTGGAAATGTTCAGTTGGCACTGTTGAGAAAAAATATGGATCAATGAACACGAGTAAAAGTGAAAGATTTCTTTTACCTTTTGTTGTTATTGTTGGTGCTGTTGTTGCGCTTGCATGTAAGTTGGTGGTCTATTGGATATTGGTTGAGCATCTTGCTGAGAAGCATTATTTGGAGGAGCACCTAGTAGGTTAGCATTTACAAATGGTGTATTGGGTTGCGGAGCAGTCGGAGACGGTTGCTTCAATGGATAGGCCGCTCATAGAATTTGTTAACTGTTGGATGAAGAAAAGAGGAAAAATAAATATATGATTTACATCGTTTGATTTATTGGGCAAGCTTAAGTACATTATTGAAGTTTATTGAGGAAACAATTGTTGCTTCTAAATAGATTTGAGAAAAATATATTCAATTATCACACCTATTCAGATTTGCATGAACGTTTTATATTTACCTGCAAAAATTATATATATTCGACATTATTTCATGGTCCAAAATTACCACACATCTGCAGCTAATAATTATTTCTTATTTTTTAAATACCGCCTCTGTTTGCATCTGTTGTGGCTTAGGGTTATGCATTTGCTGAGGTCGTCCTTAAACGTTAATCGACCTAGCAGTTTGAAAATTTCTAGAAAATTTAAAAAAAAATCAGAATAGTCAAGTCATGTTATAAGTATGTTTTAAGACAAAAATTACCAAATAAAGCAACGTGCACTATTTTTAGCTTTGAGAGTGCTTTTTTATTATTTCCACCACTCCAGTTAAACAGATCGAGCACATCATCGCTAAATATCTGTTTTGCCACACCACAAAGATCGCCGGACGTGCCCTTGAGAGCGAAAAAATATGTAATCTACAAATAATGTTGCTATGAAGTAATATATAAAACTAAGAACAACGAGTATAAACACTATACACAATTTGTTAAAATTTAGTTTTAATAATCTTTAATTGACAAACCTACCTTTTTTTAAAACCTGTGTAGGTTTCCAAATGTTGTTGTGCTGCGGTTTTGGGGTTGAAAAATGTTGTTTTCTGGCTTCTGCTTTAGGAGTGGATATCGCCGGTGGCGAATTGAAGGAAACGTTATCCATATTTCTTCACCAGATATGTTTGGCGCAAATAAAAATAAAAACGAAAAGAAAATTGTTAGTGTAGTATATTCAGGTTCGTTTTGTTAATGGCCAGTTAACTATAACCGGCAGTTTATTTCAAGGATATGAAAAGGGCTGTTAATGTACAAATTCATGAAGGAGGTGGTGCAAGATTGGAATTAAATTAAAATTAGCTTGAAAAGGTATGCAAAAATATTTATATTCAATATTTTGTTTCGGACTTCGTAATGGCTGTTTACTTATACCGCTCGCATTTAATATACCAAGTGCAGGAAATGATTCGACAGGTTGGGAGAAGTAACTACATATTTGTTTAAAATTATAACCGATAGCTAGCTCTTCTCCTAATTCTATACGAATATCTGTCACTTTAAATGTTCCCGTGTCTCGATTATAACAAAATGAATCCTTTCTTTTTTCGGATTAATAATAAAACTGTCAAATTGAAATTTGTTTGTTCTATTAAGCTTTTTCTTTCTTCAAGGCGTAAATATAACTGCTGCAAAATGTCAGTGGGGGACTTTATAAGTTTCTTTAAATGCTGCCTATAATTTTCAAATTTGCAGGCTGAAAAAGAGTCTAAAGGACCAATTTCTTTTGCGCAATCTGCTAAAGGCAATAAGCCATGAATATTAAAACTAATTTTATAGTCCCCGTAAATATCTCCAAATAAATTTACAAATTCCGAGAATAATTGCAAATACGATTTTTCGGAGTAGAGAATGCGTATACTGGTATGTAATAGAAGAAAATGGTAGCACAAATCATCAGCAACACAATCCTTTAAAATAAATATTCCCGAGTACAATAAGAACTGTCTATATTCTGTAGACTTCCAAATTTTCATGTCATTAAAATTTCTGCAATTTCTCCCGAATTCAGACGGCACCCACGCAAAAACTAAATTAAACTTATCGTTCATAATACTAATGTTCGAGTTATTAACTAAAAGACCGAGTAACTTCTTAGCTACACCTAAATCCACGAGATGCATGGGATCTAGAGGAAACTGAGAAACCATTCCAAAATTAGCTGCTTCTAAAACATTTCCTTCTTCCCGAAAACTCAAACTGTGGTGTGCCTGATCTTTCCTATTTTTGAATGAAAAATCGGTTCTTAATACACTGGACTCTTTACAAAAACACACTGCTTTATTCAAAGTTTTCCCAACTTGACAAAACTTAGGGCAGCCATTATAGGCGTTATGGTTTTTAACCCCCGTAATAAAAGCTTGTGCGGGCGAGTCACAAATAAATAAACGAACATCAAACTTTTTCAAGACTGGATGCCCTAAACCGACTTTTAAACCATTTTTTCTTAACAAAACTACTTCGCTACAAAATTCTTTCATAAAATCATTTACGTTAAGGGGCTTTTGTTTCCCTGAGAAGCAGGCAATAGTAAAAAGGGGTTCTTTTGGAAAATCTACGATTGACCCAAGAATCGGCCACAAAACTTTTTTTGAGCTGTTAAACATGTTCAATCCATCTATTCCAACATCTATTACAACGCGTCTTTTTCATTCAAACATGGAAAAGATTTAGATTTAAAATACGCTTGAATACCAAAATACGCGAACTCTCCACCCGAAATATTTTTTACAGCCAAATTACTTATGCTTGTCTAGAACAAAGTTTGTGCACACAAAGGAAATTCATTGTAGCCCATTTTGCTTAAGGCTACAAGTAATTTACTTATATGCGATTGGCAAATGTTGCATTCCATTGCCCATGATTTCAATATTTGGAATTTGGTATCCAAACTTGGATGAAATTCGTTTTCATTTTCTGAGCTGGAGTCTGAATCAGAAAATTAAAGGAATTTTCTGGGCAAAAATTTAGCGTAATGGCGAAAGCTCCGCTGTTATCACTTTCCATCTCAGGAAATGTACATAAACGCTTATAATTTTCCGCGCTTTGCTCACACTCTTTCTTTTGTTTACGCGTTTAATTATAAAATGATAGCTTCTTCATAATATAGGTATATTTCCGCCTTACTCACCAGTTGTATGTTGTGAATAATACATTATTCCTATTCGTCACCAATAATGAAAATGATACTAAAAAGAAAAAGGGAACAGGAGACAATGATTTCAAGTTGTCTTTAAAAGAAAGATTGAAAAAAATGGTATTAACACTCGACGATGGTGCTATTGTTTATTCAAAAGATGTAAATGAACCCAGCGAAACCGCATTATCGTTTGTATTTTTGGATATACCACCTGAAGATTATTTGCCTGCATTATAAGAGCTGGATTCTTAGCTTGGCAAGCGCAAGGCACTAGCACAGAACGTCCGATTCCCAAGGCAGCCGGTGCTATGTAACCGCAATTCCTACATCTGCTATCATTGACCAAGCCTAATTTAAAGACATGTGACGCCAGAAGGCAAAAATTAACCTGAAGTAACTTCCCAATGACCCCAAAAAAGTCTAAAAATCATCCGGATGTGACACCAGAGGATCAACAGAGACGCACCAAAATAAAAAAAGTTTTATGTAGGGTGGCAACCCTGCAAAAATCGTGTGACCAAAAACGCACACAGCCACACGAATTTTCGACAGGGGTGACGATTTGGAATGAAAAATTGTGCAAATGAAATAGCATGCTGACAAATTTTGCTTTCCCACAATGTATCGTGCTCTCTCGCACCTATTATTTTCATAGGGATAGCAAAATACGTAATTTTTGCGTGCAAAAAAAATCCACCATTTCTAATTCAGCAGAGACAGCAAGACAAATCGATTTTTTGGTTAATTTTTTCAACCTGTATTTACTACATTTTGCAGAAATTAATATACGCATTCTTTAATATTTTTTGGTCTACTAAAGTGTGTTTTAGCAAAAAAACTCATATCAATGTGTGCATGTTTATAAAGAAAGAAAGTGAAATATGTAATTGCATAGTATAAATAATCGTGAGCAATTCTCATGCAGAATAGTAAATTTTGATTTCCACATACATACAAGAAAAAAATTCTTGTTACAATGCTTATATGGATCTACTTATAAAATACATACCATTAAGATTTATTATCCAAAATTGAAAAAAATGATTAGAAAATTCGGTGTAAAAAACGGCTATGTGTGCAATAAAATAGCCTGTCTTGTTGAGATACCCATCCATGGTCTCCATTAGTTATTGTGACGGAGGTGTGTTTGCAGCAGCAAAGTGACCCCAAACAGTGTAGGTCGTGGTGGTTCTTGTTCGTGGTCCGCAACAACTGGACCAGGTGGGGCAATGACGCCACATCCAGTTATACCAAGGTATATACCACAACAACAACCACCTCCCCAGGCTGGATATCATCGTTGACTTATAAAAAAACAGTGTCATGCATCTGTAATACATAAATATATTCGTCTTTTGAAACAGTTTCCACGATTCACTGTTCAACGAAAGCAGCAGCTCAGCGTATGCCACCACCACAAAAAAGTGGATGCACAGCAGTTTAAGGCCAAAATGGAAGTTGGGGAAATAGCTGAAAATAAGGTAAATATATGTTTCGCGTTATTAACAAAATCGCCCTAAATTTTATGAATTAACAGATCGCTACGAACGACAAAGCACCCAAACGTGTGATCAAAGAAAGCACTAGAGAAATTATTGCCGGCGGGGCCGTATTCTACAATCCAGTACAAGAATTTAATCGTGATTTAAGTATTTCAGTTCTTAATGTATACTCAAAGCGGTTGATAAGAGAGTGGGAAGCGGCGGCGCATAAAAATGCACAAAATACAAACGAAAGCAATGCTAATGACAAGAAACCATACACGGCTGGTGTAAAATACGACGATAGACTGCGAATATTGGAAGCGCTTGCTGCAACAGGTTTACGTAGCATACAATATGCAAAAGAAGTAGCAGGCGTGCGTGAAATTGTTGCAAATGATCTATCTAAGGTGGCAGTAGATTCCATTAGCGTAATTATGCGACACAATGGAGTGGAACATTTAATTGTTCCAAGCGAAGGGTATGCAATGTAGGTTTGATATACGAATCAATAGCTAGTGATTTAACTGTAATAATAATAAAATTCGCAATAGGACTCTCATGTACCTTTCAACTTCATATGAGAAGCGTTTCGATGTTATAGACCTAGATCCTTATGGTTGTCCGAACCGCTTTCTGGATGGCGCTATACAATCACTGACGAGTGGGGGTTTATTACTTGTAACTGCGACTGATATGGCTGTCCTGGCTGGCAATACGCCTGAAGCCTGCTATGCCAAATGTAGTTCTGTGCCTTTGCGTATGAAATGCTGCCATGAGATGGGATTGCGTATACTATTGCATTGCATTGAAACGCACGCTAATCGTTATGGAAAATATATTGAGCCACTTTTGAGCATTTCTGCCGATGTTTATATACGCGTATTTGTGCGTGTGCATAGTAGTCAAGCGAAGTGTAAATATAGCATGAGGTTGGTATACAGCATTTTGGCCTTTTACCACAATCCAATTACGTACCATATCTTTATATTATGAACACAGCAAACAATCAATGATATTTCAATGCACTGGTTGTGATACCTATACGATACAGCCTATGGGTATTGTTAAAAGCAAGATCTCAGATAAAGGCAATGCGGAAGTAAAATGCAGTATATATGCGGTATATATGCGGTAATATATACCTATTATTAAAAATTAATACAAACAATATTTTCAAAATTTTTTTCTCGATTTACGAACACATTTAGAAAGGCTAAAGCGCCTGCTAAAGAGCCGGTATCTTGCCAACGCTTTAGCTTGGGTTTAGAGGAGGATCTACAAACTTTGCTAGAAGCACGCGCAGCTCCTCGTGTAGCGAATATGGATCAACACGAAAGTAACGTTGCTGTTAGCGGAAATGCAATGAACAAAATATTTGAAATGGAGGATGATGAAAACAAATCCAACAATGCAAACACTATAAAGAGGATTCCTTATAATTTTTCAACGAAGGCATCTTGTGACGAAACTATATTCGAATGCCAACAGCAACGTACGTCTGATGAAAGTTTTATGGCTTTGGAAAAAATGTGTGATAAAACAGCATCCGATCCTGACAGCACACTATTTAAGTACATACATAGCGAGAAAAGGGATATGGTTATAGAAGATGCTAAAAAGCGCAGCGCCGATGGAAACTATTTTAAAACCCCTTGTAAACAAGGTATATATATAATAATATAATTTTAGAACTACTAGAAATAGATGAAGAAGCACAATCATTGCAACGTCTATTGCATGACTTATGCGTACAGGAGCAGCATTAATTGGATAATGAAACTCCTTTCAAAAGTATTGATGTAACACTCCTAGAAGATATTGAAGCGCCATCTAAAATGTGGGACTCCACAATAGTGGGCGGTACCACTTTACAAACTTCACCTTTGAAAATGGTGAGACTTCTCAGACCATCTACTATACTAGAGGAAAATTGCGAAGATCAGTCTAATAGTTCTTTGGGTGGTGATGATGTATCATCACACATAAGCTTTCAAAGCGCTCTAAAAGGCAGTGAAACTTCAGCGACAACAAGCTGTTATGAAACAGTACATAACACCACAGGCGCAAGTACACCCAAGAAAGTTTCACATTATACCCAAAGCGAGTCCTCCGAAGAATCGCATGAACTGGAAAAAAGTATAATATTGATAAACCTAGATAACACACTAGAGCCGCCAGCAAATGAGCATGCAACTGTGACTGAACTTATCACCAATGATAATAAAAATATGCATGGCAGTGAAACACTATCTTCCAGCGCGTCCTTTGATGATTCTTTAGGAGTAATTGAGTTGTCGGATGGTGAGTCAGATGAAACGGGCGGAAATTTAAACAAAAGTGTCTTTATTAAAGAGGAGAAAGAATAACAACAGAAGGAAATTGCAATAGAGCCAATAGCACGAAATGCGGAAAGCATGCTCAGTAATTACCATAACAAAAGTTCTATTGACTTTGAAGAATCATTTGAAAATGATAAAGAAAATCGTATTTTGTTCAATGAGAGTACCGAAAAATCATTGCACGTCAATGATACCATGGAAGAAGTTGAGGACATGATGAAAAAAGGTATGCAGTATATTGTAGCCGCTGAACCTACAACAAAACTGGGTAATATATCGCCAACCGTAAATGAAACCCAAATGGTGCTGAAACCATTACAGGAACGTGAAAAAACATTTACGTATTCGCCGAAAAAAGCAAAAAGCAACTGTGGCTCGCCAGCTAAAAAGTTGTATCAATGGAAAACCTACAGCTGTTGTAACAGGCACTAAAGGTATGCAGGCAAGAGTTTTTATTTTTATAATCATTTGTTGGAATAATCCTAAAGACCTTGTGAAGTCATACCATATCTCATTAAAGATGTTGATATTGTAGCGATAAAGACACTCGAAGGTTTTAGGGAGTGTTAACGATGTAGATGGTCTTTTTTGGATATAGATGCGTACACTCCGGTAACAAGCACTATTATCCCCAGTGCATTAGGCGGCTTGGAATATAGACGCGGCAGGTCTGCCTGTTGGAGGAGGCGACTAAAATACCAAATTGATTCAAGGAGTTGCCAGCGCAATATATAGATACTACAACCCAATTGTCAACTTCCCCTAAGCATGGTGCATCCTGTTTCTTTAACAACTGGAGCTCTGGCGACCTCATAGCTTTTGGGGTGAGAGGGCGGAATGGCCTTGAAGGATTCATGTTGCTATATCATGTTTGTCTGTTACTTTTAGCTCATCTTGATTGGATTGCCATTTGGAGGCGATAGTTTTGAGCATAGTAGAGAATGAGGGCATACCACAACTGCAAGTAATTAAAATAAAATCAACTTTAGCACTGGTTGTTGTTGTTGTTGTAACAGTGCTTCGCCCCATCCAATAGGTCTGACTAATCACAAATTGTCATCAATATCCTCTAACGGGAGTCCAAGGAAACTTGCTGCTTCAACAGGGGTGGACCATAAGGAAAGGGGTGCTAGCGGCGTTGGTTCCACTTTACAATTAAAGAGATGGTTGGTGTCATGTGGGGACACATTGCAAGCGGGGCATACATTTTTCTGTCGGGGTTGATTCTGGATAGGTAAGAGTTTAACCTGTTACAGTATCCAGAACAAAGTTGAGCTAGAGTGACTCGCTTTTCTCTGGGGAGTACGCGATCTTCCGAAAGTTTTGGGTACTGTTCTTTGAGTACTGGATTCACCGGGCAATTCCTAGCATAATGGTCCGACGCCTGTTTGTGGGGCAGCATTTTGGCAGGCCTGTATTTTCTTCCAGTGAGTAACCTTTAGGCTTGGCGACCATATCGGAGACGCGTACCATGCAAACGTCTATTTATATTTACCCCAAGTACTGCCGATTTATCGAATTATATTAAATGTTTGAAACAGCTCTGGATTTTCGTTACCAATATTCATGCTAGTGCATGCTCTCCAAGATGTAGATCCTGATCGAAAGTCACACCCAAAATTTTAAGGTGTAAGACAGTCGGTAGGGTAATGTCATATGGTCGACATTTGGCGCGGCCATGTTTTAAATAAGATCACCGATGATTTGGTTGGTTACAATATCAGGTTTCGCGAGGCGACAAAACTGGAGAGATTGGGGAGATAGCTGTTTATTTTATTACAAAGCTCATCGGTGTAGGAAACAATAGCATAGGCGTAGAAGCAATAGTGACTCCTGGTGGTAAAGGTAGCTATTGATATGTAGAAGTTAAGCAGAATTTTGAATATGAGTTTTTTTTAAGTTATTGCAAAAAAAAAACGTTGAGGATTTTTAATATCTTATCAGGTACCTTCGTACATGTTTCTAAGAATGAAGAATAAAACCTATTCAAACTCCGCTTTACTTTAACATACAATAATTTACCCCATTTTGACACAACTATAATTTTTTGATTTTATTAAATTTTATAAAATGTTTCTTCCTCTACAGTTCAATTTACTTATTAGATGGTAAAGATGACTTCGCATTATCTCCATCAGTAACTGTGACAAGGTGGCCACAGCGTGACTCGGAGCGTCTCTTCAATAGCTCTCTAGTGGTGATGGTGACAGCAGAAAAACCCAACTGTTTATAAATGTTACACTTCAAAAAGAATCAAAATATCTGGCATTGCAGTATTAATTTAAGTTGCAATTTCATGTACATATATAATAAGGGATGTGATACGATTTCTGTTGGAATTAGATTTGAAACCAATGAATACTCCTGCTAAGGGTTGCAGAATTATTGCTTGAATGATTAGATTTAGAACAATAATAAGTCTGACTCAATTACTAGTCCTACAATTTTAAATTCATATTTTACTTTACTTTATTACTTTCAAATTCAATTACGACAGCAATCGGATTTCACGACACCTTTGAATACTCTTGATCTGAAAAAAAAGAGTAAATCTAATCTGAATTTCTAATTAGCTTTAAGTTGTAGATTTAAATTGATTCAAATAATTGGAGTTTTTTCTATAGCTTAAAATTATTTTCTGTTCGCTTGGAACAGATTTCAATTGGAAAACGAAAACCAATTAAGCGAGTTTATTTGTTATTAAAATACTTACTTTTCTTTATACGAACTGTATTAATTTAAGTTACAATTTTATGTGCATATATAATAAGGGATGTCGTGATACGATTGCTGTCGGAATTAGATTTGAAACCAATCAGTACTCCTGCTAAGGGTTGTAGAATTATTGCTTGAATGATTAGATTTAGAACAATAATAAGTCTGACTCAATTAATAGTCGTACATTTTTAAGTTCTTCAATTACGACAGCAATCGGATTCCACGACACCTTTGAATATTCTTGATCTGAATTTCTACTAAGCTTTAAGTTGTAGATTATTCAAATAATTGGAGTTTTTTCTAAAGCGTAATATTATTTTTTTGCTCGCTTAGAAGAGATTTCAATTGGAAAACAAAAACCAATTAAGCGAGTTTATTTATTATTAAAGTTCTTCTCTTTTATATGAACTGTATTAATATAAGTTCCAATTTCCTGTACATATATAATAATATTGAAAATAATAAATATTGAAAATTCAATTTTTTAGTTCATATTTTATTCATATGGCTGCTCCAGGTAAAGTAAATCTGCAGGTAAAATTCACGTTATATGGCGGTTATATAGATGGTAAAACCGCAGTAAAATTGATTGTCAAATGACTCGAAAATGTAGAGTGAAATGACGGAAAAAGGACCGCCATTTGACGAGCATTGTGACGTGTGTGAGCAGCACAGTACTATGCTCACATCCTATAGGTGAGAGCCGAAAGCACGATCACATTAATAGGAACGAAACGGAAAATTTGGTCACAAAACCTAATCCGCCCATGCAAATGTGACTATGAATATAACCGCTGGGAAAAGTCACAATGACCGTAAAATGACTAGTCAAATTACGTGGAGCGTTTTTGCAGGGAAGCGTAAGCTTGCGTTGTATGATGTATGCACAGCAGACATATCAGAAGCTAATTAAAAAATTAACTTTAAAAATAAAATTTTGTTTTGCAAAATGAACTATGGATGTGAGATCACTGAAAGCAGGACCCAGACAGCATTTTTTGAAAATTTTGATCAAAAAATATTTAAATATCATACCCCAAGATGATTAAAAACCTTCAAATTTAAAAAAAAATTTCGGTTCGAACATATTTGATTATTCTTTTTGTTGGTTTTTATGAAATATTAAAATTTAGTCATTAAACGACTTCAAAAATGATTCCAAAAAGTGATCGAAAAATGCTTTTTAGTTTTTCATCATCAAAAGTATTCATAATGTGTATAAATTTAACTTTAAATATGAGAGAGACATATCCTCATTTAAAATATCCCTTTCAGATGAATATTTCGATAAGGTACTTGATTCCTCTTTTTGGCCCAAGCATACTGTGGTTCACTTGTTCACGAGAAAGGCGAGGGCCGAACCTGTTTTATTACAGCCAAAAAACGGTATGACGAACACAGTAATAACAACACAAAGGTAATTGCTGAACTGTCCCGTCTTCTCATTAATTACCAAAATGTTCGTGGTTTACGATCAAAACTTGTTCCATTCTTCCTTAATTCTTTCAACTTTTCTGCACAAGTTGTAGCTTTTACGGAGACCTGGCTAAAGCCTTATAATTGCAATTCTGAGGTTTTTTCAAATAAATATGCTGTTTATCGGCGTGATCGCATCTCTAAAGCGGGAGGTGTCCTTATTTCTGTTGAATCTAACCTATCGTCTGAGTTGATTTCGCTGGACAATATCTCTCATATCGAATTCATAGCAGTTAGGCTTTCATTCGGTAGCTATAGCGTAATTGTTTGCTGTTCGTATATACCACCTCATTCGGATATGGATGTTTATGCTAGTCATAGCTCGGCCATCTGTGATTTGCATTCGCAGTTGGGAGATAACGATCGACTTGTTGTTGTTGGTGACTTTAACTTGCCAACAGTTAGTTGGGTTAATATAAGTGATTCAAACTTTTTAACTCCCACTGCTCAACATGAGTTTCTCAATTGCTTGTTAGACTCATCTCTTTTACAGATTAACAATGTTCCAAATAGTGGAAATAAAATGCTGGATTTAGTATTTGTGGATGGCTCGGTGGATACTGCCCTTACGCTAATACCACCTTTATCCCTTCCAGAAGACCGTCTTCACCCTACGATAGAGATATCACTTGATATCAGCCTACCCCGTAGGATTCAAGTACAGTCTCGTCCCCGATCTAGATGCTTCTACAAAGCGAATTTCATTATGCTCAATGATCTGTTGGCTTCCCATGATTGGTCGGATCTCTATGCTTGCACTGATGTCGATTCGGCTATCTCTATATTTTACAGTACGCTTGATGGCTTCTTTGATACCTGCATTCCTACTCGCTATACCCTATGTTCGAATAAGCCCCCTTGGTTTTCAAGGCAACTTATCAGTCTTAATAACATTAAATCTAGGCTTTGTAAGAGGTTCAAGAAATCTGGAGCATCTGCAGACCTCTCTAAATATCTAATAGCTCGTTCTAAATTTCACCGTCTTAATCAGCTTTGTTATAAAAATTACTTGAGTTGTTGTAAAGCCCAATTTTTTAGAAATCCAAAAAAGTTTTACAGTTTCGTAAATTCAAAGCGGAAAACTTCTGGGTATACTTCCTCATTAACCTTTGGAGGTAAAAAAGCTTGCACTAATGACGACGTTGCTGAACTATTTTCTGAGTTCTTTAAGTCCACGTATTCATCCAGTGGTTTTCATTCCGGTCAATATCCCTATCACTTAGATAGCTCGAATTACATTAGGAATCCTGCTATTGATGGTAATATTGTTCTTCAGAGTCTTCAATCTTTGAAGCCCACCTTTTCTCCGGGACCGGACGGTGTTACTAGTTGCGTGCTTAGGTACTGCGCCGAAAACATGTATGAGCCTATTTTAAAATTATTTGAGCTATCTCTGGGATCTGCGTCATTCCCCGCACTTTGGAAACAGTCTTTTATTATACCCCTGCATAAAAAAGGTAGTAGGTCAAAAGTTGAAAACTACAGGGGTATTGCTAAACTTTCAGTCATTCCTAAAGTCATTGAACAGATTGTCACCAGTCAACTGCAATATCAGTGCTCTAGTCTTTTATCTGCATGCCAACACGGTTTTATTCGTCAAAGGTCAACCACTACAAATTTGTTTGTATTCACCTCTATAGTTATGGAAGGATTTTTAGCGAACAAGCAAACGGATTTCATCTACACGGACTTCAGCAAAGCATTTGATACCGTCAACCATTGGTTGCTTATTCATAAGCTTGATTTACTGGGTTTTCCCTTTCACCTATTAATGTGGCTGAAAAGCTATCTTTCTAACCGGACCCAAAAAGTCCTGTTCAAGTGCAATCTGTCCGAATCGTTTGGAGTTTCCTCCGGCGTACCCCAGGGAAGTCATCTAGGCCCTTTGCTCTTTGCCCTTTTCATTAATGACTTGCCACAGACAATATTATATTCCCATACTATAATGTATGCGGATGACGTAAAACTTTGCTACACTTACTGTCCTACCGATTTGAGTTCCTTGGATTTTCTTCAGGCCGACTTGGACTCGTTCCAATGTTGGTGCACAACAAATTTACTA
The DNA here is from genome assembly GCF_040869045.1 of Eurosta solidaginis. Taxonomy (NCBI): domain Eukaryota; kingdom Metazoa; phylum Arthropoda; class Insecta; order Diptera; family Tephritidae; genus Eurosta; species Eurosta solidaginis. The sequence continues at coordinate 204,663,404 of NC_090319.1, forward strand.
GCTTTAAATTGCTCCAAATGTAAGCATATGACATTTCACCGAGTGAAGCCAGCATTGAAATCTTATGTAATAGATGGTACGCCTTTGGAGCGTATATCTATTGCAAATGATCTAGGTGTCCTTTTTGATCCGAAATTGAATTTTAACATGCATATTTCATCTATAGCCAACAAAGCGTTGGGTTTACTTGGATTTGTTAAAAGATGGGCTAAAGAGTTCGATGATCCGTACCTCACTAAGGTTCTTTACACATCTCTGGTTCGTCCAATACTCGAGTATTGCTCATGCGTTTGGTTCCCTGTTTCTCAAAAACATATAAAGCGTCTTGAGTCAGTTCAAAAGCAATTTTTGATATTTGCATTTCGCGGCCTTAATTGGGACTCAAGTCTCCACCTTCCTCCATACAGAAGTAGACTTCTTCTTATTAACTTACCCACTCTGGAAAATCGGAGGATATTACAGGGGGTATTTTTCATCCATAAGCTCATTATTGGAGAAATTGATTCCGCGGACCTCTTCAGCTGCTTGTTTTTGCGGTTCCCCCTAGAGTATCCAGACACTACGTTCCTTTCTATTTACCCCTTTTTCGACGAAACTTTGCTAAAAATAATCCTCTTCTTATCTGGTGCGCGCACTACAATGACTTGTATAGCTGCATCAGTCTTGAATGTACTTTTGCCACTATACGTAATGCAATACTTGCCTATCTAATTTAAGAGATACAAGCTAATTTAATTTGCCGGCATTTTATTCCTTCGATAAAAAAACAGGAACTATCTCGTTTAAGGATGGAGGAACATTTATCAACATGTATCATTAAGAAGGAACAAGACAGTACTGTGTTGATTGGAATCTGGTGCATTCCAACAACGTAAAAACATGCTTTTTCATGAGTCACTGGCCGGAATCGTATGCATTCCGGCAGTATAATCTTATGGGTCAGGCATCGAGCTGCTTGGAATCCGGTGCATTCCAACAACACAGGTCATGTTACTTTTTTATGCCTTGTGATGGCGTATCCTCATTAAACTACTCTTAGCACTGCCGGATTCCCATGACATGCTGATTGGAATCTTGTTGAATTCCAACAGGGAGATTGGAATCCACTGCATTCCGAAATCATGCTGAGCGGAATCTGATGCATTCCGCCAGTATAAGATTTCGGCATAAGATCTTATTTCTACTCATATTTCTTATTATTATTATATTCTGAAATTAAATAGTAATGTTCATTAATATTTCTTTGTTTGTAATATAACATTGTTGAAATCTCGATATATCTTAAATTTTATCTTTTGAGTTGTATATTTATATATCTTTTATATTATGCAGTCGACCATAGTTTGTCGTCGACTTTAAATATTAAATAAATAAATAAATAAAAAAATATTTGATTATTTCTTTTGTTCAATTGTATGATAACACATTATTTAGTCAGAAAGAGTAATCGAATTGTATTGATATGTAGAGAAATTCAAAATTTAATCACCTAAATGCTGAGTGGGGATTGTGTATGACGAGCGTTTGTGGTTAGGGTTTGCTTGTTGTAAATTTATATTCTATAAAGAATATTAATTTTCCAACAAATACAACAACTAATTTGATGTGCATGCCTAGCTACGTTTCCAATGCTTCAAATATAAGGAAATTCCTGAGACTTTACAGAGAAAAAATTTATTTTGAAAAATATATTAAATTATAATACTTATTGGGGTTTTTATATTTATTAAATAAGAACTGCTGTATTCATTGCGCTTTTAATATTTTTACTTGATTAATAATATCTATATCCAAAGCAGCAATTATGGAGGCAACCACCAACATTAGCCGAAAATATGTTTTAAATAGCAGCTGATTGAGTTGTTGCACTCGAAGCATTTTTGTAATAGAAATACAACGATTAAATCTTTAAACCACAGTACATTAATTTAGGTAGCAGTTAATTTTGTTCACCATAATTAATTTTTACCAATTTTGGGTTTACGCCAACAAATATTAGCTCATTGCGTCGACGTAGGGTATTGCGAAGTTCCATTCATCCGACGAAGAAGGTAATGAAAAAGACGATGATAGCTTTGATAAGGATGATAGCAAGAGTGACGGTGCCTTCGTCAGGTTGGCTTGTGCCCTCAGAGGGCCGGCGTGAGAACCGACTTCTAAGGTCAGACTTTGACCTTGATAGTCGCTTTGTGTTCCGCATATATGATATCTTTGTCCAAGTAAAAGAACACAAAGAGGGTATTTTGGTGTGCTGCGACTAACTGCAGGTTACGAAAAGCACGCACTACATATCATACTTTCCGAATACTTCCTTATGCTAGAAACCAAAAACAAAATACAGCTGTCAAATTTTTATTGTAACTGGTGGAAAAAAATAACAATAGAAACTATTTTGCAATTGAACAAATTTTCGTACCTTGATATTTGATTCAAGGCCAGAACAATAATTTATATTTTTCCATTAATAAACTGATTTACATGAAGCAAAATGTCTGTACGACGTGATTGGTATCAATCCGACACCAAATTGGTGGTATCAGTCATGATTAAAGATGCAGAGACTAAGAGCTACAAAGTGGATATCGAGCCAGAACGTTTACATATGACAGCAAATATGAACTTGATATACAGCTATACCGTCCGTTGGACGTTATTAAATCATCGCACAAAGTGTATCCAACAAAAGTGGAAATAACGGGTAATAGTCTAGTTGAGGGGTCGACTGCTAATACGCTACCAAAAATATCGAGAGAGGTGTCAAAAGACGCGTATTAATCTCAAGAACTTTATCTCTATCCGGAGATATTTGCAGTTGAAGTTGGCGATTTTCATGTGGTTGTTGTTGTGTTGGTACCCACAAAAAAGTTGTGTATCACCGTGGCGGTAGCCACGGTTATACCACACAACCGGACTTGGCATGGCGTAGCCCAGGGTTATTTTTTATAAGCGCGGCCGAAGGCCTCCAACGCAGAAAGGTGTTCTGCGCAAAAATACTATGGATCCCAGCCCCGGTTTCGGAGGTACGCGCGGGTCTTTTTTCGGTTTTTCGCTAATATCTTTTGAACGGGTTAAAATTTTTATTTTCCGCCTTCGGATTATTAATACTGATGTCAAGGCGCGTCGTTTGACACCTCTCTCGATATTTTTGATAGCGTATTAGCAGTCGAGAACAATAATCCGAATGCGGAAAAGAAAAATTTTATCTCTGTCCGGAGATATTTGCAGTTGAAGTTGGCGATTTTCATGTGGTTGTGTTGTGTTTGTACCCACAAAAAAAATTGTGCATCACCGTGGCGGTAGCCAAGGTTATACCACATACCCGGACTTGGCATGGCGTAGCCCAGGGTTATTTTTCATAAGCGCGGCCGAAGGCCTCCAAGGCAGAAAGGTGTTCTGCGCAAAAAAAACTATGGACCCCACCCCCGGTGTCGATATCAGCAGAGTCCAGTGTTACAAAGGGATTTTTTTAGAAAGTCAATACATGTTTTGGATAAAGCAAAACATCTGTAAAGGTTTTATGGTTTTTTGTAAATATCTTTCGGCAGAAATAAAATGTTTAATTTCCGCTTTCGTACTCTAAAAACGGAGGTCGAGTTACCACAATGTCCGCTTTACAAACGCTAAATGTTGGGACAAACAAAATTGGGGTACGACATTTGCTCATCAAATTGAACCCGTAGTTTTTTGTGATGGCGATTGACCGCTTGGCCATCCAAGGGTGTTATATGTCTGGTAAGCATGGCAAATTTAATAAACAAGAACTTTGTTCGAGCATTAATAAACTTAAAATTAATAGCAGCGATTTAGTTTAGCACCCCCCGAGTTCCGGGTTTAACTTGGTATCAAATGAAAGAGGGAGTAATCCCGATCACAAATATATATATCTTAAAGTGCGCAAACTTATAATTTAAAAGTTATTTGTTGTTAAAGTTTGCAAATTTCTATACAACTTTTATATGTGTATACGTATATATATTTTATGACACAGTAATTCTGCGTAGAACACCTTTCTGCATAGGCGGCCTTCGGCCGCGCTTATAAAAAATAACCCTGAGTTACGCCGTGCCAAGTCCGGGTGTGTGGTATAACCGTGGCTACCGCCATGGTGATGTCCCTCTGCGTAGTACACCCTTCTGCGTAGAACATCCTTCACGCAGAAGGACATCACCGTGGCGGTAGCCACGGTTATACTACACATCCGGACTTGGCATGGCGTAGCACAGGGTTATTTTTTATAAGCGCGGCCGAAGGCCGCCTACGCGGAAAGGTGTTTCAACTTCTCAAAATGAGTAGTAAAATATAAATATATAAATAAAAGGCCGACTACGCGGAAAGGTGTTTCAACTTCTCAAAATGAGTAGTAAAAATATATATTTTCCTTTTTCTTTATTAACTGAAAGGTGTTAAGGTAATATTTATATTTGCTTTTTTTTTTGTTTATGTGGCAGCTTTGTAATGTCATCAATAAAATATATATATATATATATATATATATAAATGTGCATGTTGCAACAAAAGCGCGATTGATTTAATAAAAACATTTATAATAAGTAAAAACAATGCAAAACTGAAATGTTAAATATACAAAAATGCAATTTAAGTTTATCGTTGCCAATTTATATATATATGTATGTGGATTAGGGTTTTGAAAGATATGTAAATTTTAATTTAAAGTGCTATAGAAATTTGCTAAATTTGCAAACTTTAACAACAAATAACTTTTAAATTATAAGTTCGCGCACTTTAAAATATATATATTTGTGCTCGGAAGAGCTCCCTCTTTCATTTGATACCAAGTTTTACCCCGAACTCGGGGGGTGCTATTCTAAAATTTTACCGAAAGGGTCCTATCGCAAACGACGAAAAAATAAGTTAAGAACTCATTCTTGAAGATACATATATGCGGAGAGAAATCGGTTAAAAAAGCTCCGATTATATCGACGTGCATACGAAAACTAGCACTTTTAACATTTGAACTTCCTTTAAAAAATATTGAAATAGGTTTCGTACGGCACGTCGTATATAAACATTATATTTACTAATAAATTTATTTGTGCTCTATTATCTTCGTGATTTTATTGCCTCTGCAACCAATATAGAAAGGTGACTGAATTTGCAGGGATGTGCAACTTGATGGCTGAACTACCGTGTTGCGAGACAAAGCTAGGCATCATAACTGCAGCTAATACGACATTAGTTGACTGATCCCTGTTCCAGAATGATTTAATTTAAATATCAGGACCAAGCTAGAACTTATCGAAGGTGAACGGAGGTACCTAACTGGTGACCTCATTGTTGCGTAGACTTGATATATGAATTGGCGCAGGGGCTTTGTAAACTGGATTACTTCTGTAAGCTTAGTTTTAGAAAGCTTGCTAACGAACGCAAGTGGATCTTCCCGTAGCTTCCCACGGCAGCCGGTCCTATGCATCAGAGACTCGGGATTTTCATTTCAGTGCACCTTACTGACAGCGATCACAATCTCATCACTTTTACCTAAACGAATGGTTTTGAATACATATCGCACAGGTTACAATAAATACTGGCAGTGCTTCGCCCCATCCAATACGTGAAACTTTCTTCTTATAACCCTGATTTGGTGGTGGCAACCACAGAAGCCGCCACCACAAGCACAACCAGGAATTAAAAAATCATATATATGTTTACATATATATACTTACCAATTTATGTATCTTCTGCTTGTACTATATGTTGTAGTATGTTGGGAAGTATATCTCTGTCCGGATATATTTTAGTAAAAATTCGGTCGCAAAAGTTTTCCTTCGCCAAATACCTTGAATGCTGCATTATAAATGGCGGACTCGCAGACAATTTTTTGCGCTTAAAAATGACATATATCACCATCCCTATAAATATAATAGGTGCGAGAGAGCACGATACATTGCGGTAAAGCTAAATTTGTCTACATGCTATTTCATTTGGAGAATTTTTCATTCCAAATCGTCACCCCTGTCAAAAAATCGTGTGGCTGTGTGCGTTTTTGGTCACACGATTTTTGCAGGGTAAAGGCGCCATTGTATTCAAGAACAAAATTCAAGACACGTACATTTTTGATGACAAGAGTTTGGTTTAATTCCATGTTGTTTCCCTATTCCCCAGCATCCCCGTAGATTATGCTTTACAAATTATATCTTCAAAATGGAATTTGATTGAAAACCATACAAAGCTGACTAAAGAAATGTTTATGGGAGTTGTACGATTTTGTATAAAAGAAACCGCTATTTTAAAGTCAATAATAAAATTTACGAAGAACGTTCTGGAATGCCTATGGGGTCACCAGCAACACCGATCATAGCGGACATAGTTATGGAAGATTTATTAATTAGATTTGAACAAGATTCACCTCATAAACCCCGTTTATTGACCAAATATGTGTACGACCTATTTGCCATTGTCAATACTAATGCTGTGGAAGACATGCTTAAAACCTTAAATAAGATCCATCAAATTTACATGCGAGGTCGAGTAATATGGACAATAGCCATTTCTGGACACTTTAGTTATAAGAAAGTATAACAAGCTCTCCTTTGATTGGTACAAGAAGCCCACGGCGTCAGGCAGACTCATTAACTTCTACTCGAAACAGAATAAATCGACGATAATCAACACAGCAAGAAACTTTATACGAAGGGTTCTCTTCATCAGTGACGAAATGTAGGACAACAATAATATAGAAATTATTAAAAAGATTCTTACATACAATTGCTTTCCTTTATATTTAATAAATGGCTATATCCGAGATTTCTTTGCAAAACCCAACATCAGAAAAACTATGGACGCTAACAATAAAATATACAAAACTTCCACTTATATTTCCGGACTATCAAATAGAATGAAATATTCGAATATATATGACCATGAGCGAGTGCAATTGGCATTTACATACAATAACACAATGAAAAAAAATTTTAGTAATACCAAGGACAAAATAGAAAAATATGAGAAATCTGATGTAGTATACAAGATTCCATGTAAGGGTGACGGGTCCCTCGTATACAACAACGTATATGTGGGCACTACAAAATCTAAACTGAAGACAAGGATTTCCGCGCATAAATCTAACATAAACAAGTAAGGAAGGTTAAGTTCGGGTGTAACCGAACATTACATACTCAGTTGAGAGCTATGGTGTCAACATAAGGGAAAATAACCATGTAGGAAAATGAACCGAGGGTAACCCTGGAATGTGTTTTTTATGACATGTGTATCAAATGAAAGGTATTAAAGAGTATTTTAAGAGGGAGTGGGCCATAGTTCTATAGGTGGACGCCATTTAGGGATATCGCCATAAAGGTGGATCAGGGTTGACTCTAGAATTTGTTTGTACGATATGGGTATCAAATGAAAGGTGTTAATGAGTATTTTAAAAGGGAGTGATCCTTATTTACATAGTTGGACGCCGTTTCGAGATATCGCCATAAAGGTGGATCAGGGTTGACTCTAGAATTTGTTTGTACGATATGGGTATCAAATGAAAGGTGTTAATGAGTATTTTAAAAGGGAGTGATCCTAATTTACATAGGTGGACGCCGTTTCGAGATATCGCCATAAAGGTGGACCAGGGGTGACCCTAGAATTTGTTTGTGCGATATGGGTATCAAATGAAAGGGGTTAATGAACATTTTAAAAGGGAGTGGGTCTTAGTTCTATAGGTGGACGCCTTTTCGAGATATCGCCATAAAGGTGGACCAGGGGTGACTCTAGAATGCGTTTGTACAATATGGGTATCAAATGAAAGGTGTTAATGAGTATTTTGAAAGGGAGTGGGCCTTGGTTCTATAGGTGGACGCCTTTTCGAGATATCGCCATAAAGGTGGACCAGGGGTGACTCTAGAATGCGTTTGTACAATATGGGTATCAAATGAAAGGTGTTAATGAGTATTTTGAAAGGGCGTGGGGCTTAGTTCTATAGGTGGACGCCTTTTCGAGATATCGCCATAAAGGTGGACCAGGGGTGACTCTAGAATGTGTTTGTACGATATGGATATCAAAATAAAGGTATTAATGAGGCTTTTTAAAGGGAGTGGCGGTAGTTGTATATGTGAAGGCGTTTTCCAGATATCGACCAAAATGTGGACTAGGCTGACCCAGAACATCATCTGTTGGATACAGCTAATTTATTTTTATATATAATACCACGAACAGTATTCCTGCCAAGATTTCAAGGGTTTTTTATTTCGCCCTGCAGGACTTTTTCATTTCATTCTACTTGATATGGTAGGTGTCACACCCATTTTACAAAGTTTTTTTCTAAAGTTATATTTTGTGTCAATAAACTAATCCAAATACCATGTTTCATCCCTTTTTCGTATTTGGTATAGAATCATGGCATTTTTTCGTTTTTCGTAATTTTCGATATCGAAAAAGTGGGCGTGGTCATAGTCCGACTTCGGCCATTTTTTATACCAACGCAAAGTGAGTTCAGATAAGTACGTGAACTGAGTTTAGTAAAGATATATCGATTTTTGCTCAAGTTATCGTGTTAACGGCCAAGCGGAAGGACAGACGGCCGACTGTGTATAAAAACTGGGCGTGGCTGCAACCTATTTCGCCCTTTTTAACAGAAATAAGTTATCGTCCCAGATTCTAAGCCCCTATCAAATTTCACAAGGATTGGTAAACTTTTGTTCGACTTATGGCATTAAAAGTATCCTATACAAATTAAATGAAAAAGGGCGGAGCCACGCCCATTTTGAAATTTTCTTTTATTTTTGCATTTTGTTTCACCATATCATTACTGAAGTTGAATGTTCACATAATTTACTTATATACTGTAAAGATATTAAATTTTTTGTTAAAATTTGACTTTAAAAAAATTTTTTTTTTTAAAGCGGGCGTGGTCGTTCACCGATTTTGCTAATTTTTATTATGCATACATATAGTAATAGGAGTAACGTTCCTGCCAAATTTCATCATGATATCTTCAACGACTGCCAAATTACAGCTTGTAAAACTTGTATTACACCTTCTTTTAAAAGTGGGCGGTGCCACGCCCATTGTTCAAAATTTTACTAATTTTCTATTCTGCGTCATAAGTTCAACTCACCTACCAAGGTTCATCGCTTTATTCGTCTTTGGTAATGAATTATCGCACTTTTTCGGTTTTTCGAAATTTTCGATATCGAAAAAGTGGGCGTTGTTATAGTCCGATATCATTAATTTTAAATAGCGATCTGAGACGAGTGCTCAGGAACCTACATACCAAATTTCATCAAGATACCTCAAAATTTACTCAAGTTATCGTGACAAGTTATCGGACAGACGGACGGACGGACATGGCTGAATCAAATTTTTTTTCGATCCTGATGATTTTGATATATGGAAGTCTATATCCATCTCGATTCCTTTATACCTGTACAACCAACCGTTATCCAATCAAAGTTAATATACTCTGTGAGCTCTGCTCAACTGAGTATAAAACAAGTAAAGAAGGTTAAGTTCGGGTGTAACCGAACATTACACACTCAGTTGAGAGCTATGGTGACAACATAAGGGAAAATAACAATGTAGGAAAATGAACCGAGGGAAACCCTGGAATGTGTTTGTATGACATGTCTATCAAATGAAATGCACTATTTTATGAGGGAGTGGGCCATAGTTCTATAGGTGGACGCCATTTAGGGATATCGCCATAAAGGTGGATCAGGGTTGACTCTAGAATTTGCTTGCACGATATGGGTATCACATGAAAGGTGTTAATGAGTATTTTAAAAGGGAGTAATCCTTAGTTCCATAGGTGGACGCCGTTTCGAGATATCGCCATAAAGGTGGACCAGGGGTGACCCTAGAATTTGTTTGTACAATATGGGTATCAAAAGAAAGGTGTTAATGAGTATGTTAAAGGGAGTGATCCTTAGTTCCATAGGTGGACGCCGTTTCGAGATATCGCCATAAAGGTGGACTAGGGGTGACTCTAGAATTTGTTCGTACGATATGGCTATCAAATTAAAGGTATTAATGAGGGTTTTAAAAGGGAGTGGTGGTAGTTGTATAGGTGGTCGCCTTTTCAGAGATATCGCGGAGATATAATGAGGGTTTTAAAAGGGAGTGGTGGTCGAGATATAGCCATAAAGGTGGACCAAGGGTGACTCTAGAATGCGTTTGTACAATATGGGTATCAAAAGAAAGGTGTTAATGAGTATTTTAAAAGGGCGTGGGGCTTAGTTCTATAGGTGGACGCCTTGTCGAGATATCGCCATAAAGGTGGGCCAGGGGTGACTCTAGAATGTGTTTGTACGACATTGTTATCAAATTAAAGGTATTAATGAGATTTTTAAAAGGGAGTGGTGGTAGTTGTATATGTGAAGGCATTTTCCAGATATCGACCAAAATGTGGACCAGGGTGACCCAGAACATCATCTGTTGAATGCCGCTAATTTATTTATATATGTATACCTGCCAAGTTTTCAAGGGTTTTTTATTTCGCACTGCAGAACTTTTTCATTTTCTTCTACTTAATATGGTAGGTGTCACAACCATTTTACAAAGTTTTTTCTAAAGTTATATTTCGCGTCAATAAACCAATCCAATTACCATGTTTCATCCCTTTTCTCGTATTTGGTATAGAATTATGGCATTTTTCGTAATTTTCGATATCGAAAAAGTGGGCGTGGTCATAGTCGGATTTCATTCATTTTTTATACCAAGATAAAGTGAGTTCAGATAAGTACGTGAACTGAGTTCAGTAAAGATATGTCGATTTTTGCTCTAGTTATCGTGTTAAGGGCCATGCGGAAGGACAGACGGACGACTGTGTATAAACACTGGGCGTGGCTTCAACCCATTTCGCCCATTTTCACAGAAAAGGGTTAACGTCATAAAATCTATGCCCCTACCAAATTTCAAAAGATTGGTAAATTTTTGTTCGACTTATGGCATTAAAAGTAACCTAGACAAATTAAATGAAAAAGGGCGGAGCCACGCCCATTTTGAAATTTTCTTTTATTTTTGTATTTTGTTGCACCATATCATTACTGGGGTTGAATGTTGACATAATTTACTTATATACTGTAAAGATATTAAATTTTTTGTTAAAATTTTACTTAAAAAAATTTTTTTTTTAAAAGTGAGCGTGGTCCTTCTCCGATTTTCCTAATTTTTATTAAGCGTACATATAGTAATAGAAGTAAAGTTCCTGCAAAATTTCATAATGATATCTTCAACGACTGCCAAATTACAGCTTGCAAAACTTTTAAATTACTTTCTTTTAAAAGTGGGCGGTGCCACGCCAGTTGGCCAAAATTTTACTAATTTTTTATTCTGCGTCATAAGTTCAACCCACCTACCAAGTTTCATCGCTTTATCTGTCTTTGGTAATGAATTATCGCACTTTTTCGGTTTTTCGAAATTTTCGATATCGAAAAAGTGGGCGTGGTTATAGTCCGATATCGTTTATTTTAAATACCGATCTGAGATGAGTGCTCAGGAACCTACATACCAAATTTCATCAAGATACCTCAAAATTTAATCAAGTTATCGTGTTAACGGACGGACGGACGGACGGACATGGCTCAATCAAATTTTTGTTCAACCCTGATGATTTTGATATATGGAATTCTATATCTATCTCGATTCCTTTATACCTGTACAACCAACCGTTATCCAATCAAACTTAATATACTCTGTGAGCTCTGCTCAACTGAGTATAAACAGAGAACAGCCTATGACAACAAAACGGCTTTAACTCAACATTGCAGAGCCACCGGTCATTCTCCAAATTTAGAAAACGTAGCTATACTCCAAACGAAGAGAGGATAAACAAATAGATTTACATTAGTGATGCTGCATATCATTAATACACCAAGGCATCAACGCATGCATTTTAAAGCGGATACAGAGAAGTGCCCCTCTGCATACAGGAATTTAATAAGCAGCAATAAAAATGGTCCGTGAGAGTTTGTCCGTTTGTACACTTCATCATGTTTGGCGTCGCCCACTTGTAAATTAACGTTTTGTGTTTGTGTAATATTTTTTTTACATTACTGTTTTTTAGGTCCTTAAACACTCTTCCTTTGTACTTATGTATATTTTTTAAATTGTTAAGTTATTCGACCAGGTGCATTCCACGGTGTAAGTGTGTGCTTTGGAAATATTACATGTTTCTTGTTTTTAATATTATTAATGTTTTTCAGTCCTGAAGATGACTTCAGAATGAAGTCGAAATATCGACAAAAATAAAAATTGACAAATATATGTTTACACTTAATAATTTTGTGGTTTCAATTTCTATATATTTGATCTGGCCTAGAGCTTGACTATTGTTGAGACATATTCTGTTGTATAAAATTGCAGTTGAGATAATCTCACTAAACGTTGTGTCGTTGTTTGTATTTCATCTGATGAAACCAGACACGAGGCTTTCTTAAAGGAATCTTTTGTCTTCGGATGAGTTCTTTCGAAGAATCTCAAGACATAAGATATCACCCGCAAAACTCTGGGTAGATTCGAAAATCTGTCCAGAATTTCACAATTCATTTTGGTCGTGACTGTATGAGCTTGCACCCTTTTTCCTCTATTATTGTGCTGTAATTTGTATCTTGTATAGGCCATTTTGAGATGTCTTCTTGTAACCAAGAAGGTCCCTGCCACCACAGCGAATTGTTGTCCAGTTCATGTGCTGGCTGGCCATGTCGGCTGGATTTGATCCGGAATCCACATGGCGCCAGTTATCCTTTCCCAACTTGTCGACGATTTTCGTAATACGGTGCACTACGAAAGTTGACCACGAACAAGGGGGCTTTCGTATCCATGCCAGCACAATCGTTGAATCTGTCCATAAGTAGGTTTTTGGATTCCCTAAGTTTAGATTTGTTAGAATTGTTTCCACCATTTCGGATAGTAGTACGGGTCCGCATAATTTCAGGCGGGGAAGTGAGATGGTTTTTACCGCAGCTTTTGTTTTTGCCAACAGCAAATTGATGAGAACTTGGTCGTTGTTTTCCACTCGTAGGTATACTGCCGCGGTATACGCTTTCTCTGTTGCGTCACAAAAACCGTGAATTTCCACTTTGTTGTGCGGGGAGAAGTGTGTCCATCGCCGTATCCCAATTTTATTAATTTCATGATACTTTTCCATAATTCTGTAGTAATTGGTGATACATCTTCATCCCATTTTGTACCTTCAAGCCAAATGTTTTGCATGATTATTTTGGCTACCACTATTATTGGAGCAAGCCATCCTAATGGGTCGAACAGTTTAGCGATTGCCGATAGGATCGCTCTTTTTGTTAAATTGTCGCAATTTTTTATTAGTTTTGCGATAAAGTAAAACTCATCATTATGCGCATTCCATCTTATTCCTAGTGCCTTCATTGAACGTGCGTAGTGGAAAGCCGACTGATTGCAAGCCTGAGATATTTGATATCTGGCAGAAATTGCTGATTGGATGCAGTGTCCACCATTGACGTCCTTTTCCAATTGTAAAAGCGTCCTTATAGCGAGATAGCGAGCGCAGTTTATCCCAAATGCCACAGTCTTCAGTTCATAAAGCCCTGTGGGATTTTCAGGGCTAGTACGAAATACTATGCGCTGATATTTTGTTTGGTTCGGATGTACCATAATTTGTCGGTACATTTTCTCAATATCGCTGTTGAAGACGTATTTGTATAGTCTCCAGCGAAGAATGAGAATCATCAAGCCCGCTTGTAGTGTAGGGCCCGTATGAACGAGCACTCAGAACGAGAACCAATTAGGGCTCTAGCTGAAAAATTGGTATTATTGTAATTAATGTTGACACGAGTAGTGCTTAGCAGTACACCTGTGGTTGTATGACCAATTTATATTCTCGCACGGTGCGTGGTAGCACGGAGAATATATATGTAATGAAATAAAAGGAAAATATTAGTATTAATATACTGGCAATAATAAGTTTATTTGTACGTTAAGATGGTATAATATTTTATCTTTGATGTGTGATGTGGTGTGACAGCAGCAGCGAATTTCTTCCTCCGTGGTTGAAATGGAACACAAAGCAAGAAAATTATCTCCTTTGTGTCGGACCGGAGATCATGCGGGGGTTTTCCAAGGGATATTTGTTATCCGATGGAAAACTGAGTTACCCGGGTTATGTTGCTTATTTGTATGAGTGACTATATGAGTGTGTATGCATGCGTGTTAGCAACACATGATATTGTATTTATGTACATACATATGTGCAACTAAATAAATTTTGTATTGGGTTGGTCGTGAAAAATAGATATAAATATTAAAGTTCTGACATAAAAAAAAATATATATATGTATCTATAACCAACTGCTCATCGGAAGAAAATATATATGTAGTTGTATTAACTTGCAAACTCTTATGTAATAGAAAAATTGTGAGTATTATGTATTATTTTGTTACTTTGGGCTTGATAATCCCTATGCAGTCGCAACACTGTGCGGCCATCAAGTCCTTGCAAAATAATAGGCACATATATTCTCCAATATCATAGCCTGATTGTTATAGATTCTATTTGCTGAACGTGCCCCTTTCAATGTGGGCATTCATCAGAATTTACAGAGTAGTGAGTTGAAAAATCCATGAGGCATCAAAGAAATGAGATGGTTGATATAATAATATTGTGAATCCTTTAACGTTCAATGCTGTTTTTTATACAACGAGTCTAGGCCTTAAATAACATTTTTATACAATTAATATCATTTATAAATGCAGATGATTATCACGTACAAGAAATGTTAGTTAACTAAAATAATATTGACTGCATAAATAAATAAAAAACCTAATTGGTTCAAATTTATAAGCTACATGTGAGGAAAATATTCTCACAAATTTGCTGTTCTGATTATTTTCACAGTAACTTATATCTCATTTCATCTAGCCAATTCAACACAACATACATATGTATGTAAGTATTTAAACATTACTACCAGTGTTGCCAGAAAGTAATTTTTATTGGGTCTAACGATAAGAAAAAAATTAGCTAGAAAGAGCCAAACGAATTCAGAAACACTAAACAAAATACATAAAAAGATTGTTAATTTTTGCGCGCTGGTTGGTCGGTCAGTAGGTCTTTTAGGTGCAAAATCTATAAAGATGTGAATATTTTCAATCTTGCAGCGTTTAAAAAAAAATCGCAATAAAAAATTTAAAAAAATACGTTCATCATTCAGTTTTTATAGTTTCAGAACTGAGGGTAAATTTGATTATATCTATTCGGCCGGCATACCCTACCTCACTATTTGCCCAAAAATAAAAAATTTCTAAAAACATTTGGAGAACGTGCTGTGTCAGAATTAGTTTACACCCCTAATGCCTATATGACACTACTTTGTTTTCGTGTATTTTTTCTTGCATTTTTTCTTAAATTTTTTGTCGCACTCCCTCCTAATACGGCTTCAGTACTGGTGTAAGTGTGTAAACTATATTCCAAAAAACAAAGAAAATACAAGAAACTAAAAATCTACTTTGTTAAAAACAAACGAGCCAGTTTGTATTTCGTTAGGTTTTTGTGACATTCGGCTGTTTTTTCGGTATTTTTTTTAACAATCAAAAATTTATTTTTTTTTTTGAAAAAATGTGTGCATAAATACAAATCGAAAATCAACGTGCCGTGGAAGTCATTTAAGCCAACAAGGAATCTAGAATTTTTCCGCATTATTTTCTTTCATTTTATTGTAAACAATTTGACGAAAAATAAAGTTTTCAAAATGAACAAAAACATGTCTCGCTCCATGGTGGAATCACCAGGTGAAGTAAATAAAAAAGGACAGAAGATGTACGCTATCTGAAATGGTAGGGATGTATTTTCAACGGTCAGAAGAGGGTACAATTTTTACCCGCTTTGAAAAAAAGGAGCAGAAAAATAAATACCTTGCTACGAAAGTCATTGCAGAAACTGTTTTTTCAGCATATCAGTGCCACCTAACGCCAATACAAAAGGGGATACAGAGGAGCAGTTTGAGCTTATATTACTTTTGGCATCTAATAAAATTAAAAACCTTGAACTGTGATGATCAGTAAAATTCCCTAATGCGTCTAAAGTAAACTTACCTCAACTTCAACTGCAGTTGAAGCTTTCATCGAAAACCCGGTCATAAAAGGGAGAGGTGTTATCCATTGTGAATGATAACTAAATGTGATATCTTATCTTTCAAATGCCTGACAGGATGTTCAATATGGCTACTTTTAAGCGTTTTGACAGGGTGATAGAAAGAGACAGCGATAGTAAAATACAAATCAGGTGATCCAATCACTTTGAATTTTGACGTCTATGCAGAAGATATCACACTTAGTTATCATTCACAATGGTGTTATCCCTTATTTAGATGCACTATAGTAACGTTGCGCACTTATATGGATTTCGGGTTTACAGTCACACTTGGAAGTGATCGTAATACTTTTAAATGTGTTTCCATCCCTAAAAATCCATTGTTATTTCCATCTGCTCTGTTGATTTGTCGTTGAGAGTCGGAAGTAAATAAAACATATGTATTTCTTATATATCATACAAACTTGATCAGAAGATCCCCCAAAAGCTCTTGACAGTTGTATTCATAATGTATTACTAATGTTACCAAGTTATTATTTACTAAAATATGTCTGAAGATAAAATAGCCTAGCGGCAGTTGGTCTATAACAAGAAGATGTTCCGATATATATTCTAAATTACAATCCATAAGTGTAACATTCCTCTTATCTTAGTGATCTGATTTTTAGTGCAAATCAACAACAGTGAGGTACAATTTTTGCTAACTATATTTATAAATCCATTTTTTAGCGAAGTTTTTACATAAATAAGGTGTAGTACGACAGTTTTAGTATTCTTGATGCAGGAACGACAAAAAGATTTCTCGAAAGTTTTCAGTAGCGCTGTACAGGCGAACAAGATGGATATGACGTGAATACAAATGGTTTGTTTTAACAAAGACCTGTTGCACTTTATACATAATGGAAACATGAACGTAATATTTTAGCACGGCCTTACTTACGGAAGCCAACACCAAAGATACCCAAATGATGAATCTCTGTAATTAAATCCAGTAAAGGTCCATCGATATTTACCTACTTGTCAAATTTTACTCCTGAAAATGCAAAAAATTACACTTCGGGGACAACATTGGTGAAAAATTTTTAGATAGCCGAATGACAGAACAAAGAAGAATTTAGAGCGAGACAAATGACGGCTTACTTTACCTGGTTATTCCACCATGGTCTCGCTCATTTATTTTGTGTGTCCCGTCTGGTCTCGTCTTCGCATAAAACTATCAAATTTTACTCCTGAAAATGCAAAAAATAACACTTCGGGGACAACATTGGTGAAAATTTCTCAGATAGCCGAATGACAGGACAAAGAAGAATTTAGAGCGAGACAAATGACGGCTTACTTTACCTGGTTATTCCACCATGGTCTCGCTCATTTATTTTGTGTGTCCCGTCTGGTCTCGTCTTCGCACATGGTCAATATTTAGTCTTTAATGTTACAGAAATACGTATATTTCTGTTCATATTTCTGAAGTATTGAACAAAAGCTGAATATTTTTTACTTATTCTGATGACTAACCCCAGGGCTATATCGTCCCGTTTCTGCGGTAACCACGTATCTACACTCTTTTGAGAAATTCGTTTTTTGATATGGCAGCACTCAGAACCTATCACTGGATGTGGCCTGGCAATTGTATGTCAAAATAATATAACGGTAGTATTTTTGTTTGTTAATTCTATTTCCTCGTAACTACATTCATAGTGCGTGAGTTAAAAGAAATACCTCGTATCTACACACCTAGTACATTAAACTAAAATTATTATTGGTTTGATTAAAAATTAATTTCTTTATAAGTAGTTGGATAAAAAAGTGAAACTATAAACAAATTTTTTTCTTAAAGTGGTGCAGTTCGTGTATTAATGTTATATGTATATGGATGCACATTTTGTCATTATTAGAAGCGTGCAAATTTTTCTAATTTAAATTTATTTTGTTTTAGTAGATGCGTATATTATACATACAGACTAAAAATATCAAGTAAAGAAAATTGCAAAGAAAGTTTAGATCCTTTATTTGTAATGAGAGAACAGCTCGTAATATAAACCGTTTAAATAATTAAATTTCGCCATTAGCTATATTTTAAATTATAATTAGACACAAAACTCGATGGACGATGAAGAAGTATTAATCCCGGATGAAAGCACGGGCGAGTTTAACCTTACTGAAAGTGATTGAATATCTCTAAACCACGCAATCTTTATTCTAGTTGAGAAAACCGTAAGATTTATTGAAAAAGATTGCCACAACGTTTTGGACAGTGAGAACAATTCCAACCAGGAGTCTCTCTGCAATTCTGAACCAATTACAACTACATACTGTGACAAATATTAGTGACACTAAGTGATACTCACATCACTAATCTGATACTAAGTAAATAAAGCCACAACAACAATAAAGCAAACAGGCACTTGTATCTACATAAACGAATCAATCATTATGTCTACACATATATACGTACACGCAGCGGATACAGAGTAGTGCGCCTCTGCCTACAGGAATTTAATAAGCAGCAATAAAAATGGTCCGTGAGAGTTTGTCCGTTTGTACACTTCATCATGTTTGGCGTCGCCCACTTGTAAATTAACGTTTTGTGTTTGTGTAATATTTTTTTAACATTACTGTTTTTTAGTTCCTTAAACACTCTTCCTTTGTACTTATGTATATTTTTTAAATTGTTAAGTTAGTCGACCAGGTGCATTCCACGGTGTAAGTGTGTGCTTTGGAAATATTACATGTTTCTTGTTTTTAATATTATTAATGTTTTTCAGTCCTTAAGATGACTTCAGAATGAAGTCGAAATATCGACAAAAATAAAAATTGACAAATATATGTTTACAAATAATAATTTTGTGGTTTAAATTTCTATATATTTGATCTGGCCTAGAGCTTGACTATTGTTGAGACATATTCTGTTGTATAAAATTGCAGTTGATATAATCTCACTAAACGTTGTGTCGTTGTTTGTATTTCATCTGATGAAACCAGACACGAAGAATCTCAAGACATAAGATATCACCCGCAAAGCTCTGGGTAGATTCGAAAATCTGTCCAGAATTTCACAATTCATTTTGGTCGTGACTATATGAGCTTCCACCCTTTTTTCTCTATTATTGTGCTGTAATTTGTATCTTGTGTAGGCCATTTTGAGATGTCTTCTTGTAACCAAGAAGGTCCCTGCCACCACAGCGAACACCACTGCTAGCCATGTCGGCTGGATTTGATCCGGAATCCACATGGCGCCAGTTATCCTTTCCAAACTTGTCGACGATTTTCGTAATACGATGCACTACGAAAGTTGACCACGAACAAGGGGGCTTTCGTATCCATGTCAGTGCAATCGTTGAATCTGTCCATAAGTAGGTTTTTGGACTCCCTAAGTTTAGATTTGTTAGAATTGTTTCCACCATTTCGGAGAGTAGTACGGCTCCACATAATTCCAGGCGGGGAAGTGAGATGGTTTTTACCGCAGCTTTTGTTTTTGCCAACAGCAAATTGATGAGAACTTGCACTGTAAAAATTTTAGTTTACTTTTAATAGCAATTTGGCGTTTATATATAACAATGCCAGAAATTATAATATTAAAACCGTGCTGGTTTTAGCAAAGAGAGGGAAATTCATTCAAATATTCTCTCTGAAAAACAAACCATGGGACTAATTTCTATAAATTTTATGGTTTTAAAATAAAACTAAAATGGTTTTGGATCTATCCGTGTACCGAAATAGATTTAATAATAACTGGAATTAAAGTTAAGCCAAAATAGAATTGGATGTAGTACATTATTGGTATTAAAATAAACCCATAGTTGATATTTTAATGCCAGAGAGGCATTGAATCCAAGGCAAAATTGTACTGGATTTAATACTTTTTCGTGCTGAAATAAGCCCATAAATGTTATTTTAATGCTAAAAAGGCATTGAATCCAAATCACAAATGTAATTGAATTTAGTAAATTGTTTTTATTGAAACCAACCGGAAGTTTTTTTAAACGTACACTGGTCAAAAAAATTATAAGCCCATGCATAGTCCTCTTCAAGTAAATCTTTGAAATTTGATATTTATTAAAATGAGTATTATTTTGAAGAGCGCTGAAAATAAAAACCCAATTTAATTATTTAAATATAAATGCATGTTTTATTTATATAAATTATATAATACTAAATTTATAGATAAGTATAACTAAATTTTATTCTGTTATTTCACAGGGCATTAACAAAAACATTTTCGAATGTATATTGTGGACTTCAAATGGTCTTACATTTTTTAGGCTATACAAACCAACTACTTCTAAATATTCTGTTGAAGAAATTTCATAGCACTCTAAGATGAAATTAAATTTCTTACTGCCAAAAATTTCTAAACTTAAGTAAATTTCATTGTCAATAAGATATATTTTTATCAAATGTCTTAGATAAAAACTTCTGTGCACTTAAATCTATATCTTCAAAACTTAAATTACATAGTGGATCACAAATAATTTCACTCTCAAATGTCATACTTTCCCATTTAATACTCATTTTTGTTTGATATCTATTAGCAAGGGATTTACATATATTTTTTTAATTATTGATAACTGAATTGTTCTCGGGATTGTAGAATAAATCCTGAAATGATTTTTAAGGTTAATAGGAACGTTTTAGCGTAGTATTAAGAGTCTTATTGTGTACTTACAATTCCTCCAAACTTGCTGTTAGTAACCTTACAAACTGGAAAAAGACGTATCACTGATTCAGCTAGTGCAATTTTTTCCTCACGCTTAGGGTAATTTCCACATTTCGACAAAAGGAACGTCGGGAGCTGTCACTTAAATTGTTCGTTTTTTTGTATTCCTCAAGAATGCACGAGAAATCTCCACATCGGAGGTAGTTTTGCAACTCCTGGTGAATACTCTACAATTAAAATAAACTTTGGCATTTATTCTTATACTTACCTCGTGATTTAAACTCTTAGCAACTGGTAATCCCTTCTTTGGCAAATTTTCATTTATTTCCAATAAAAACCAGCTACAGCTTTTATATTGGCAAATAATTTCTTGGAAATCGTCCACAAAAATTTCAGCTCCATCGCGGTCTCTCAATGTTATTGCACAATCGATATTAATGTTTAATTGCTCCACAACTGGCAAGAAATACAATTTACTTTTGCAAAATTTCATTAATTATTTACATTACTTACTTGATACAATTGCTTCGTTCGTCGAGAACTCTGGACTTTCAGGATTTGTGATTTTAATGGAACGCAATTGTCCCTCGTGTTTAATTTTCAGAAACATCGTGCACATGACGCTTTCCCAATAGTCGGACAAGTGATACTGGTTTTACTTTTAAGCCAATAGTACTAATGTGCAGAGTGCAATGAACACAACTGGGAGTAAGAGAATTTCTTAATACTTTTTTGGTTTCGTTTTAATACCAAAAATACTTAAAATATTGGAGAGAGCATCTTAATGCCTTTCTGATTTTAAATTAAAACTAAAAGGTATTAAGGTTTGGTAGTGAGAGCACGTCTTAGTACTTTCCTGGTTTTACTTTTAAGCCAGTAGTATTAATGAGCCGAGTAACATTAACATAATTGAGAGTGAGAGAATTTCTTAATACTTTTTTGGTTTTGTTTTTAAACCAATGATACTTAAAATATTAGAGAGCGAACTTTAATATTTTTTTTGGTCTTAGCTTAAAACTGCAAAGTATTAATATTTTTAAAACGCGACAATCAGCATTGATTAAAGTTTTGTTTCAAAAGCATTTTGGATTAAAATTTATTTCAATAAGATTTCATGGTCTTAAAATAAAACTTTTTAGAATTAAAACACAAATTTAATACCAAAAATCTTTAATTTCAATAGTAACTGGTATTAAAAGTAAGACTCCACTTTTTACTGTGTGGTCGTTGTTTTCCACTCGTAGGTATACTGCCGCGGTATACGCTTTCTCTGTTGCGTCACAAAAACCATGAATTTCCACTTTGTTGTGCGAGGAGAAGTGTGTCCATCGCGGTATCCCAATTTTATTAATTTCATGATACTTTTCCATAAAGGTTCTGTAGTAATTGGTGATACATCTTCATCCCATTTTGTACCTTCAAGCCAAATGTTTTGCATGATTATTTTGGCTACCACTATTATTGGAGCAAGCCATCCTAATGGGTCGAACAGTTTAGCGATTGCCGATAGGATCGCTCTTTTTGTTAAATTGTCGCAATTTTTTATTGGTTCTGCGATAAAGTAAAACTCATCATTATGTGCATTCCATCTTATTCCTAGTGCCTTCACTGAACTTGCACCTTCGAATTCCAGGAAATCTTTGTTGAGTACATATGGTTTAGGAATATCTTTTAGAATTTGCTCGCAATTGGCTGTCCACTTGCGTAGTGCTGATTGCAAGCCTGAGATATTTGATCTCTGGCAGAAATTGCTGATTAGATGCAGTGTCCACCACTGACGTCCTTTTATAATCGCAAAAGCGTCCTTATAGCGAGATAGGGAGCGCAGTTTATCCCAAATGCCACAGTCTTCAGTTCATAAAGCCCTATGGGATTTTCAGGGCTAGTACGAAATACTATGCGCTGATATTTTGTTTGGTTCGGATGTACCATAATTTGTCGGTACATTTTCTCAATATCGCTTTCTCCAGCGAAGAATTAGAATCGTCAAGCCCGCTTGTAGGGTAGGGCCCGTATAAAGAACGTCGTTCAGGCTTACTCCGTTTGCAGTCGGACTAGATGCGTTAAATACGACGCGAACTTTAGTGGAGGTACTTTCTTTGATGACGGCGTTATGAGGTAGGAAATAATGGTCAGAGGTGTCTTGGTGTTGATACTTGACTTATGTCCTAATTCCTCGTATTCGGTCACAACTCGATTGTACTCCGTTTGTAGGGTAGGATTTTTTGCGAGGCGTGCCTCGTTCCGGAAGAACTGAGAGCAGGCTCTTTTAAGAGATGGTCCCAAAGAGATATTTGATGGAAATTCCAGTTTAAATGGTAGTGACAGTTGTTTTGACAGTATATTCCCCTATTATCCCTTGTGGTTGTATTTCTATACAATTCTTCGCAACCTTGTCATGCGCATACAACCACAGGTGTACTGCTAGGCACTGTTCGTGTCAACATTAATTACAATAATACCAATTTTTCAGCTAGAGCCGGATTGCAGAAGAATTTGCTTGGTACACTCTTAGCACAAGAAACCGTTTTCGGCTGGATTCCTACAGGCCGTGCAGATGCTCAAGAGCAAACAAACCGAATCGTCTCTTATTGCAGTGACGTATCATTGGATAAACAACTATCCGCCTGCTAAGAGCTCTAAGAACTCCCCAAAACAAATGTCTAAATCCAGACGAAAACAGTTTCTTATGCTAAGAGTGTACCAAGCACATTCTTCTGCAATCCGTTCAGGATGATTTGAGGGTAAAAGTCTCCTTCAAGAACTAGATCCACTTGCTCATTTACAAATAATCTTTTATCTGCCACCTCGAATGATTGCCTTGTGATCGCATTGATCTGGCACGTTGGAAGATTCCCTATTAGTTGAGGCAGGACAAGGACCGTTGCATTCAAAGAGAATAATGGGTCAATTAGGGACCGCAACTGTATTGAACAAGATTCTTTGACCTGTGCAGAGAATAAGTTGGTAATACCGGAAACTTGAGCGCGAATTTCCTTGGATGGCAGGTTAGTTCGACGTTTAAGACGTTCGGTGATGAACGAGCACTCAGAACGAGAGCCAATTAGGGCTCTAGCTGAAAAATTGGTATTATTGTAATTAATGTTGACACGAGTAGTGTACACCTGTGGTTGTGTGACCAATTTATATTCTCCCACGGTGCGTGGTAGCACGGAGAATATGTATATGTAATGAAATAAAAAGAAAATATTAATATTAATATAATGGCAATAATAAGTTTATTTGTACGTTAAGATGGTATAATAGTTTACCTTTGATGTGTGATGTGGCGAGACAGCAGCAGCGAATTTCTTCCTCCGTGGTTGAAATGGAACAGAAAGCAAAAAAATTATCTCCTTTGTGTCGGACCGGAGATCATGCGGGGGTTTTCCAAGGGATATTTGTTATCCGATGGAAAACTCAGTTACCCGGGTTATGTTGCTTATTTGTATGTGTGACTATATGAGTGTGTATGCATGCGTGTTAGCAATACATGACATTGTATTTATGTACATACATATGTGCAACTATATAAATTTTGTATTGGGGTGGCCGTGAAAAATAGATATAAATATTAAAGTTCTGACTTAAAAAAAATATATATATATGTATCTATAACCAACTGCTCATCGGAAGAAAATATGTATGTACCTAGTTGTATTAACTAGTAAACTCGTATGTAATAGAAAAATTGTGAGTATTATGTATTATTTTGTTACTTTGGGCTTGATAATCCCTATGCAGTCGCAACACTGTGCGGCCATCAAGTCCTTGCAAAATAATAGGCACATATATTCTCCAATATCATAGCCTGATTGTTATAGATTCTATTCGCTGAACTTGCCCCTTTCAAAGTGGACATTCATCAGAATTTACAGAGTAGTGAGTTGAAAAATCCATGAGGCATCAAAGAAATGAGATGGTTGATATAATAATATTGTGAATCCTTTAACGTTCACTGATGTTTTTTATACAACGAGTCTAGGCCTTAAATAACATTTTTATACAATTAATATCATTTATAAATGCAGATGATTATCACGTACAAAAAATGTTACTTAACTAAAATAATATTGACTGCATAAATAAATAAAAAACCTAATTGGTTCAAAATTATAAGCTACATGTGAGGAAAATATTCTCACAAATTTGCTGTTCTGATTATTTTCAAAGTAACTTATATCTCATTTCATCTAGCCAATTCAACACAACATACATATGTATGTAAGTATTTAAACATTACTACCAGTGTTGCCAGAAAGTAATTTTTATTGGGTCTAACGATAAGAAAAAAATTAGCTAGAAAGAGCCAAACGAATTCAGAAACACTAAACAAATATATAAAAAGATTATTAATTTTTGCGCGCTGGTTCGTCGGTCAGTAGTTCTTTTAGGTGCAAAATCTATATAGATGTGAATATTTTCAATCTTGAAGCGTTTAAAAAAAATCGCAATAAAAAATTTAAAAAAAATACGTTCATCATTCAGTTTTTATAGTTTCAGAACTGAGGGTAAATTTGATTATATCTATTCGGCCGGCATACCCTACCTCACTATTTGCCCAAAAATAAAAAATTTCTAAAAACATTTGGAGAACGTGCTGTGTCTGAATTAGTTTACACCCCTAATGCTTATATGACACTACTTTGTTTTCGTGTATTTGTTCTTTATTTTTCTTTAATTAAGTTTTCAAAATGAACAAAAAGATGTCTCGCTCCATGGTGGAATCCCCAGGTGAAGTAAATAAAAAAGGACAGAAGATGTACGCTATCTGAAATGGTAGGGATGTATTTTCAACGACCAGAAGGGGGTACAATTTTTACCCGCTTTGAAAAAAAGGAGCAGAAAAATAAATACCTTGCTACGAAAGTCATTGCAGAAACTGTTTTTTCAGCATATCAGTGCCACCTAACGCCAATACAAAAGGGTATTCAGAGGAGCAGTTTGAGCTTATATTACTTTTGGCATCTAATAAAACTAAAAAACTTGAACTGTGATGATCAGTAAAATTCACTAATGCGTCTAAAGTAAACTTACCTCAACTTCAACTGCAGTTGAAGCTTTCATCGAAAAACCGGTCATAAAAGGGAGAGGTGTTATCCATTGAGAATGATAACTAAATGTGATATCTTATCTGTCAAATGCCTGACAGGATGTTCAATATGGCTACTTTTAAGCGTTTTGACAGGGTGATAGAAAGAGACAGCGATAGTAAAATACAAATCAGGTGATCCAATTACTTTGAATTTTGACGTCTACGCAGAAGATATCACACTTAGTTATCCTTCACAATGGTGTTATCCCTTATTTAGATGCACTATAGTAACGTTGCGCACTTATATGGATTTCGGGTTTACAGTCACACTTGGAAGTGATCGTAATACTTTTAAATGTGTTTCCATCCCTAAAAATCCATTGTTATTTCCATCTGCTCTGTTGGTTTGTCGTTGAGAGTCGGAAGTAAATAAAACATATGTCCTTCTTATATATCATACAAACTTGATCAGAAGATCCCCCAAATGCTCTTGACAGTTGTATTCATAATGTATTACTAATGTTACCAAGTTATTATTTACTAAAATATGTCTGAGGATAAAATAGCCTAGCGGTAGTTGGTCTATAACAAGAAGATGCTCCGATATATATTCTAAATTACAATCCATAAGTGTAACATTCCTCTTATCTTAGTGATCTGATTTTTAGTGCAAATCAACAACAGTGAGTTATAGTTTTTGCTAACTATATTTATAAATGCATTTTTTAGCGAAGTTTTTACATAAATAAGGTGTAATACGACAGTTTTAGTATTCTTGATGCAGGAATGACAAAAAGATTTCTCGAAAGTCTTCAGTAGCGCTGCACAGGCGAACATCTTGTTGGAGATGACGTGAATACAAATGGTTTGTTTTAACAAAGACCTGTTGCACTTTATACATAATGGAAACATGAACGTAATATTTTAGCACGGCCTTACTTACGGAAGCCAACACCAAAGATACCCAAATGATGAATCTCTGTAAATAAATCCAGTAAAGGTCCATCGATATTTACCTACTTGTTTATGTGAAAAAAGTAATAAAACTATCAAATTTTACTCCTGAAAATGCAAAAAATAACACTTCGGGGACAACATTGGTGAAAATTTTTCAGATAGCCGAATGACAGAACAAAGAAGAATTTAGAGCGAGACAAATGACGGCTTAATTTACCTGGTTATTCCGCCATGGTCTCGCTCATTTATTTTGTGTGTCCCGTCTGGTCTCGTCTTCGCATAAAACTATCAAATTTTACTCCTGAAAATGCAAAAAATAACACTTCGGGGACAAGATTGGTGAAAATTTTTCAGATAACCGAATGACAGAACAAAGAAGAATTTAGAGCGAGACAAATGACGGCTTACTTTACCTGGTTATTCCACCATGGTCTCGCTCATTTATTTTGTGTGTCCCGTCTGGTCTCGTCTTCGCATATGGTCAATATTTAGTATTTAATGTTACAGAAATACGTATATTTCTGTTCATATTTCTGAAGTATTGAACAAAAGCTGAATATTTTTTACTTATTCTGATGACTAACCCCAGGGCTATATCGTCCCGTTTCTGCGTTAACCACGTATCTACACTTTTTTGAGAAATTCGTTTTTTAATATGTCAGCACTGAGAACCTATCACTGGATGTGGCCTGGAAATTGTATATCAAAATAATATAACGGTAGTATTTTTTTTTGTTAATTCTATTTTCTCGTAACTACATTCATAGTGCGTGAGTTAAAAGAAATACCTCGTATATACACACCTAGTACATTAAACTAAAATTATTAGTTGGTTTGATTAAAAATTAATTTCTTTATAAATAGTTGGATAAAAAAGTGAAACTATAAACAAATTTTTTTCTTAAAGTGGTGCAGTTCGTGTATTAATGCTGTATGTATGTGTATGCACATTTTGTCATTACTAGAAGCGTGTAAATTTTTCTAACCTAAATTTATTTTGTTTTAGTAGATGCGTTTATTATACATACAGACTAAAAATATCAAGTAAAGAAAATTGCAAAGAATGTTTAGATCCTTTATTTGTAATGATAGAACAGCTCGTAAGATAAAGCTTTTAAATAATTAAATTTCGCCTTTAGCTATATTTTAAATTATAATTAGACACAAAATTCGATGGACGGTGAAGAAGTATTAATCCCGGATTAAAGCACGGGCGAGTTTAATCTTACTGAAAGTGATTGAATATCTCTAAACCACGCAAGCTTTATTCTAGTTGAGAAAACCGGAAGATTTATTGAAAAAGATTGCCACAACGTTTTGGACAGTGAGAACAATTCCGACCAGGAGACTCTCTGCAATTCTGAACCAATTACAACTACATACTGTGACAAATATTAGTGACACTAAGTGATACTCACATCACTAATCTGATACTAAGTAAATAAAGCCACAACAACAATAAAGCAAGCAGTCACTTGTATCTGCATAAACGAATCAATCATTATGTCTACACATATGTACGTACACGCAACGGAGAGAAAACGCACAAACACATGCACATATATTATCTGTGATACTCACAAAAGAAGGCAATAATTTGTGCAAGTATCACTCACATATACACGCGCATATGAGAAGTTATAAACGTAGTTATAGCTGGTAATTTTATTGCTGATAACTAACTAGTAAATTCTAGAATAGAAAGCCTAGAAATATGCAACGAGGAAACCAGACAATATAAAAGCAGCAACAGTTGAGGCACAATCAGTCAGTTTGATTTTAAGCAACCTATCAGTTACGAAGTATAAGTGCTATTTTCAAGTAATCTAATAAAAACCATTTTTGCATTATTCAATATTGGAGTTATTAATTTCAAAGTTTAGTGATTTGAACATTAGTAGAAGGTTGAAAATAAGAGGTATTGCACTAAATTCGTTACAATACTTTTGCGAAGAAAGGAGGTAGATGAAAGTTCAGGTGTAATCACTAGGAAAAATAGGAAGAAAGGGCAAGGAAAACCAGATAAATGAGAGAAAAACTTAGTCAGAAGAGCCAGAGTGCAAGGAAAAGCGCACAAAAAATCTGAGCATTCCAACAGTTTTATTTAGTGATGATTGCAGTGCTCAAAACCGTAATGTTACATTGGCCAATGCATTGCAAGAAATTACGATGAAATATAACACGACCATATATGAGAAATATTTAACTGTTGGTCATACTCAGATGGAATGTGACTCATTACATTCAATGATCGAAAGAAAAAAGAAATCAAAAGAAATGTAGGTACTATGTTCCCGCTGATTTCGTTCGGATTGTGACAGACGCTAGAAGCTCAAAGCCGTATAAAATGTTCTATATTGATCACAAATTCTTCAAAAACTTTTCTGGAGTACAATTTTACAAATCTCTTAGACCAGGAAGAGTTGGATCGGTTCGTTCTGAACCTGTTCAATTGACCGGGCCTCTCAACTTAACAAGTGAACTAGATCTTCGATTTCGGTTCTATTTGTTCTTTTAGTTCGTTTTATCTAATGTTATTCTTTCTCTCTTCTCGATCGCGAACATTGTAAATTCATACATACATAGAAATTCACAGTGAGCACGAATGTCGATATGATGCCACTTATGCGACATGTGTGGATGTATTTATGAAAAACATGTTTTGCAAGAAACTAATTATTACATTTATTAAATTTGAAAAGTTCATATTTACAATTTGTGCCTGTACTCTTTCAACTTCCTGGATCTTCCGAAATTTATAACTTTTTTTGAAGTTAATTATACAGATATATATTAACTTATTTATTCATAACACATTTAAATATACCTACACAAAGCATTGATGCATATGCACCCCCATCTATACTTGTTGACTATTGCGTGGGTGTGAGCAGCAGTGAACAAATTTGCTTGAAAAAAAAGGAACAGATGACAAAAAGAACAACTTGTTCGTTCATCAAAAAAAGAACGAAAGAACCGAATCTCTGAAATGAACGAAAAAGCACAATTCTAAGACAAGGTATTAAGGCAGGCGATCCCCAAGTAACAGATTTAAAATGCTTAAAATATTTTAACGAATTTACTTGCAAATCCTCTTATTTGCCCTTTTTCTAAGTTCGTATCACTAAACCGTTGAATAAATAACTCCAATACTGAATAATGGAAAAATGGGCTTCATTAAAGTACTTCACAATAACACTTATACTTTGAAACTAGCTGGCTTAATAACCAAACTGATAGCTTAAATGAAACTGCTATTGCTCGCTAGATAGCGTCTCAATCGAAAACTGATTATAGCGCCTCTACCGCTGGTGCTTTTATACTCTTTGATTTCCTCGTGGCATCTTCTAGGCGCTTCCAGAATTTAGTTAGTTGCCGCCATATAATTATAGCTACAGATGCACGTATATAGCTTCTCATATGCGTGCATTTGTGAGCGACACTTCAACAATTACAATTGCATACTTTTGGGAGCATCTCTTCTCTGCTGCGTGTACGTACATATGTGTAGACATAATGTTTTATTCGTTTATGTAGATACAAGTGACTGTCTGCTTTATTGTTGTTGTGACTTCATTTACTTAGCATCAGACTAGGGATGTGAGTATCACCTGGAGTCACTCATATTCGTCACAATATAATTATTTTGGTATGTACTTCAAATTGGATTATGACAACGATTGGACTATGCCAACTCAAAGAAAAGCAAACATTGATATATCTAAAAATATTTCGCCTCTTTATTCCAACTCAGTACCAATACCAATTAGGAAATATGAAGATCTTCAAAGCATGAAAAAGTCAATTCTTCAGGATTATCACATCTTCTATGGGTATTTAAGCTATGTCTAATTACTCATGACAAAGGAAGAAGAAGAAATTAAACTTTTGGTTTTGAAGTACTTATAAACTAAATTAAGTCTCGATTAAGTTATGTTAAGTTAGGTTATGTTGAACTAATTTGTTTCTGTGAATAAAGCTATATTTTGAAGTGAAATAAATTTACTCTTTATTTGCACAAAAATTGTAGACACATAGACACATATATTTCTAAGTATGCAGTAACCTCGTATCTGCTGTTTGCATGCACCAAGATATGCAGGCAGTAAACTCGTAACTAACAAAATGAGATTTTACGTTTAACTAGTCACTAGGAACCAACAAGATAAAGTGGCTAGCTATCAATTGCTATAAAACGAAAACGAAAAGCGTTTAAGTAGTTAACTTTGTTTTACTGAAGAAAAACAAACGTTTTTTTTAGTTTCTGAAAAATTGTTCTATTGTAGATACGAGGCTAACGCAGAAACGGGACGATATTTTATACCTATACACTTTTCTTAAGTTCTTTGTTGTTTTCAAGATACAGCCAGTTTTAAATGGTCTTTAATGTTACCTTATTTGGAAGTGCGTTACGTAGTAACGTTACACTTACGGAAAATTCAGCTCATCCTGCCAACTAAAAAACTTAAACAAAGCATTTTATTCAAGACCAAGGTTGAAAGAAACGGCAACTATTTTAACTTTTGGAAAAAAATGTTTCCGGCAAGTCTATGATTCAAAGTATACGGGTCTGTAACGCTACACAGAAAAAGTCTTTAACATTACCATTCGATCTCCTTGGAGAATATAGTGAATAAAAAGATATAAAACAAAGTAAAATAATAGTAAGCTTGAAAATTAAATATTTATTCAATTGAATTCAATTCAACGTACATATCGCACCCCTCGATCTAAAAGGAGCTATGTCAAAAATCCTAAATATTGGAGTTATGCATACCACTGGGTTACACGACTCAATACCTATCGACCTGTATAGTAGATCAAGTAATACCTCCACTATCCACTGACAAAAGGCTACAGAAAAATAAAAATTACATTGACACATATACATACATAGGGAAGGCAGTTGGATTTTCGAGCATCGTGATTTGATTGATCGCTGTTTAGATCAAGTCTTGCAATGTTTTTTTAAGTTACCGAAAAAAAGGATGAAACAAACTAATTATATCTTTCACTAGACGTATCAAAAGTAACTATTTTTCCATCGACTACTTGAATTTGATGCGATGAAGCGATGCTTCGAAAATTTTTCGCATTTGCAAATACATGTAAAATATCAAGAGCATCGTTAATTTCATCGGTTTCACTTTGTGTCACTTCTTCTATTATTATTTGTGACTTTGTACGATCAAAAGCCCTCACAAAGTCAACTGCACAGTTTACCAATTCATTTCGGCCCTAATATGTTTTCGCACAATAATTTTTGCAGTTGCACCAATGCCATCCACACATCCTTTACCGTGCGAGGTAGCAAAATTATTCCAGTATATTTTTAGACCGAATTTATCCTTTTGGAATCATTGCAGCAATAAATTTATTTTTAAATTGGGAAGACGGTTCATCACTCCAAATTTTCAACACCTTTAACGACTGTGGTAATCCGGCAGCTTGAACATGTATGAAACGATTGTTCCTTAGTGTTGACGAGACTGTTAGATACGAATACCTTCGACTTAAATGATTCGATGTAATGAAATGTAGTAGTAAATAACGATAATTGACCCTGATTCCAATGAGCGGACTGGACTTCTCCCTGGGCTTGACATACAAAATTTTCTACCTTCAACATACCTTCATCACTAAACTCATAGCTTGATGCCCTGGTTCGATCAAACATATTGAATGTGTCTGGTTGTGCTGTTTTTATGAAGCTGTGTTGTAAGAATTGTCAAAGAATCAAATCTGATAACTGACCAGCCTCTTTATATTTTTCAGCACGTTTTCTGTCTGAATCTTTTTTCCAAATTACCCAACTAGCTTCGGGATCAAGCGCGATATTCCCACCTTCCCGATGCAGATTCTCGTTTGTTATACCCGTGCATTTGTCGCATCGTCCAAATCAACAGTTTTTGGTAGCATCGTAGCACAAAAATCTCTGCACAAAACTATCACTATAAAATGGAATATCTTATGAAACGCAGCAACGGCTTCGATGAAATCGTGTATCAATTTAATATGAATTTTTTGGGCGATGTTCACAAAAAACGGTCAGGCTGCACCATTCTAAGTGTGGAAAAAATTAACATATTAGATTAAGCACATGGGATGCGGGAGAGAATCACGTAGAAACAAATTGAGAGACTCACGTTTTTTTCATTTTTTTGATGTTCAACAAATATCGCATATGTTTCTTTCATAGTGAGTCCCATATGTTTTGTTGGAAGTATTACCATCTTTCCAGTTTTTGGGCATGGGTAGCGTTTGACAACCTTTGCTTTAGGTGATGTACGTGAAATATCATCTCGATTCAAATATGCCTGAATGTCATCCACTCATTCATAATTTTGGACGTATTCTCTTTTATTTCGAGGCAGTTGTATGACATTTATTAATTCTCTACGAGTTTTTTCATCAACATCATTAATCACTTTTACCAATACAGCTTTTTGTTTTCTTGGTGAAAAATAGGAAAAGCTTGCGTTACCTTTTTAGCAGCTTACCGAGATTGCTTAAATTTTTATAGCTGTTGTTTATAGTAAAGCCGGCCAAAAGCTGCACATTGTGCAATTTGAGTTCGTATTTACACACCGACACTAACGATGTGTGATCACAATCGTTTGCTTTCGCTTGTCACTCACTAAAATCAACAGAGAATGCAAAAGGAAAAGTCCATGCTACTTTTTGGGCACATAATGAAAACAATATACTGCAATGTTAAAGTGACTTTTAAAACGTTTTAGTTAGTA
Source organism: Eurosta solidaginis (assembly GCF_040869045.1). NCBI lineage: Eukaryota > Metazoa > Arthropoda > Insecta > Diptera > Tephritidae > Eurosta > Eurosta solidaginis. Next base: position 204,696,808 of record NC_090319.1, read on the forward strand.
TTATTAAGTTCCTTTGAACATACATATTGATATTGACAATTTAAATATTAATTATTAATAATTAATTAATTATAAATAAATATTGACAATTTAATATAAATATATTTTTATACGTTCTACTTAGTTTTATTAATTTTCATAAATTTTTTTATTGAATAACTTTATGTTTTGAAAATATATATTTCTATCTTTACATTTACTTTGTTTTAAAGGTCTTTCTTAATGAAAAGTGAATTTTTTAAAGTAAATTTTGCATTGAATAAACACCATACCTCCTTTTATAAAAAAGTTTTATCTGTCTAGCTCGACCTCCGCGAATATACATAAGTAAATATAGTCAGGATTAGCTTGAAATCAAAGAACCAAAGTCCTTTTTAATTTCAAAGTTCACAGTCAACATTTTCGTTTAGCTCACTGTGGGGAGTTGTCACTCAATTTTTACACATACTTATGCAATTGTTTTAGTATTTGTGTGGCCGGCTCTTGTTTATAGTTTCAGTTCGATGGTTCTCTTGTGTTCCAGTTTTCTTTTCTCTGTCTCTGCATTTTTTAACTCGTTCACGTGTTGCTTTACGACGCTCTGCAATGACACGATCACTTCGTGTGACGGACAACAACATTTCTGTAGCTTTCGATTCCTCTCTTCGTTTTTTCAATAATGCAGCCATTTTTTACCCCTGTATTCGCCATGCTTGTTCATTTTTTTTTTTTTAAATTAGCAATGTAATTTTATTGATTTGTGCCCGGCTTTGCGGTTCCCAAAAGGAATTTTAAAAGTTGGAGAAATCGGTCTTTAATGTTACATAAATTAAATTCCGAAATGGGGTCAAACGATAGGGATTTTAATATCAATCACTATGTCTCTCTAAACTAGACTAAAGTCTATAGGAAAAAAAGAAATTTTTGATTGTTTCCCGTTTTTTAAATTTTTTACAATAAAACATTTTCCTTTATTTGGTCTTTAACGTTACACAGTTATAGAAGTAAAATTTAAAAACGATCAAACTCACAAAAAACGCGTCGAATCACATTGAGTTATATTATACTTAATTTTTTAAGGCCTTTTCAATATAAAATACGAGCTCAGAGCATCGAACAATTAGTAAGACATTAATATATTTACCTTCTTGTTTGGATCGACGTTTTTTCCATATCGATAGCTCGCGAGACACACCTGAAATGAACGTGTCTCGTGAAACCCAAATACATCGGATTTCTATAAGCTTTCGTTTTTAGATACTACAGAATGTATGCAATCCAAATATATTGGAATTGGGGCGTGATTCATGTTCCTGCATGGAACGCGAGATAAAAATTTTTCTTTAAATCACGCCCCAATTTCAATATATTTGGATTACCTACATTCTGTAGTATCTAAAAACGAAAGCTTATAGACATCCGATGTATTTGGGTTTCAAGAGACACGTTCATCCGTTTTTCACCATATGAGTTATTGTTATTGTAATTTACTTTTCCGATAAAGTTTCGTCAGTTTTTCAAGCTTGGAAACCAAGCAAAAATAAAGCAGTGTCATATATGTAGGTATAACTAATATGCGTCAAAAATTATGAGTTAAACCCCACAAGTCAGGTTAACTCTGAGTTAAAAAGTATAAATAAATAAATGAAAATGAAATATATGTATATCCGTTGTTCCCATTAAACTTAAAACTAAGTGGAGAATCAGGATTTTTAATTATTCAATTTTGATTTTTAATAAAGAATTTTGTACTGTTTAACGATCAGTTCGTTTTGTTGTGCAATCACGAAATGCTTCAATAGCATTTTCAGTTAACCCCTTAGCCTGAGCTCCTTCGCACGATTTGAAGGATACTTTTCCACGACTCGATAAGAAGGATTAGTTGGCGCAGCGTTCCTAAAGCGTACTGATGATGAAGGCTTAGCACCCTTCGAAGTGGATCTATCTGCAAGTGAGCCAGAGTTGTTAACGAATGCATTCCATTTGGAATAATTATGCCCTTGACGGCAGTCCCAGAGGATTGCAATTCTTTTTCATTAGTCCGGAGTAATGTATACAAAATTTTAGTCTTTATTCCTTTTTGTAAATTCTTCACATATAACGCTGCACATAAAGCTCGAACTTTACCGCAATTGCGGTAAATCTATTGCATATCTGAGATGACGAAATTTCTATAGTACCAACAGGATTTTTTTGTTCTCGCGGAAAAATTCCTCTAATTCTTTTTTTCTAGGGAGAACAATAATTGGGGAGTAGGAATTTCGAATTTTCAAATCAGCTGTTTTGGCAAATTAGATTTTGTTGCGCATTTTTTGGTTCTAATTGTTTTGTGTTCAAAATTTCTGGCGGCCGTGTCGAGTTCAACTGCTCTTTCTTCATACTCCATGGATGGCTGCATCAAATTTACTAAGAGCTCTTCCGTTGCTACTGTTTTGTTGTATATGGGGTATTCCATCCCATTTCAACCAATTTTGAACCCGACCCCTTTAGAATTGGCTGAAAGTTTTTCTTCTTTTTCTAGCTTACGAAAGACGTTTTTCACAAGTTTTTCAAATTTTTTCATCCAACACAAAAAAAGTTATGAATTTTTAAAAAAACACCGTTTTTGTTTTCAAAATGCTATAACTTTTTCAAAAATTGACCGTTTTCGATCTTTCTTTTTTTTAATTTGTTTTTAAATGTACTTTTCGGAAAAAATTCAAAAAAATGTTTAAGTTTTTCTTTGTAATTTTTCAGTTTTTCGAGATATTTCGAATTTCGCCCTTTTTTTTCTCATAAAAAACTTCAATCAATTTTGCAATCATCCCCACTAATCCCGGAGTGGGCCGAGAATTTTTTTTTTATTTAATTGAAAAAGAAAAAACTTTAAAATTTTTTTTGTATTTTTTCCGAAAAGTACATTTAAAAACGTATTTAAAAAAAAAATGATCCCAAACGGTAAATTTTTGATAAAGTTATAGCATTTTGAAAAAAACACCGTTTTCCAACTCAAAATAAGTTTTAAATATTATGAAAAAAACGGTGTTTTTTGACCATATGAACGGTGTTTTTTTCAAAATGCTATAACTTTTTCAAAAATTGACCGTTTGGGATCATTTTTTTAAATATGTTTTTAAATGTACTTATCGGAAAAAATACCAAAAAAATTTTAGTTTTTTTTTGCAATTAAGTAAAAAAAAAATTCTCAGCCCACTCCGGGATTAGTGGGGATGATTGCAGAATTGATCGACATTTTTTGTGAGAAAAAAAGGGCAAAATTCGAAAAATCTCGAAAAACTGAAAAATTACAAAAAAAAAACTTTAAACATTTTTTTGAATTTTTTCCGAAATTTACATTTAAAAAAAAATTAAAAAAAAAGATCCCAAACGGTCAATTTTTGAAAAAGTTATAGCATTTTGAAAACAAAAACGGTGTTTTTTTAAAAATGCATACCTTTTTTTGAGTTGGATGAAAAAATTTGAAAAACGTCTTTCGTAAGCTAGAAAAAGAAGAAAAACTTAGAACGTTTCCTGACTAAAAACAGTGTGTGGATAAAAAAAGCAGAATATATAACACTAGTTTGGTTCAAATTCGCATCCGAAGACTTTTGGTATATTTTTGGATAATTTGGTACATTTTTTTCCCCGTTTGGTACAAAATGAAAAAATCCATTTATCATCCCTGATGAATACGTGCCAAACGGTGAGAGAACAACTCTCTCACTCATTTTGAGTACGAATAAAATATTGACTGTACCAAAATTCTAAAAAAAATTGTCCCAAAATAGTTTTTAGCGCACAAAAAGCTTTAAATAGAAGTAATTTTTAACCGGCCCATTTTTTGGGCAAATTTCACTTACATACACGTAAATGCATAGGTCTTTATTTAACAGGTTCATTGTTTTTTACTTAAGTTGCTTTCAAAAAAACATGAAATCGCAAATAATGAGTTAACTTTTGTTGAAACTAACTAACTTTATAACAATTAATGGCAAATTTGCCCAAAACTATTTTTGCGTTTCCAGATTTTATGCTAATTTTAGATAAAGTACGTCTTACACTGAACAAAAAAAAATTATTTTATTTGAAAAATGAAAAATTAAATTTTTTATATTTATTTTATTATATATTCTTTTATTTCAACTTAGTTTATATTATTTAAATGCAACTGACTGAATCGGAAAATTTCACGTTGATATTAAAAAAAAATCTTCCAAAAATGTTTTTGACTTAAGGTCAAAACGGCAACCGGCATCATAGCGGCTTTTTCTTATAAACGTTCGTAGCTGCCACTTGCCTGAATATTTTTGTACCAAAAAAAACGGAATGTATCAAAATATTCGAGGAAACATACTACTTCATAAAACATAAAGTCATGCATATTTTTCATATTTGAAATATTGTTGAACTTTATATATTTAATGTCACACACTATTTTTAAATTAATTTTATTTCAGCTATTATATTTTTGCAAACCAATTTTTAGTTTTTTGATTTTATTCTCTTTAAATTTCGTATTTTCCTACATGTTTTTATTTCTATTTATTTGCTTTCATGAATTTATATTATTTTATTTTATTTTTATTAAATTTTGTATTTTCTTACATATTTTTATTTCCGTATTGGACAGGCCGTATATTGCGCCACAATCTATATATTATGCTAACAAACTTTTCATACAATCAATTATAAGGTTACATGAACCGATTCATATGGGTCAACCGCAGTGCGTAGGCCTATTTTTGTTACACAAAAAAAAAAAAAAAAACAAAAAATCTGTCCAAATGTCGAAAGTTACTCTCCTATCCAAAATTCCATCATTTGTATGATCGATAAATTTTCATGGCGTCTTTCCGAAATTCAAAGACACAAACCTACTAACCTCTCTGAAGTTGGCAAGACAACTTTTACGTGGAAGAAAATTAGCTATGGGGAAAATTGCCGTGAATTTGCCGTAATTTATCCGTGAAACAAAAAAATTTGCCGCGGCCATATTTCAGAAAATCACCTTAGAGACCAGCTAGGAAAATAATTCTTGCACACGAATTTGCCGTAGATAAGTGACATATTTTATAATTTCGAAAAAAAAAATTTTTTTTTTTTATGGTGCACCCCCAACTTCACGTGAAGTTAGCGTACCACTTTTCGAAAACCACCTTAGACACCAGTTAGGAAAATAATTCTTGCACGTGAATTTGCCGTGAATTATCCGTGAAACAAAAAAAAATATAGGGTGGCACGCCAACTTCAAGTGAAGTTAGCGTGCCACCATCAGAAAACTACCTTAGAGACCAGCTAGGAAAATAATTCTTGCACACGAAATTGCCGTAAATTTGCCGTAGATATGTGGCATATTTTATAATTTCGAAAAAAACGTAAGTATTTAACTTTTTTTTATGGTGCACCGCCAACTTCAAGTGAAGTTAGCGTGCCACTTTTCAAAAACCACCTTAGACACCAGTTAGGAAAATAATACTTGCACGTGAATTTGCCGTAAATTATCCGTGAAACAAAAAAATTTGCCGTGGCCATATTTTCTAAAATAAAAAATAAATAAATGTAAGGCGCGATAACCTCCGAAGAGATCTAAGGCCGAGCTTCTCTTCCAATTTGCGTCGTGCTCCTCTTGATTTTCCCTACAAATTGGCCGGACGGGACCTACATGTTTTATGCCGACTCCGAACGGCATCTGCAAAGCATATGAGTTTTCACTGAGAGCTTTTCATGGCAGAAATACACCCGGAGTGCTTGCCAAACACTGCCGAGGGGCGACCCCGCTTAGAAAAATTTTCTTCTAATTGAAAAATCTTATTTCTAAAATTTTGATGTTGCTTTGCCCGGGAGTTGAACCCAGGGCATACGGTGTGATAGGCGGAGCACGCTACCATCACACCACGGTGGCCGCCAATAAAATAAAGGTACTTAATCTCTCTATTAGAGGTTTACGCCGATCACTTTATTGGCGGCGGCGGCGTGGGCGGCGCGCCGGCGTACGTCGGTTTTCTTACTTTAAAAAGCTTGATTTTTCTATTAAAAAAAAAAATAGTATTTATGAAAGGTTTTGTTTGTATGTATTTAAGGAAAGCAACGTTCTGGCCATTTCGGAAAGATCTGGGGTTTTTGCCTCAAGATCTCGTAGACGTTCAAAACTTTTCAGGAGTAGCTCCTTGCGAAGCGATTGTCCCTCGTTCACTTACTCCAGAGAGGCTTCGGCGACTTACGGTTGCTATTAGTGGGCTATTAATACTCATGACTCTCGTGGCACAGGGCGCCTCCAGTTTTTTCGGCTGTTTTTAAGAGCTACAATTCCCGATGTGCGAACAGTAGCAATCCCGACCACCAGTCACTACCACGCCTCCTGACCCTCACACCATATGCCAGCACAGAATCTATAGGACTGCGACTTCGACCTCATATCTACGTCGACGTCATTTTCCTATAAGCTCTAGGTGTAGCTCCGAAGACTTTCCAACGGATGCTTTTGTCGCGCTATACTGCCGAGCTACACCAGAGAAACACCTTGAAACGTTAGAGAGTGACCATTATGGATGACCGCGTAGCTTCAGTTTTCAGACTGGTTCGACTGTCCACTACGTTAGGGTAGTAGCACACACGGTCATTATTTGGACTGTCTTGGGAAAGCTTTTGCTTCACCACTTTGAGTGTTCTTGCGAAGGACAAAGCATCACCTGGTAAATACATATATGTGCCTACGTATTCACATTTGTAAAAGGAGCCGTAACGTGTAGGTGATATTTAAACTTGGTTGATAGGCTATAATCAATGTGATTCACTCCAAGGGACTAGTTTTGGATAGGGCCGCCATCTTTATGTTAAGCCGGGAGACTTGGGTGTTGACGGATGAAGTGTGAAAATTAAAATTAACGTTTCAGACGCTATTATATAGTTTCGCAAATAAACAACAGATTTTTGAATGTAAGCCCAAATGATTTTTCAAAACCTCATACGTACATATATCCTCAACTTAAGCATGAGGTAAGAATCATTTCAAAGGAGTGTTTATGCCCCTAGAACCTACTAGACGATTTTGCATCACTAATTTGGCTTATTCTTTCAGCCAATCGCAATATAAATTTTTTTAAAAAATCGGCACCTTTTTTGCTTTTTTAACAGCTTGAGGACAATCTGAAAACAATTTGAAACGCCTTGGGTAATTTTATTTGAATTCATTGTTCATTATTTTTTGGAAAAAATATGCAAAGTGAGCATATAAATTTATTATATAAATTTTCTTTTAGTGTTTTGTTTTAATAACTTGGTGAATTGGGTGATGCAAAGTCCGTGACATCGAAAACGTGAGTTTTTTTTAAATAACTTTTGAACAGTTAGAAAGAGTTAAATTTCGCAATTAGTTTCTTATAACTGGCAGTGATGCGCATCCGTTGGTACCACTTTCGATCATATCCGACCAATTTTCGACATGAACAATAAATGGCCTAAACAGTCTTAAAAGAGTAGAAAATATATTAACACGCCGGACGCCGCCGCCGCCGCCGCGCCGATATTTTAGACATTCGGCGGCGGCGTACGAAAAACGACCCTAATCGGCGGCGGCGGCGGCGTTTATCGGCTCTCTTATACTCTCTATTACCTCGTATCTGCTGGTAAAAAATTTATTCATATCATCTCAAAGTGGGAGTCCTTTTCGGGAGCTGGGGGATTGTTCCCATAGTGAAAGGCTTTTCACGGTCCCAGACCGTTGTCGGGATTCCTTTGGTTGACATACAGTTGCTGAATGCTGTCTGCATATTCTGGATTTGTTCTCAGTTTTCCGCGAATATTGTGGGCAGATTGAACAACGTCTTCAGTTGATTATTGACCACTATCCTTTTGTTTTCGTACCAAGATCTAAGCGCTTGAATTTATCATCGCTCAGTGGGTATTGTTTGACAATAAGTCCAGCTTGTCCTTTTGTTTTCAGGCATAGGTGGTATAATTTTTGAGCGGGTGATAATTTAGGGTGGTTTTTATAGACTGCCGTTAACATATGTCTGAAGGATGACCAGTCTTCGCATCCACCATAAAAGACTTCGGTGTCACATGGTGGTACTTTCAAATAAAAACCAGTTGGGCTCGACTCAGTTATTGGGTGGGCGGGTATTTGTTTTTGGTTGTTGATAGCAGTATTAAAAAGCTGCAAGGCTTCTAAAATTTCAGATTTGCATTTTTGGTAAGTTTCCATGCATATGGAAAATTTGTTCTCAACGGAGCCGCTAACTTCCGAATAATTGTCGGAAAAACTTACTCCTCGATGGGACTCTAGGACCTTTGCCCATATTTTATCTAGGTCTTCTAGTTTCACCTTAAGCATACACTCTGATAAATCGGTAGCTTGGGAGGGTGACCATTTAAAGCAGTAAACTAGAAAAAAATTTCCTCAAAAGGGCAAACAAAATTTTTTTTCTTGAGTACAAGTAATGTGGGTATATACATTTGTGTTCCCTGGTTTTTTTTTAGTTCCCTGGTTTTTTGTTTTAGACCCGGCTAATGCATGCGGGGTTTTTGTTATATGTACTTTTCTTAGCGCTTCTGAGTACAAGTAATGTGGGCATATACGTATGTATATATGTATATTGTCACGGATATTAGCATCACTAAGCTATACCATCACTAAGGCCATGCTAAGCAGTATTTACGTCAATAATCAATTCAAGTATACACATATATAAGGCAGCCCAGAGAGATGTCACACACAGATGCATTTACTTATACGCCTATGTGTGTGCGAGAGACTGTAAACTACAAACTCACATACATCTGAGAGACGCTGAAAAGTAGAAAATTGTAAACAAGTAGAAACTATATGAGAACTATAAACACTCGAAAGTTCTTGAAATAGAAGAGCCTAGATGTATGCAGCGTAAACTATAAAAGCGGCACAAGCGAGTAAAAAGTAATTCAGTTTGAGTTGAGCTATCAATCAGTTTAATTAAGCACGCGATCTGGCGGCCAATAGTAGAGTTTCATTTGAATTATCAATCAGTTTGGTTATTAAGCCAGCGAGTAGCAAAGTATAAGTGTTATTGTGAAGTACTTTAATAAAGGCCATTTTTCCATTATTAAATATTGGAGTTATTTATTCAACAGTTTAGTGATTCGAACTTAGCAGAGGATTACAAATAAGAGGATTTGCAAGTAAATTCGTTACAATTGGTGTCAGAAGAGGAATTGTTGAATAAATTCCAGAGGACAACAAGGACATGGCAAAGTTCAGTGAATTGAAGATCCAGCAACTAAAGAAGGAGTTGGAGAGCCGTGGATTGAATACAAGCGGCGTTAAACTCGAACTTCAGGCACGGCTACGAGAGGCAATGGAAGCAGAAGGAATTGATGTGGACGAGTATGTCTTTTATCCTGATGAGGACGAGACAACAGCAAAAATTGAAGAGAAAAATGAAACACCGCAGACAATGGCGAACACAGACCTGAACATGATGTTGGCTGCAATATCGGCACAAATGTCCGAAATGTCGTCACAATTGGCATCCCAACTGGAATCGCAAAAGACAGAAATAACATCTCAAATGTCATCTCAGCTGGAATCGCAGTCGACACAGATAACATCCAAGAGACAGATAACAAATGAGACATTGCAGGAGTTTGCTTCAGATATTGAAAGATTGGCTCATCTTGCAATTGCGGACGCACCCGTGGAATACACTGAAAGGGTAAAAATCCAGATCTTCATAAATGGCATACGAGATGTGGAAACGAAGCGGGCTACATATGCGAATCCAAAGCTAACGTTTGCTGAAACGGTGTCACAAGCTCTGATTCAGGAAACAGCGTCGCTTCTGTGTAAGCCAGTTTCCAAAGCACGCCGTGTGGAAGTAGAAAGGCCAGAGTGGGTAGACGCAATTTTGGAAGCACTGAAGGGATCTAAACAGAAGAATGCCGGAGTTATTAAATGTTTCAAGTGCGGCAACCCAGGTCACATTGCACGTCATTGCGATCTTGGTCCTATTAGTTCCAACAATGTGGGTGGCCGTAAACGCAAAGCTGGCAGAAATGAGCAAGAGCGTGTCGAATGTAAAGAACGAAAACTTGCCCCGGCTATTGAATGTCCTGTGATATCTGTGTCGCAAATTGGAAGGAAATCAAGCAGTCTTACCGTCAGAGGGAATGTGGATGGTAAAGAGCGTGTACTGACTGTAGATACGGGTTACTGGCGAGTATAATCAAGTCCGGGGAGAAGTGATCTGTGAAGTCTTAATTGGGAAGGTCATGGTTTTACACAAATTCGTCGTGGCGGAGATTGTTGATGAAGTTATATTGGGAGTGGATTTCTTGGTTGACCATGACATCAAGATCGATATGCAGAGAAGGGTGATGCATTATGAGAACCAAGAAGTCAAGGAAAGTAGATCGAGGAAAGGTTGATGGATCGAATGGGCCAAATAAAGCGAAATCAAAAGTACCCGCGAGAAAAACACTGGCATTGACAAACCCTTATGGACGCACTAAAACGACTGAAAGAATTTTTCAGAAAGAATGCAAGGGTGGTTTCAAGCCAGCGCGTACTACTGTTGTGAAACGTCAAGACGATACTGATGATGCAAAGTCAATCCATCAAGATCAAGCTCTGCGAAGTAGTTCTTCATTGGCCAAGGAACAGAGTGCGAGGGAACGATCCAGGATAACGAGTAGTAAGATGAAATACAGGTACGACAAGAATAATTCGGAAGGTTTCTTGGAGGGAGATTTGGTACTGTTGTACAACCCTCACCGACGGAAAGGTGTTCCTTCCAAATTTTGGTGCAGTTGGAAAGGCCAGTACCAAGTTGTAAAAAGGATCAGTGATGCCATCTACCGCATACAAACAATTGGGAAACCACGAAATAGAATGGTGGTTCATTTGGAGAGGCTAGTAGCGGTTAGATCAAGAGATTCGTCTGATCGGGACGATCAGACTTAGGTGGAGGGCAGTGTCACGGATATTAGCATCACTAAGCTATACCATCACTAAGGCCATGCTAAGCAGTATTTACGTCAATAATCAAATCAAGTATACACATATATAAGGCAGCCCAGAGAGATGTCACACACAGATGCATTTACTTATACGCCTATGTGTGTGCGAGAGACTGTAAACTACAAACTCACATACATCTGAGAGACGCTGAAAAGTAGAAAATTGTAAACAAGTAGAAACTATATGAGAACTATAAACACTCGAAATAGTTGGTAAGTTCTGGAAATAGAAGAGCCTAGATGTATGCAGCGCAAACTATAAAAGCGGCACAAGCGAGTAAAAAGTTATTCAGTTTGATTAAGCACGCGATCTGGCGGCCAATAGTAGAGTTTCATTTGAGTTATCAATCAGTTTGGTTATTAAGCCAGCGAGTAGCAAAGTATAAGTGTTATTGTGAAGTACTTTAATAAAGGCCATTTTTCCATTATTCAATATTGGAGTTATTTATTCAACAGTTTAGTGATTCGAACTTAGCAGAGGATTGCAAATAAGAGGATTTGCAATTAAATTCGTTACAATATGTATACTATATTTAACGGTAAGAACTGCGGTGTACCAACAATACCTTTTTGTTTGTAGTGCCAATGCACTTGATTTATTGACAAAGTAAATGTATGCCAATATGTACCCATTTATCTTCTTTGGTTGGTTCCTTCCCTTATGTAGTTACATATGTTCATGCACTTACTTTTTTGAGGGTGGGTTTTTGGCTAAAGCAAAAAGATATACAAAGTGCGTGTGGGTGTTATTGGTGCATATACTTGTAGGTTTGTATGCAGAATTATCTTGGGTTCACCGGTAAAATAAACTTTAAGAAAAGTGACAAAAATTTTGCAAAGTACGTAGTTATGGGCCTATTAAAAATTATATTTTATGTAACATATGTATATAAGGGTAAATTGGGCAGTGGCGAATTTCACGCTGGAAAAATATGTAGCTCGGGGAATATTACCGAACTAAGTGGGTATATAGATATATTACATATACGTATATATTTATATATTTAAGTAGATATATGGTGCAACGAACTTTGTGGGTATATAGAACCGGGTAGTGGATTTAACGTTGGTACGGGAATAAAAATTTATGTATTGAAAAAATGTTAAGGGTTTTTAAGGGAATGTACTTCAGTGGCGTAGTGAGGGGACCAAGCGGGGCATCTTGCCCCTTGCGCTACTCACAGGTGGGCGCCAAATGGTCCGCAAACAGAGCCTTTATATTTTTATTATAACTGATTTCTGGAAAAAATGTTCTATACTAAAAAATTCATGCATATATCCAGAACACTTTCGACAAGTTGTGGAATAATTGAAAGCATATATCTTTTTTTTTCTCATGTTCAACCTTAGGATAGGAATTATTAAAAAATGCTTTAACAAAAACTGTCAATCATGAATCCGAAATTCGAGACACTCTCTGTGAAGAAGCAATAGAAAAGGAGAAATCTCTTTGTGAAAAATGGGATATTGATATAGTAAAACTTGAAAGGAGGCGCCGCAAAATCGGCTAGAGATATTGATCTTTCCGCAGATTGTGAAATTTCTCGCGCCATGAAAAGTGTTCTCGATCGTCTCAAACAAAAAATACGTACAAGATTTACACGACTAAATTATCTTAATTACACTCAGCTGAGCAGAGCTCACAGAGTATATTAATTTTGTTCGCATAACGGTACCCCGAAACGGCATAAACTCATCGAGAGAGATATAGACTTATATATATCAAAATGATCTGGGCGAAAAAGATATTCATTTAGCCATATCCGTCCGTCCGTCCGCCCGTAAACATGATAACTTGAGTAAATTTTGAGGTATCTTGATGAAATTTGGTATGTAAGTTCCTGGTAATTTAGCAGTCGTTGAAGATCATGATGAAATTTGGCAGGAACGTTACTCCTATTACTATATGTGTTCTAAATAAAAATTAGCAAAGGCGGATGACGAACACGCCCGCTTTAAAAAAAAAAATTTTAAGTCAAATTTTACCAAAAAATTTAATATCTTTACCGTATATAAATAAATTATGTCAACATTCAACCCCAGTAATTATATGGTGCAACAAAATACAAAAATAAAAGAAAATTTCAATATGAGCATGGCTCCGCCCTTTTTCATTTAATTTGTCTAGAATACTTTTAATGCCATATGTCGACAAAAATTTACCAATCCTTGTGAAATTTGGTAGGAGCTTAGACTCTAGGACGATAACTGTTTTCTATGAAAAAGGGCGAACTCGGTTGAAGCCACGCCCAGTTTTTATACACAGTCGACCGTCTGTCCCTCCGCTCGGCCGTTAACACGGTAACTTGGGTAAAAATCGATATATCTTTACCAAAATTAGTTCACGTACTTATCTGCACTCACTTTATCTTGGTATTAAAAATGGGCGAAATCCGACTATGACCACGCCCACTTTTTCGATCTCGAAAATTTCGAAAAATGCAATAATTCTATACTAAATACGAAAAAAGGGATGAAACATTGTGATTGGATTGGTTTTTTGACGCAAAATATAACTTTAAACAGAACTTTGTAAAATGGGTGTGACACCTACCATATTAAGTAGATAAAATGAAAAAGTTCTGCAGGGCGAAATCAAAAGCCCTTGGAATCAAGGCAGGAATACTGTTCGTGGTATTACATATATAAATAAGTTAGCGGTACCCGACAGATGATGTTCTGGGTCACCCTGGTCCACATTTTGGCCGATATCTCGAAAACGCCATCACATATACAACTAAGGGCCACTCCCTTCTAAAACCATCATTAATACCTTTAATTTGATACCCATATCGCACAAACACATTATAGAATTAACTCTTGTCCACCTTCATGGCGATATCTTGAAAAGGCGTCCACCTATAGAACTAACCCACGCCCTTTTAAAATAATCGTTAACACCTTTCATTTGATACCCGTATCGTACAAACAAATTCTAGAGTCACCCCTGGTCCATCTTTATGGCGATATCTCGAAAAGGTGTCCACATATAGAACTAATGCCCATTCCATTTTAAAATACTCATTAACACCTTTCATTTGATACCCATATCGTACAAACAAATTCTGTAGTCAGCCCTGGTCCACCTTTATGGTGATATCCCTAAATGGCGTCCACCTATATAACTATGGCCCACTCCCTCTTAAAATACTCTTTAATACCTTCCATTTGATACACATGTCATACAAACACATTCCAGGGTTACCCTAAGTTCATTTTCCTACATGGTGATTTTCCCTTATTTTGTCTCCATAGCTCTCAACTGAGTATGTAATGTTCGGTTACACCCGAACTTAGCCTTCCTTACTTGTTTTATATTTGGATTTCTCTTAGAAGTTGGAAACTTCCCCAGCGATAATAATGACGAAATTGTAAGGACTTGGGTGAAATTTATAATACAGATTTCGATGGAACAGAACTTTTTATCGAAATATGTATCTGCTAAATATTACTTCGCAGTAGAAAAGAAATTGAACCTAAAAAACTCCGTTAGAATTGCTTACTTTTATAATCTCGCATGGAGAAGATGTTTTTTCCAAACTTGACTATCTCAGTATTACTAATGTATATTATTACTAATGTATTATAATCATATTATTATTAAATGTGTATTTGAGTCTACTTATAGATGATATCTTCAGCCCATGATAAAAATATAGGAAGGTGAAACCATTCTCTCTTCTCTGCGGCCGTAATGATTTTTTGATTTTTTAAAAAATTTTAAAATCTCTCTCAAAAACTTTGTGGAAATGCTAAACCAAAGGATGCAAACAAAAATTTTAGTATATTTGACTTTACAAATCCCGAGAAAAAATAAAATAGATGGAATTTTTTTTAGTTCGGTTTTATAGTGTTTATTTTTTTTTTAATTTGTACGATTTAACCATGCATGGTCATAATTTGCTCATACCAGCATTCAGCTTACTTCAGGTCTTCGCAGCTGGACGATTCACCTAGTCCAACTGGGGAATATTAATTTGTGGAAGTTGAATTTTGTAGCATTATGCGTCATGCCCACCTATGCAAAACATTTGCGGCATTACGCATCATGAACTTCTATGCCAATACATTTTAGTAATAGCATAATCATATTACAATATCATACGACATAAATTACATTGACCTCAAACAGCGGATAGCTAACATCAATGGAATGCCGAATATGAAACCCTTGTCACTTCACACATAACAAATTATGCTTATCGGCAATGTTAGTTTGTCACCAAAATATTTACATACAACCAATAATATGAATTAACCAAATATTCATATTTCACATGAATATCGATCTGCTGACTTTGCATACAAATCTACATGTATGCTTACCATGATACAAATCTACATGTATGCATACCATGTATACAAATCTACATGTATGCATACCTCTATTACAAATGTACATATTTTTAGTCTGTTAGTATTAAGATAATTATAAATGTGTAGGTTAAGAAATTACCTATAAAAGAGAAACAATTTCTTTAATAAAATTAATCTTGATCAGACTACCAAAGTCAATTCATTATTTTTATTTTAATTGTAACGTTTCATGGCGATCCTGCCAGCTTGATCAAAAATCAGCAAAAACTGCTAAGAGATCTTGCTAAAGGAAAAGATCCTGCCAGTCCGATCTAAATAAGCATAAAAATTTGCTGAACAAGCAAATATTGCTAAGGCGATCTGAACAGAGATCCTGCCAAGTTTTTTTTGTTTGAAAAAATAAAAGGGAAAAAGTATCACTTTTAACGCGCGTTGTAACATTGTAGTGTTGTGACATCTAACGCATACAGCAAGTAGAACTAGGATACTGCATTGCTCTCACCAATTCAGCAACTTCAAAAAGGATGAATCAGGATGCAGACAATGATTTAGTTGCGCACAAGAAACAAATGTAGACATTGTAGGACAGGCAAATAACATTGAAAAACAAACTTAAGCAGCAGCAGTGGATGAGCGAAGCATAATCAAGTGGAATATTACCAAGGATGAATAAAGCATAATCAAGTGGAATATTACCTAGGAATGGCAAAACTAGCAAACCATGGATGATCGGGCAACAGAAAAACAACATTATGACGGGCAGCAATTAATATAAGTATAAAAAAAAAATTTGGAAACAAATTGGGCAGCCTTTACGGATGCTAAACTATGTGCAAAAACGAAAGTTTTTGCTTAGGATTTTTTTTTTTAATATGGTAGGATAAACAAATTTTTTTTCAAAAGCTTTGAAAATGACACAAACTAAACCAACACTCTGTAAAGCAAATTCAAAAAAATAAAAAATCGATTTCAATTTTAATAAAACAAGAAATTTCAAAAATATTAAATTTAAAAATAACTTTTTCTAAATGCCCTATTGAAAAAACATTTTTTCTAAAAGAATTTTTTTTTTGAAAAAAAGATATTAACGCTATCGACGAAAATGGCATAAAAATTAAAAATATTTTGTAAATAAAATAAAAAATTAATTATACTAAAATGCCCAAAATTTTTTTTAAACTAATTTTTCCGCTAAGAACAAAAATTTTCTTAGATTTTAATAACTACAAAACTAAACAAACAAGTAAAATTAGAATTTTTTTTAAGAAAAAATTTTAAATATCTAAATCATAAATGAAAAAATTCTAAAGTAACACAAAAGCTACAATTGTAGAAATAAATTGTTAAAATTGCTATTAATTAAATAAGGTAAATTTATTAAAAATCAATGAAAGTCAAGAGGAAAATGGAATGCATAGGATAAAAGAATAAAATCGAAAAATTTTATTAAAAATTAAATTTAGTTCATTACTCATAGAAGCAGGAAGATAATTATATTTCAACATGTGTTGGTGGACAAAAATAGCCCAAGGCATTATGATAGACATAGCTGGCTACGAAGTAGGGAAAGAAAGCTCTGAAACAACAGAGAACAAGATAATCAAGTATGAGCCATCAACTAAGGTAGATACAGAAAATACTCCGAACATTACAGATGTTTGGCTTGGCGCAATGATTTGCGTAGTCGGGCTATTGATCATTGAAATGGCCACAATACTAAGAAAATATATGAAAATTAAATATAGGCAAATGAATAACGTGCAACAGCGCATCTAAAAATTATTTTTTTTCTTCTACCCAACGCGCTATATAAATTTGCAATAAAAGACTAGTCGCGCTCGTTTTCATCTTAGGATAGAAAAATGGTAGCGTAGAAAATTTTCAAGCAACCAGATTGTTGAGGAAGTTATTGTCTTAGGACAATATTCGACCAGGCATAAAAGAAATACCGGCAATCCAGGACTTGAAACTTATAAGGAAATCACAGTTGCCCTGAGGGCCATTTGGTGAAAATAATTGAATATTTACTGCAGTAGGCGAATTTATAAAATAATAATTGGTACCCAAGTTCTCAAAGATCAAATAATTGCACTAACCAAAGAGGTTATGCATGTGACAATCCCGGTATAGAAATAAAAATAATTCTTCATAAAAGTCATGACGGTTCTGTCTTGGTGGCCGCCGCAGAAATCGCATGACACATAAGATCAAAGATGTTGCTGGAAAATAGGGAAATTATCGAAAATATAAAAATAACAGTTAAAAGATACGAAACATTTTTCTTTTCACCCACTGTACCTTCCACTCATCCATTAATAGAACTACTGTCAATACATAGCTACGCCGCTCTTCCATCAGCAACCCATCTATTGTCTACACAATTTATTACAGATTTACCTTATTATGAATGAAAAAAAATGTCAAGTGAAAAAAAATCTTAAATAATATGCGGAATTAGTTAAATAAAATAAATACAATCATTTATTGCCTAGGTCTCATAAGGTCATATTTTTACATATTAGGAAAATATTTTAGTTTAATACCACATAGGGAAGAAACTAGTAATAGGAACAATAAAGATAAGGAAATAATAGTCCATAAGAATAAGCTTAAAACCACTTAAAACATCTTTCGACAACTTAAAACATAATCGTAAAATAAGCATTCCAATTTACTCGGTTAGTTAATAAAAATTTCTAAAGACAAGCGGATTTTAAGTGAGTGCACACATTTAAAATCCGCCCATAAAATAAATACAATAAATAAACTTAGTAAAATAATTGTTAAATTTAAAAATTTTTATATGTAAAATAATCGTTAAATTTAAAATTAAAAAAAAAAGATTTATATATTCAAAAAGATTTTACAAAACATATATAATAAAAGTATCAAGGTCGGCAAATTAGAAACAAAGTACACAACCTCTTTCTCTACAATATAAAAAGTTACAGTGAAATACCAAAATCATTTAAAATGCGAACAAAGAGTCTTATACAATTGTTCACAAAAAAATTATATAACACTCTTTTTCTAAGGCGGATGGTGTAGAATTATGCGTCATGCCCACCTATGAAATACATTTGCGGCATTACGCATCATGAGCTTCTATGCCAATACATTTTAGTAATAGCATAATCATATTACAATATCATACGACATAAATTACATTGACCTCACACAGCGGTTAGCTAACACCAATGGAATGCCGTATATGAAACCCTTGTCACTTCACACATAACAAATTATGCTTATCTGCAATTTTAGTTTGTCACCAAAATATTTACATACAACCAATAATATGACTTTGCATACAAATCTACATGTATGCTTACCATGCATACAAATCTACATGTATGCATACCATGTATACAAATCTACATGTATGCATACCTCTATTACAAATGTACACATTTTTAGTTTGTTAGTATTAAGATAATTATAAATGTGTAGGTTAAGAAATTACCTATAAAAGAGAAAAATTTCTTTAATAAAATTAATCTTGATCAGACTACCAAAGTCAATACATTCTTCTTATTTTAATTGTAACGTTTAAATTTTTCCGAAACTTTTTTCCCCCACATTGGCGTTAAGTGGGACATTCCGATTTTGTTTTGATGACATGCAGAGAGCAGCGCACACATACATTTTCCTGTTTATCATCGACAGAACTAGGCGGCGCAGTTTTTTTCCCGTCCGTACATGTATGGTTCTTATTTTTGTTGTACAAATCCCTCGCCTGGGTTAATAGGCTAGAACACTCAAGAAACTTTAAATAAATTCCTCTAACGGAGGTCCAAGGAATCGAACAGTTTCAATATGGATTTAGCAAAAAAAGTTGCTATTACAGATTTTTGTTCCACATTACAGGCGAATATATGATTTGTGCTATACACCAGGTTGGGGCCATACATAGATATCGAAGTTGGGGCAGAGTAACGCGCATATCCTTCGGAAGTGTGCATTCTTCTTCGGCGATTCTGCAAAAGCGGGAGCCTGAGTTTGAAGGCAATCATATACTCTGCTTTCGTGTTGCTCTGGAACATACTACACCAGATCTCGTCATAGAGCTTATGCAGATGTCTTCTTATCTATCTTGGAGGCACAACTATATCAATCAATTGTCTTTTGGGATGCCTCCGTGCTCAGACGTATGTCGAAGATATTCCGTGGCAGTTTTAAGTGGGAAGCCCTGCAACTTTTTCCGCTGCAGCGATTTGAGGATTTTTATGCATCTTTGTGCATTGTAGGCAATTTCGGATGCATTTGTATTGAAGCAGAGACTGTGTTCGAACTTCACAACCAAAAGTTGTTGGAGTTCCACAGTAGTTACCTTGTGCCTTCGAAGTGGCTGTCCAGTTGTTGTGTTATGTGCAAGGTCCACGTCGTGAACAATATGGCCGTTAAATCATTGTCAAGTCCTGTGATGTGAAAAATTTAAAGAGACAAAGGATTTAAATGTTTATTTTGCAGCATAGTTTTCTTTTGTTAATCCAATTTGCATTCGCAGAGCCATGAAGCTGCAGGACAAAACTAAGTTCCTCCTCTATGCCTTTCAACCCGCCGAGGAACGAAGCTCCCTCCGTTGTTGTCCTTCAGCAACGAGGGCAATTTCAGGACGAGGGTGGCTGAGGTATGATGACTTTCCCACCGCTATGATGGCTTTCACACCAAAATGATTACACTCCAACTATTAAGAATTCGGGGGTTCTCATAAAAAAGGTTGAGATTAACTTAAAAATATTTAACAAATATTTTACGACTTCATTGGTTTATAAATTTTTGAATATATAAAATTATATTTTGTTGGTAATATAGGGGGGAGGGCTAAAAAATATTTGGCCCCGGGCGCAATAAAACCTCACTACGCCACTGTTGTACCTTGTGGTACCAATGGGTAGGCAAATGAAATTTTTGCCGTTTAGGCTATATGCTATTGGTATATAATCAGGGTCCAGATCTTTAGATCGGAGAGGTATATAAAATGGGAAATTTCAGATTTCGGGTCCGTACTTTAGACGGAGGGAATATATATGGGGCTATATATTTGGTATTGAGAGTACTCACTCTGACATTTTCATTCTTTTTATGTGCTTGTGTCCTGGTTTTTGTAGAAGTTCCTCCTCTTTGCTGTAGTTCTTTTAATGTGTGTATGTGTTTTTATTAAGTTGTGTTTTTAGAAAAAAATTTTCTTCAAATAAATTTTATTCTTCTTCTCAAAAAAAAATTTTTTTTTCACAAAACTTTATTCTTTGGGTTTTCCCAACTTTATCTTCTCATCTTTATATTTATATTTTTCGTTTTTTTTGTGCTCGTGTTTTGTGTTTTCGTAAAAAATTTAAATAAAATATTTTTTTTTTCAAAAATTTGCAATTTTATCATTATTATTATGATAAAGTTATCCTTAATTGAAAAAATTTTTTTTTTAAATTAGAATAGAAGAAAGAAAAAATTTAGACAACTGCCAAAGCTCGTTGTATAGATCCATTTCGGGAACTGCTAAATTCCTTCATCGGCAACGTTTGGGCGCCGCTGCTATAACCATTCAGCCATCTCAGCGGTTTTTTGTTTGTCTTCATTAATCCTACTTCTATTCTGGTTCATGCCAATTGATATTCACAACACTGCGACATCTGTTGCAGAATGGATGTGAAAATTGGACTTGTTTGATGGCAATGCTGCCATAGTGTCATATTTTATTGACACTTTTTCCCCGTGCTCTGGGATGTATTAACAATTTTTATTGTTATATCGGCCTATTGGTTTGTAAGATCGCGGGTTCGAATCGAGCGCAAGGCCTAACAATAATTTTTATCATTATTATTGTTATGATAAATTTTTTCTTAATTGAAATTTTTTTTAAATTAGAATAGAAGAAAGAAAAAAATTAGACAACTGCCAAAGCTCGTTGTATAGATCCATTTCGGGAACTGCTAAATTCCTTCATCGGCAACGTTTAGGCGCCGCTGCTATAACCATTCAGCCATCACAGCTGTTTTTGTTTGTCTTCATTAATCCTACTTCTATTCTGGTTCGTGCCAATTGATATTCACAACACTGCGACATATGTTGCAGAATGGATGTGAAAATTGGACTTGTTTGATGGCAATGCTGCCATAGTGTCATATTTTATCAAATCTAGCAAATCAATAGGCCGACATAACAACAAAAATTGTTAATACATCCCAGAGCACGGGGAAAAAAGTGTCAATAAAATATGACACTATGGCAGTATTGCCATCAAACAAGTTCAATTTTCACATCCATTCTGCAACAGATGTCGCAATGTTGTGAATATCAATTGGCACGAACCAGAATAGAAGTAGAATTAATGAAGACAAACAAAAAACCGCTGTGATTGCTGAATCGTTATAGCAGCGGCGCCTAAACGTTGCCGATGAATGAATTTAGCAGTTCCCGAAATGGATCTATACAACGAGCTTTGGCAGTTGTCTAAATTTTTTCTTTCTTCTATTCTAATTTAAAAAAATTTTTTTTTCAATTAAGAAAAAATTTATCATAACAGTAATAATGATAAAAAATTATTGTTAGGCCTTGAGCTCGATTCGAACCCGCGATCTTACAAATCAGTAGGCCGATATAACAACAAAAATTGTTTTTATTTTATGTTTTTGGGTACACACGATTTTATGTATGTATGCATGCATGTATTTTTGGTTCAATTTATTTTAAATAATTTTTGTTAAGCACTTTTATGCTTTCTTTTACACTTTATCACTTTATTTTACTCTGTCCGCACCGATCATGATTTTTAATTATTATATAAGATGTATATAAACTTTCAAATAATTTTGTTTTTTTGTTTTTGCGCTGGTTGCCTTTTTAGCACCAAAGAACCATGTATAAGTACACTAGACACTTTATTTAAGTATTTATATTTGTATATATGTATGTTTGTAATTCTTACTTACTTACTTAATTGGCGCTTAACCGTCTAAACGGTTATGGCCGTCCAACAAGGCACGCCAGTCGCTCCTCCTCTCCGCCAACCGGCGCCAATTGGTCGCACCAAGGGAGTTTAAATGGTTTTCCACCTGGTCCTTCCAACGGAGTGGGGCCGTCCTCTATATTTGCTTCCATAGGCGGGTTCCGATAGAAACACTTTCTTGGCCGGAGCATCATCTTTCATTCGCATAACATGGCCTAGCCAGTGCAGCCGATGCGTTTTAATTCCCTGGACTATGTGGATGTCTGCGTATAAACCAAAGCCGCTTCATCTGCGGTTGTCATGGTCGATGCTTCTGCCCCGTATAGCAGGACGGGTACGAAAAGTGACTTGTAGAGTATGATTTTCGTTCGTCGAGAGAGGACTTTATTTTTCAATTGCCTACCTAGTCCAAAATAGCATTTATTTGCAAGATAGATTCTTCGCTGGATTTCAGTGCTGATGTTGTTGCTAGTGTTGATGCTGGTTCCCAAATAAACGAAGTCTTTTACTATTTCGAAATTATGGCTGCCAACTGTAGCGTGGTTGCCAAGGCGCGTATGCGCGTATGCGTTGACTCTTTGCTCGATGACAGCAGGTATTTCGTTTTTTCCTCATTCACCATCAAACCCATCTTTACCGCTTCTTTTTCCAGTTTGGAGTCAGCATAACTAACAGCGCTGGTGTTTAGGCCGATGATATCAATGTCATCAGCATATGCCAGTAATTACACGCTTTTATAGAATATAGTTCCAGTGCGGTTAAGTTATGCAGCTAGTATAATTTTCTCCAGCATCAAATTAAAGATATCTCACGATAGGGGGTCACTCTGTCTGAAACCTCGTTTAGTTTCGAACATCTCGGAGAGGTCCTTCCCAATTCTGACTGAGCTGATGGTGTTGCTCAACGTCATTTTGCACAGCCGTATAAGTTTTGCGGGGAAATCAAATTGAGACATAGCGGCATATAGGCAGCTCCTTTTCGTGCTGTCGAAGGCAGCTTTAAAATCAACGAAGAGGTGATGTGTGTCGATTCTCTTTTCACGGGTTTTTTCCAAGATTTGGCGCATTGTGAAAATCTGGTTGATGGTAGATTTACCAGGTCTGAAGCCGCACTGATAAGGTCCAATCAGCCGGTTCACGGTGGGCTTCAATCTTTCACACAATACGCTTGAAAGGACCTTATATGCGATACTAAGAAGGCTGATTCCACGATAGTTTGTGCATTTTTCGGAATCCCCCTTCTTGTAGACTGCGCAAATAACACTTAAATTCCAATCGTCGGGCATGCACTCGTCCGCCCATATTTTGCGAAGAAGCTGCTGCATGCGCCTTACCAACTCCTCGCCACCGTTCTTGGATAGCTCCGCAGGAAATCCATTAGCTCTCACGGCCTTGTTGTTTTTCAATCTGATGAGATTTTATGAACTTGATATGATATGATTTTGGCTGTGGGTTTGCCCTTTTTCTTACTTTTCATAACCAAAACGCAGGGATGTTAGAGATATATCACATTTACAAGGAATTTTGTGTGGGCGCTTGACAAGTCCTCACTAATAATCTCACTACACTTTGAATTTAAAATTACTGGGAAAACTTACCATTCAGGAAATGGGTTATATTCCTCGTGAAGGCTTGCTATATGAAGTGCAGGAAGGTTTTTTTTCTAATAAATTTGTGCCGAACCGCGATGAAACTAAATAACACTTCACCACTTTTCACTACTTTACTTTTACAACTAACATTCGCCCGAGATTAAATAAAACCTTCTGAATACGATGTTTTCAGCATGCTGGTTCCTAAGAAAAAGAAATATGATTTTCTTACGGTGGGAGCTAAGCATGCAGCTTAAAATGGTATTGCAAAACGTATGTCAAAAATTAACTCTAAGATATTAGAAGATTTGTTTAATAGGCACTAAACTCATAGGTTTCTCTACTTATGAATGGTATTCACAAATCTAATAAAAGTCCTATAAAAAACAACCTAACTCGTGAAGTTTAAAAAAAAGACCTAAAATTTAATAAAGGCCGTTTGGTTACACATATGTACATGCATACATAAACATAAGATATATGGGTTAGATTTATAGCAAACTAAAAAGTAAATTACTGAAAAAATAGGAGGAAAAATCTGCAAGCTTGTACAAACGGTACGAGCGGGCGTTATTTCATTTTTGAAAAGGACATTGTTAAACGCCCCCTCGTTGTCGAAAAAGGCACCCACAGCAAACACTTTGTGTTCATGGGCTCCCTCTTTTTGCTTCACAATCGAATTGAGAGCAGCTTCCGTTGATCTGCTTTTACAACCCCCAGTAACCTCGAGGAATCCTTTCCCGTATGTACAGATCAACCAAGCACTCCAAGGTTTTAAGAAGAAACGACGAGAGACTGATTATCATTTAATACTAAGGTAATACATGACCATGTTCGAAGACTTCGGAATATAGCTAAGCCTAAGGTAAGTTAGTGTAAATGACGGCCAACCAGCGCCAGGAAACCCTTAAAGAACTTTGTAATGCAAAACCTGAAAAAAGCAGCTTAACTACGTATTTTAATTGTGTATTAGAATTTCTTAGTATTTATGGGGTTTTTGTGTAACGAACCAAATATTTTTGTTACACAATTTTGTTTTCAATACCTTTTCAAATGCATTTGACAGATAGCAATATCCACAATCTAATGTAATTTGGTTAGCGAGGGTGAAGCTGAGAACTGCCAATAACTAGTAACCCTTGTATGGTAATGATATACTGTTTTTGATGAAAATTTTCAGTTTGTTTTAAACTTAAATTACAGGTATCGAAAATGAGATTTCAAGACAGTGAAAAATTGAAGGCATTGCTCTTGTCAGCCCTGTTAGTTCACGGTGCAGTCGCTGGAAACCCGGATGCTAAGAGGCTATATGACGATTTGTTGAGCAACTATAATAAGCTTGTTCGGCCTGTCGTAAACACTACCGATGTGCTCAAAGTCTGTATAAAATTGAAATTATCACAACTTATTGACGTGGTGAGTATTTGAATCATTGAGCCTTTGAGGACACAAAACAAAACAACAACAAAAACAAAAGTTTTGGAATATTCATCAAAAAAAAAAAAAATGGTCGTAGCAGGCAATTTTTAATTTCCATTTTTCGCAAACATTAAGGCCATCATTACACCACTGGAGAATACGTTGATTCCATAATAAATCACAAATTGGCTTTTGCAGTCATTGGGACAATATCTAATTGTTCATTTCACAATTTTTAAAAGTTTTTTTCTATACCGAGATATACTTTTATGGATATAGAGAATATATAATTTCAATATTAGTATTGTGTACCAGATTTATAAATAAACAAATGAAAGGCGCGATAACCTCCGAAGAGATTTTGGGCCGAAAAGCGCGGCCAATTTGCGTCGTGCTCCTTTTAATTTTTCCTACAAATTAGCGGGACGGGTGCTACATGTTTTATGCCGACTCCGAACGGCATCTGCAAGACAGACGAATTTTCACTGAGAAGATTTTCATGGCAGAAATACAAATACAAATCACTGCCGAGGGGCGATCCGGCTTAGAAAAACTTTTTTCTAATTGAAAAAGCTTTTTTCTAAATTTTCGATGCTGCTTTGACCGGCAGTTGAACCCACGATCTTCGGTATGTGATATCTGGTGTGAAGTGACAGCAGCAGCGACTTTCCTCCTCCGTAGTTAAGAGCCGTTTGCAGTTCTTAAGAGAACCAAAAAATCCATGTGAAATGATACTCAAGAAATGCCTGCCAAAAATTTTATTTTTCAGTATGCATCTGACATTTCGGGAGGCAAACAAAGTTAAACATACATTAAAATTCAATATGATCGCAAGTTGTAAACACCCTTTAAAAGTAAAGCCATTTATTTCTGAGTTGGTGAAATATTAAAAAAGTTTCTTACTTGCTCGTTTTGCCAGCATGAAAGCTTATGTTCTAATTTAATTTTTTGGTTAATCTTCTGCCTGCCGAATATTTCATCCAAATGCCTTGATTTTACATATTTTAAGCCCTTCTACTGTTATTCCTTTTACTGCTAGAAAAAGAAAATAAGACAATAATACACTTCGCTAAAAAATGAAATCAATACTTACACGTTAAAAATGTATAAAGATCTTCAAATAAATTCCATGATTTTAGAAGATCAGCCAAAGCGTCATCATGCGAATCTTCGAATCCAATCACTTCAGCATCAATTTGTGTATTTTGCAGCATTTCGTTGCGTAGAATTAACTCAACAGTACTATTATCTTTTTCGTGTAATAAGTTATATGCGAATTTTAGCAGAAACTTTATCGACACTGACCAGAGAAAATTTCTTCTACTATTGGTTACTTTGGAATAAGTTTTTAGTTCACGATGTTTTGCTTCGAATCGAAAGCTCCAATAAAATCTCGGTGGCCCCGAATTGCGAATGACAGTTGGATAATGAATTACATTATGATGTTTCGGTTTCAAAGGATCATTGAACAATTCAAGGTACTTTCTGTTATGTTGCACAATAAGAAGTTCAATTTCATTAATTTGTTGCTCGTTTAAACTTGGTCTAAGAAGAAGGTAATCTATTAGTTTAATTAGTTCGCAAAGAAACGACCACACATCATCATTTGCAGGAATTAGATGCCCTAAAATTAAGGGTAAGTAATGAATAAGTGTCCACAGTTGTATATAGCTTTTTTCCTTTCTAAGTGGGAAAGAGTTATATCTTTGCAAATATTAGATGCATCCGTGTCTCCATATGAAAATATCTTTTTTAGAAAATTTAATTGATCAAGTGTAAAAATATGATTATGGATGTAATAGTTTATTATATTAGCTAGATCATAATGTGCAACTCCTTCAAATATGTCATGCATTATGTCAACAGCATAGTTTTCTGTAACATGAAATGAAGGAATTCTATTGAGCAATGAGTCCTTCGTCACGCCGTTTGATTGATTACTAACGTCTTCAGTATAATTTTCTGAATTTCTCAGTGACAATGGATTCTCCTTACACAAACGCAAAGTATTTGCCTTTGAATCCATGCAAAATCGACAAAAGTGATTGGCACTAAAAAATTTACTGAAATGAAGAATCTGATTACGGCCAAGGTTATAACCTAATACAAGTCCTAAAACAAAGTAAACTATTTTACTATTACCGTTTCAATCAAGGAACTTATTGTCCAGTCATTTCCAATTTTTTTTTGATGTTCGGCTTTAATGAGGGCGACTAAATATATATGATTTAGTTTTGACACATTTTCTAAATAAATACGTATAAAGCAGTCACCGCCTGTGATCTATTATGAGATCCCAGTGGATTATTAATTTCAAAATCATCAACATAAAGAAAATATGGAATACAAGCTTTGCCTTTAGAGTAAGATATTTTACTTGCCCACAATTTTCCCTGAACAAAATTTTTTAAGTTACGTGAATCGCCATTATATTGCTCCATTCTTTTCAAGCATTTTTCTAGTACTTGTGGTTTCTCAAAAATTTTTTTTATTGTGCAATGATAATGTGAATTTACGAACCTTTTTTTTAGTTCCTTTTCAGATATAAACTTATTCTCTTCTTTACAATTGTTTTAAAATTTCTTATTTTGAACTTCTGAGGAAGTGCTTTTACCAGGTATTGGATTGGTTTCTGTGTTCATTTTTGTAACTACTTCATTTACAGGGGAACTCTTTAAGTTAATTCTTAAAATATGATAATTTAAATGTATTTTATAAGAGTAAATATTTACAAATGATTGTCTACAAAAACTATAGGGGCATATATATTAACCTTTTTTAGCGAAGTGAATTATTTTAAGATGCCTTATCAAATTGTTAACGCTTGAAAAATTCTCCTTACAAATAAAGCATAACATTTTAACTACGAATCTGCTTCTATGACTTAGATTTTATTATTCACCCGTCTGCAAAATGTCGCGTTAATGTTGAAATCTCAAATTCGGTACTACAATCGTATCCAGGACGCACTTTTTAAGAACAAATCAATAGTTCCTAAAATTGTTGGAATATATTCTGTATTGGTTTGAAACTATTTAGAATGCATCTAAACCACGCGTCGCAAAAACTTTTAAGTGATTGTACTGTCACATACGCAATGAAGACCCCTGATTTAAACACGCATATGTGTGTGTGTTCAAGGCTGGTTTATTCATTTAAATAGTTAACTTAGAAAATGATGTTTACAGCTTTGTCGACTTTTTATAGATTAAATAAGTTTCTTGGGTGTCATTGCAAGTTACCTAAGATAACTTTATAAAAATAAACAAGAACTTTTATAGATTTAATAAGTTTCTTAGGTGAATTGCAAGTTACCTAAGATAACGTTATAAAAATAAACAAGAACTTTGATAGATTAAATAAGTTTCTTAGGTGAATTGCAAGTTACCTAAGATAAATTTATAAAAATAAACAAGAACTTTGATAGATTAAATATGTTTCTTAGGTGAATTGAAAGTCCTAATATCTATATATATAAAAATGAATTGCTGTTCGTTAGTCTCGCTAAAACTCGAGAACGGCTGAACGGATTTATCTTATCTTGGTCTTGAATTATTCGTGGAGGTCTAGGGAAGGTTTAAAAGGTGAGAAAAATTCGAATACTTGCCGGGAAAATACTCAAAACAGCATATTTCCTCGAGATATAGGCCAAAACGTGGACCCGGGTACCCCTAGAGTGTGTTTATAGAATATGGATATCATATGAAAGCTGTTGATGAGTGCTTTAGTAGAGGGTAATTTTCATACCCCTGGGTGACTAGGGTCTCGAGATATAGGCCAAAACGTGGACCCGGGTACCCCTAGGGTGTGTTTATAGAATATGGATATCAAATAAAAGCTGTTGATGAGTGCTTTAGTAGAGGGTAATTTTCATACCCCTGGGTGACTAGGGTCTCGAGATATAGGCCAAAACGTGGACCCGGGTACCAATAGGGTGTGTTTATAGAATATGGATATCAAATAAAAGCTGTTGGTGAGCGCTTTAGTAGAGGGTAATTTTCATACCCCTGGGTGACTAGGGTCCCGAGATATAGGCCAAAACGTGGACCCGGGTACCCCTAGAATATGCATATCAAATGAAAGCTCTTGATGAGTGCTTTAGTAGAGGGTAATTTTCATACCCCTGGGTGACTCGGGTCTCGAGATATAGGCCAAAACGTGGACCTGGGTACTTCTAGAATGTGTGTATAG
The DNA here is from genome assembly GCF_040869045.1 of Eurosta solidaginis. NCBI lineage: Eukaryota > Metazoa > Arthropoda > Insecta > Diptera > Tephritidae > Eurosta > Eurosta solidaginis. The sequence goes on from NC_090319.1 coordinate 204,726,222, forward strand.
AATATGGCTATCAGATGAAAGCTGTTCACGAGTGCTTTAGTAGGGGGTAATTTTCATACCCCTGGGTGACTAGGGTCTCGAGCTATAGGCCAAAAAGTGGACCCGGTTACCCCTAGAATCTGTTTATAGAATATTGATATCAGATTAAAGCTGTTGATGAGTGCTTTAGTAGAGGGTAATTCTCATACCCCTGGGTAACTAGGGTCTCGAGATATAGGCCAAAACGTGGACCCCGGTACCCCTAGAATGTGTTTATAGAATGTGGATATCAAATGAAAGCTGTTGATGAGTGCTTTATTAGAGGGTAATTTTCATATCCCTGGGTGACTAGGGTCTCGAGATATATTTTCATACCCCTGGGTGACTATGGTCTCGGAATATAGGCCAAAATGTGGTCAGACGGAAAAAGCTTATTAAAATGTATGCAGATTGGCCAAATTTAGGGCAGGACAACGTCTGCCGGATCTTCTAGTTACTTTATAAAAATAAACAAGAACTATGTTAGGTTAAACTAGTTTCTTCTAGATGTTTACAAGTTATCTAACCTAGCATCGCCTACTTTGCTAAGCTAACAAATTACTTGCCTGCGAACAAAAGTTATCCAAGCCACCACTGTTAAGATTACTAGAAACTTCGTTGAATTACACCATGTTAGGTGTTAGCACGTGTTACATAAGATAATTTAGATATATTAACTAATCTTTGTTTACATTGATCAAGTGTGAGTTTCCCAAATACCTTGTTGATTTGCATATAGTTTTCAAAGTTCATATAAAAAAAAAAAAAAATACCTAGGATAACTTAGTCAAAATATCCCCTGTTTTTTGTTCCCCAAAGTGCTTAGGTAATAAATTACCTAAGCTTTTTTTCCATTGTCGAGCATAAATTGTGTAAGCACATTGGTAGGATGTAGAAGTTTCTTGGCCCCATACAAAATTCTTTAACTAAGTCAACTTTTTTCTATTTGCAATTGTTTTTTCTCTGTGTGTAGTAACATTTGTCTGTCTAACATTACATTTAATGGGCATTTTTCTAAAAATAAAACATATATGTTTATAAATCGTTTAAAATAGTTTTTGCATTAAGTAGCCCAAGATTTATGCCTTTCAAAATAATTTTTTGATAGGATTTTTAAGTTTATACACCTAATCTCCCCGAGCTTAACTTCTATGTTTCATACTTCCTTCTTTCAAAAATTGGTTACGAAAGGGCTTTCGTTTGAGTTTCCAAATCGAAAACATATATGGTATTTTGCTTAATTGTGCCCAACTTGAAGAACTTAGCTTAATTGGAATGGGAACAGCTCCTGGATACAACCGAGCACGTTTGTAAATACTCAGATCTGACGGACAGCTGATAAAATCAGTTTCCTGGAAATTATTTTCAGAAAGGTGAGATGAATTTATTAATACTAAATTATTTTCAGAAAGGTGAGATGAATTTATTAATACTAAGCATATCTTTCCATCCATCGCTTAAGTCTTTGTTCGCTGCCCTTGCTGTTGTAGCACGCACCGCAATCTTCATAATTTCTGCTCCTTCTCATACTTCTACATTCTATGATCCAAATGGTCCTGTAAAAGGACTCAAAGGGTTCATAAGCGCTATAAAAAGTTTTATAATCTTACAGCTTCCGCAACCCAATTGTCAACCTTATCTAACCCAGGGGAATTCTGTTACAAATATGAAAGTATCATGCAAATATTTAGCAGGCCATAGTCTCGCCCATATTTTTTTGGGGGCTCTTAGAGTGCGACCACTTCTTGTTCGATACGTTATTGGAGGTGCTACAATTAGATTGTTTGAACTCGTTGCTTCAGAATGCAAGCTCTCCGGCGTTGTATTCTCACCTGCTATGATGGGAGCTTCATACTCATATTCAGCCGAGAGCAATGGTTCCTCCACATTACAATCTGCGTTATTATGTATGTTATTTTCATGGCTTGTATTAATATCTGCGGTACTATTATATTCAATTTGAGTAGTATGAGTTGGGAGTATATTGGAACTCATATAACAATTCACTAGCATTGAAGTTTTCAGTACGAGACTTAGTGATCAGGCATCAATTGCGTCTGAAGAGATTATTAAAACTATCTTGCATAACATATGAGCGCCCATTACCAACTTCTACTACTTTACCGTGGTGCCAGTCGGCCCCATATTTCTTGAACAGTACTGATTCAGCCACCCTTAATACCGGGATTTAGCGTTAAGATCATAATAGCATTTTTGTTTATATCTTTTTTGTTTGAATTTTTTCTGATTTATTTCCTTTAAATTATCTTTTACCAAGAGCGAGTCCGAAGTTGGTAATTTTATTTTAAAGAGCCTACCGAAAAACAGTTCTGACGGTGTTAGCTGCATACACGCCAAAGGCATCGTATTGTATTCCAGCATTCGTTTTCGAAATTGCTCTGGTTCATTTGCTTCCAAACATCGATTTAATATGTTATTTGCTATAGCTACGCCCTTTTCCGCTAGACCATTACTTTGCGGATACCTAGGGCTTGAGAATTTCAATTGGATATTGCATTCAATTGCGAATCGTTCAAACTCTGCCGACCGAAAAGGACCGTTATCACATTTTATAATTGTTGGATATCCAAGTTTGTCAAATAACTGAGATATCAATACCACGATTTCTTTGCATGTTTGCTTTTTAGGCTTTAATGCGACTAAATAATTGGAGTATGTATCTATCAGAGATAAGTAATCATGACTACCGTATTCAAATAAGTCTATTGCTACTATGTGATATGGATATTTGGCAATTTCTTCCTTTACTAGTGGTTCCTTCTGATTGTTTCTCTTAAACTTTTCACAAATCTTACAGGTTCTTTGATTTGATAATTCATTCCTGGCCATTAGTATAACTTTCTTGCCGGCGCAAAAGTTTTTCAATCCCCAAATGAGGGCCATGTAACCACGTTGCTACTTTCTGTAATTGTGATGGTATGATCAACCGATGATCCAAAAATAATAACCCGTTCTCATAATGTAATTGGCTTTTAAACTTAAAAAAGTGTTGGCTAAAATCATTCAGTTGATGATATCCCAGCCACCCTTCCTCTATGTATTTACAAATCCGTGAGTATTTTTCATCTGTCTTTAAATTTTCCTTATATAATCGATAGTTTTCTTCCGAAATACAGACCGATTTTGTCAACGAGTGAAAATTCCCGATAGCGCTTACACACAAGGGCCATTTGCGAATAAGTCAACAAAAACATGAACATTCGCAGAAGTCGCGTGGTGTCATTATCAATATGTATCTCGTTTAATTAATGTTTCCAAAGGTTTATGATCACTTTCAACAGTAAATTCTCGTCATGATCAATATGTATCTCGTTTAATTAACGTTTCCAAAGGTTTATGATCACTTTCAACAGTAAATTCTCGCCCGTGCAGGTAAAAATGAAACCTTTAGCATGCAAACACCATGGCTAAAAGTTCTTTCTCTATTTGGGCCTATTTTTGTTCACTCTGACTGAGAGTTCGTGAAGCAAAGGCACAGGGTGCTCGTTTTGAGTAATTACACACCCTAATCCATCTTTCGATGCGTCAGTTTGTACTACCACGGGTTTCTTTAGGTCATATATTGCTAACACTGGTTGCTATGTTATAATCTATAACAATTTCTCGCACTCTTGGTCATGTTTGTCCGTCCAGTTGAACTCTGCATTATTTCTTATCAAATTCCGAATGCCTGCTGTCCCTTTTGTGAGGTTCGTAATAAATTTAGCCAAATATTTAAGTAAGCCTAAGAATCTTGAAACTCCCGTTTTATCATTCAAAATTGAATCTCCGTGCTTTAAGTCCGCTTTAATTTTCCCTTTTGCAAATATATTGCCCATGAACCTTACTTCGCGTGTTCGATACTGCATTTTTTCCTGATTAAACTTTATGTTATTTTTACCCTGTCTAACACTAATTTCAAGATTCGATCATGCTCCTCTTCATTTTCCGCACAGATAGCCAGATCATCAAAGTAAGTTAACACTCCCGGTAATCTCCGAAAATTTGAATTATTTTTCTTTGAAACATTTCCAGTTGAGTCCAAAGGTTGTTAAGTCAGAATTATCTTTGTTGAGTTCCATATGTCAAACCCCAATCTTTAGATCTAAGACCAAAAACATTTTTTTATTCAACGGTTTTGACGTTAAGTCATCAAATATTGGAATTAGAAAATATTCACGCTTGATACAATCATTGAGTGGTTTTGGATCTAAACAAATCCGCAATTTCCTATTGGGTTTCTCAATTATTTCAGGTTATTAACCCGAGCAGTTGGATATTCTACTGGGGAAATTATTTTATCTCGAACTATTCTGAAGCTCAGATTTTAGTCAATCTGTTAGGGAATTCGGTATACGCTTTTTGTAATGAAGAACTGGCTTTGAATTATCCTACAATTGAATTTTGAATTTTCCCGGAAATTTACCAGTGCCGTTAAAAAACATCGTTACATTTTTTTAATTCTTCTTTTGATTGCGGAAAACTAACAATTCCTTGGATATCCAGCCGTTTAATTAAACTCAATACTACTCTGGTCCGAGAACTCGTTCGCAATTGGCATTGACTACAAGAAATTCAGCTGTATGCTCCGTATTTAATTTTAAGTCTAAACATTTCAAATTGGTTGTACCGAAAATTTTAAGTTAATTACCGTTGTAATCGTAAACAGAAAAATAGTTTATTTAATTATCAAAATTTATTTTTCGTTTTTTAGGTAAACTTATGCGAATTTAACAGTAGAAAAAGGCTTTTGACCATTATTTGCTTGGTGCAAAGTTAAATAAAACTCCACTATTTCGGCTCGACGTTTCGCTAAGCACCTTAGCTTCTTCAGGAGCGAAGCTGAATTTATTTAGTTATTTTTATTACAAACAACAACAATGAGCATAAAAGAAAACATTAGGAAAAATGGTTAAAAATAAGCAAAAGGATTATTTTAATAGAACACTTACATATATAAATGTATGTATCACTGGATTACATCGAATGCGTCACAAATTCAAAGAAAACGTTTTTGTTTACTAAAAAATAACTAAATTATACATTAGAAAAGCAAATATAAAAATTATACTAGCTATATGTAGTACACATGTCATTAAACTGAACTTTGATCACCCAGCATATTTGGTGTATTTTGCTTACATATGTGCGTATGTATGAAAGTGTGTGTGTAAGTGAATACCTAAGTACCTAAGTATAAGAATATATAAACAATACCTTATAAGCATAAGAGATATGCGGCGGAGATGTCAGCTGTGTCTTCCTTTCTATTAACAGTTCACTCTCCATTTTGCATAATTCTTAAGCTTCCTGTTGTGTATCTCACTTTTTCCCGTCTTTCCTTATCCAATATTCTCACATTAAGTAGATGAGCAGAATGTCCGCTTTCCGTTGTGTGTTGCGACAGTGCTGTGTTATTTTTCTTTTTGTTTGTACCTATATATATTTCATTGCAATTTTCATTCTCTGTTCCTTTGCATGGTATTTCGTATACTATATTGTTATGTTGTGAAAGTGGGATAAGGCTTTTTGTTTTAGTGAAAATACTTTGTAGAGTCCGATTTGATTTCTAAGCCAAGCATGTACTATTTTTGTTATGTATGTCACACTGAAAAACTTCTTAGGTTGGCTTACACTTTTTGTTGTTGGCAAGCTGCTAATTATTTTTTTTCTATTTGTGCTACCTTGTGCTGTATAAGATTTTGCATTAGGGTATACGGGTAATTATTGTTTCTTAAAATCTCACGGATTTTATTTATGGTGGTATTCCAAAATTGTTTTGACTTTGTATTTAAAAGGTTGGGCAGAGAGAAATTTTATGACGCGCGCCGATGATGTTGGTTTTGTATACCAATCTAGGACTAATTCCTTTTCCATTCTGTGGATTCGTGTGTCTAGAAAAGGAATGTTGCCGCTCTGCTCTATTTCAGATGGTTTGTTTGATATTTATTTAATGTGTCTAATATAACGACCAAATCTTTGTTTAATTAATGCAATGTTGTCATCCACGTATTTGAGTAGAAATTGTATGTTAATGTTATATTTTTGCTTAAACTCAGACATAGTATCATTTAGTAAGTCATCCATGACTATGTCGGCTATGGTTGGGGAGAATGGATTTCCCATGAGCATATCAAACCTTTGTGAATACAGTTTTTCATTGAACATAAAAATGGTACTCATATAATGTCGCATGTTTGTAATAATTGCGAAGTTGCAAAGTTACCACTACGGTTAAATGAATGCCCCATGGCAAACCGTGATGGCAAAACTAATAAAAGTCAGCTGTTAAGTTTGTTTATTGTCATTTGTAAAAAGTAAACATTTAAAAATGCCGAGAATAAGCGAAAAAAAACTGCTTAATTTATTGCAAGTAGTAGCATTAAATGATTTGATGACTGTCAGGACGAAGGTAATAACTAAAATTGTATTTTGCTTCATATGAGTAAAGTTTTATATTTTTTTGTAGAAGAGGAAGGAAGAAAAGAAGATAAAATATTGGAGGAACTTCTGTTTGTTTGTGTCCTAGGCGGAGAATGCAGATAGAGTGTGCCGTTTATTCAAAATAGCGTTCCAAATTGTAAGAAGTTTGTAAGGGAAGTGTTATGGGAGCTTGATGAGAGCAGATTCAAGAAGATTACACGCGTAAGTTGGAAAACGTTCGAAGTTATTTTAAATTTAATAAAGGATGATGAGGTCTTCAACCAATCACGTTCTTGTAAACAGTTCCCTCTGGAAACACAATTAGCAATCGTATTATATCGCTTAGGCTCAAGCGGTGAAGGTGCTACTTTATCTTAGTTTATCACCGAGAGAATTTTCAAAGCGCTATTAAAGTATAAAGATCGTTATCTGCTTTGGCCAAATGTCGATGAACGTAAAAAGCTCGTATCAGAGACCTGGCATGAACTACCGAATTGTGTGGGATACGTCGATGGTACAGAAATTCCATTGGCAGAAAAACCTTCGCAAGACCCAGAAGCTTACTTTTCATACAAGCATCACTACTCTGTTAAAGTTCAAGCCGTTTGTGATAATAGGCTTCAAATAAGACATTTGGTGTTAGGCTATCCAGGTAGCGTTCATGATGCTCGTATATTTAATAACAGTGCATTGTCCAATGTAGCTGATAAATTGGAGGAGCTGAATGGATCGCCGGCAACAATGCCTATAAATTGTCTCGCACAGTTATAACACGATTCAGAGAAAATTCTTGAGAGATAACACAATGCCAACGGACTTTCTTTAACAAAATATTGAGCCGTTATAGGATTAGAATTGAACATTGTTACAGCATGTTGAAGGAAAGGTTTGGCAGCCTAAAAAACTTGAGAAAACAAATAAAAGATGAAAAATGCATGAGAAAAGTTAACAAATGGATTATCTGCTGCGTATTGTTGCACAATCTTATGCTACAACAAGATGATCCCTTCGATTACGAACTTGAGCAATCGGAGCACGATGCTGGATATTCATTACCAATTGCTTAAACTAACGAAGGGGAAGCAGTGCGACGAACCATCTACGAAATGTTAAGTTATGCACACAATGAATAAAGAATTTGTACTGACACGTAAATGGTTTCTTACTTTTCCGAACTAAATTCAAATTGAACACGCATATCCATTAATCTGTTTAATCGTCGAAGGTCTATAACTCCATGTAAAAAATTTTTTATATACATTTATACAACCAAGAATATCGGGAAGAATTTGTTCTGTTCATTCTTCCATTTTTCTTCCTGCACTTGTGTATCCCTTATTCGATGTATCTTTCCACTGCAACTCCCTCTCCATTACGGGAACCCGGGAACAACCCCGACGGCTGCACTGTATTCCATTCTGCACATTCCACCTGAAGACCTGGTAGCAAAGCACATAGCGTTAACAACTGCAACCAGACTCGGTGCCTCGGGGTAGCTTGACGCCCACCATACTGCCATAGTAGTATAGCGTCATCAATCACAAGACGAACAGACTACCTAATTCCCTATCATTATGGGTATTTTGACTGAACACTGCCTTCTGGCGTCACATGCCTTTAAATTAGGCTTGGTCAGTAATAGCAGATGTAGGAAGTGCGGGCTGGTGGAGGAAACGATCGAGCACATTCTGTGCTCGTGCGCTGCGCTTGCCAGGCTAAGACTACAGCTATTAGGAGTGATACAGCTGTCAGATCTAGAAGCAGCAAGTGGCTTAAGTCCTAGGAAGCTTCTAGTATTTGCCAAGAGGACGGAGGTATTTTATAACATAGGTCCTGGTTTTTGATAGGGGTTTTCAGTTTGGTCCTTAAAACAAACTTCTGGTAACACTACGGACTCATTTAGTCTATGTGATGTCCTCATGGACTGGCCAGTTCAACCTAACCTACCTTCCCTCTTTTTAAAGTTGCGCCTAAGTAAGGAGAAATTTTCTTTGGCATTTAATTTAAAGAAGAACGTTAAACACTTATAAGCTAGTTAGGAATATATACTGAAGCATCGTTCCCTATAAATCTGTACGCAAAGCAGCAATCCCCACAAGCCATTTTAATAAGAAAATAAATAAAATTTGAAACTCAGTTACTTTGGCAATAGATGTCCAATTATGGAGTTTCCCACTCCCAGCTTTTAATTTAATTAATGCTGATTTAAACAATGCTTTTTTAAATAATGCTAATAATTTAAATAATGCTTTACATTTTAGCAACTTATGGTTTATTAAAACTTTTCAATCTCTCGTTCTCCAATCTTATCTTTTCCATTTCGATTCTTTCTTCTTTCTCTAGTTGTAGTTTCTGCAGCTTGAATTTGTTTTCCTCTTTTTCTTTTTCGAATTCCAGTTTTTGTGATTCCAATTCTACCTTTTTATTTTGAAATTCAAGTAATAATGCAAATGGGTTCGAGTTGTGAGATCTCTTAAAATTTCTTTTTGGTGTATTGGTATTGCTTTGCGTGGAAACACCTGATGTGGTGGACAGAATAGACGGACTAACAACAGTCTCTGATGTAGACGGTAGCATAATAGACGGACTGACTAACGGGCTCTCGGGCAAACTTGTTGAAGATGTTACCCGTCAATTCCAGTAAATATATTTACTTCAATAGGTTCCAAAAGTGAAAGTGGCATGCTCGATTGGTATAGGGCTGGTGGCTGCACGTTTACACGACGTCCAAATATTGCGTACAAGTCATCATAAAACGGACACATTTTTAAAATATATTCTTCAACACTTTTCACATCTCCACTTTCAAGCAATCTTGCACCTGTTTCTCCCTTCTATTTTAATGCGGACGAAAAAGTAGTTTTAAGATGCCTCATTTTTGTGCGCAAAACATCCCATTTGATGCAGCATAAATTTGATGAATTCTGCGTAATGCGCTCGTAGAATTTTTGAGCAGTTGGTTTCTATAATAAGTTTATCACATATTAAACAACCTGTTATTGAAAAATGCAAAAATATTACCTCGAACTCTTCTGGATTAGCCTTTACAGTTTCCACTACATTCGTGAGCAAATCTTTAGTTTGCTGTTCTGTCCACCGAAAAGTGCCATTTATACGCCCACGTTTTTTCTGTAAATACGGGTATATTATGCATTTATTTTTGTTGTTAGTTTTTGCAAGAATATTAAAGTTATATACTTACTTCATCCATTTTGGAGAAACTAAAATTAAAAAAATCGTGATTTTTTGTGAATTGCTTTGGTAATCAGCTGATATTGATTTGCGATAAAATGCCATGGATGCCACTCAAAACAGCCTCGCATAGTTGCCATTATGTCGCAACACAAATTCCATACAAAAATGAGCTGATGAGTTGCAACTTTGCCATTTTGCGACGTTTGCAACGAATGCAATAAGTATGCGACATTAAATGAGTCCCCTTAAATTAATTATTTTCTCTCAGGCAAAAGTCTAATATTCGCTTGAATTTTGGTTTAGGTATTGTAAAGATTCGAGGACCGGTTTAAATTAAACAGGAACTTTTGTTTATAAATATAAATTTACCTTTATTCGTGCTTTTCTAAGTACTTGTTGAATTCAGGTTTCTTCTGGAGATAATACAGTACTAGAGATCAGCGATAACAATGTATGTTGAATGTATGCTTTATAAACCGAAGGCGTCCTGCACATTGCAGACAATATAATCTTACAGCTTTACACGCCTCCTTAAATTTATATTATTTTCAAGTCAATATATACATATCATATTCCTGAACTTTTAAAATTTTTCTCGACACAAAAATTTAGTAAATATGTCAGCAAAATTCTCATTTGAGTTTACTTTTACTACATCTATGATATTTCTTTGTACGCATTCATGTACATAATGATAGTTAATTTCAATATGCTTAAAATTTTTAGTAAAATTACCATACTTTGCTATATTAATTGATCCGGAGTTATCTTCATATACACGAATTGGTTTTACAAATTTTAAATCGAACGCTTCTATATTTCTGTTACAAATTTCAATTCACTTACTGTTTCTGACAATGCTACATACTCTGCCAATGTTGAAGCTTTTGTTACAGATTTTTGCTTTCGCGATTTCCAATATACAACATTTCCAAATAATCTTATTACATACCCTGTTATAGATTTCCTATCTAAGGTGTCACCAGCCCAATCGGCATCGACATAACAATCGAGAATATTGACATTTTTATTTCATTTTTATAGGTAAGTTTCAAATATTTAGTTGAGTATAGATACTTTAATATACGTAGCAAATATTTGTAATGCATTTTATCGTAACAATTTTGATATCCACTCAAGTAGTTCACACTAAAACTTATGTCTGGTCTTGTTGCTGAATTTATATATAATAAATCCCCAATAAATTTTTATATTTAATGCTTGGTTCACACATATCTGATTTTTCAACTTTTAAATTCATTTCCATAGGTGTTCTATATACTTTGCTCATTTCTATGTTATACATTTTAGCTAATGACTCAATATATTTTGTTTGACTCACTTTCATTTCATTTTTACTAGGATCATAATCTACGCTTATACCGAGATACTCTTTAATTTTCCCAAGATCTTTCATTTTGAATTTTTTAGATAATTGGCTTTTCACTTTAATAATTTCGTCCTCATTTCTCCCACAAATTAATAAATCGTCAACAAAGATTAACAGGTAAATTATCCCATTTCCAATTTTACGAATATATAAACACGAATCAATTTGATTTCTGTTAAACCCAATAAGCGTTAGAAATGTATCAAGGCATTCGTACCGTGCACGTGGACTTTCATTTAAACTACATAATGCTTTCACCAGTTTGCATACCCTATTTGTACCATCGTAACCCTTTGGTTGTTTAACATAAACTACGGACTGTACCTTGCCGTTCAAGAATGCTGTTTCTACATCCATTGTTCAACTTTCAAGCCCAATTGGCAGCAATATGATAATAAAACTTTTACTGTTTGCATCTTAGCAACAGGAGAGTAAATTTGAGGGGATGTGTGGAATAATGGTATAAGTCGAGTTACACCGTTTTTCCATAAATCAACTAAATAAAAGCAGCACGATTACATACACATACCATATTAATCTTAGAAAATAATAGTGATATTTATCAAAGATATTAGCTTCATTTATGGAAAATTTGTATAACTCTCTAATAAAATTTTGCAGTAGTGAAGAACCGAAATGGTATGAAAATATATTCAATGTCGTAGACCAGAGAGAACTGAAAAATAAAAGAATTGAAGTGGTTTCAGAAACGACTAAGCAGACAGAGAACTCCATTGTTAAAAATAGAAGAGGTTTAAAAATGATAAAAATATCAAACAAAATATTGCTAAAAATAACAAAAGGAAATAACAGATAGTTATAAGCACATCCAAATAATAGAATATAATGTATTTAACAATGGTTATTAATGTATCTACTATTTTGTTTAATAAAGTATCTCCATCAAAATATTTGATATTCGATCTATGTAATAACGGTATAACTAAAAAAAAAAAAAAGAAATGATCCATTTTCTAATAAAATTATATATATATAAAATTTGTTACTTTTTCTCATCAAAGAATCATACTATCTAAAATCCTACCAAGTAGGATTATTATACATTTATTTTTACCTGCATTGTTAAGTTTTTTCACTTTTCTCAAAAGGTTGATTCTTGAGTTATACCGTTTTTCCACACATCCCCTCATTTCATCAATTTCATCTATCTGTTGAAAACCTCTTATTATATAACTAGTCTCGCTTTATACGTTCCCTCTGATTTTCTACTATAAACCCATTTTACATCCAAAATTTTGTTATTATCTAAATTTTCAACTTACTTCCACGTTTTATTTTTATGCAGGCAATCAATTTTTTACTCATAGCTCTTTTCCAAAAAGTAGCTTCGCTGGACTCTATCGCCTCCTCAAACGAATGTGGTGTATCAATATTACAAAGATTTACATAAATATTATTGCAAGTGTAATCTTCAAGTTTCTTTGGCTGTTTCCTAACACGCTTTGATTTGCGAACCTTAGATTGAGTTTCTTCATTTTTAGAGTTTTCAGATTGTACTTCAACCCTGTCACAAGTTTCACCTTCTCTAGGGTCTGTACTTTTGAAACTTTCATCTAAAGATCTATTATGAGAACCCTCCTCAACATCACTGCTTTCATCCATGGACTCATCTCCGTCCAAACCAATACATTTAACGTCTTCCTCAACAAACTCTACATGCCTAGCAACTATGACTTTATTAATTAAAAGAACACCTCTCAAAATACCCAACTCTGCCTTTTTGTCCCATTTGGAGGTTCTTTTTTGTTCTAGTTTCCCGACAAAACTTTGCTGCCGTATAACCTCAAATTTGAAACATCCGTCATTTTTCCAAAAAATATCTCATAAGGCGTTTTATTTTCAATAGTATTTGTTAACGCACGGTTTTTCAAATATGTTGCCGCACAAACTATTTCTGGCCAATACTTTTTTTCTAAATTTGCTTCAGCCAATAAACAGCGAGACATATTCATTATAGTTCTACTAGCCTTTACCCGGCGTACGTTGTAACGCCCGAGATCGACTGAATGTTGCCTTATTTTTTCTGTTTTGTTTGTTGATAATTTAGTTTATTGTTCTGTAAATTGAATTGAATTTCATTACGTACGCATATTTAGTGAAATTTTCGTTTAAAACATTTTATTATTGTATCTTATTGTAATGCAGTAAGCGATTGTCCTTGTGCTTTGTTGATTGTAATTGCAAAAGCAAGGCGTACCCGAAACTGAAGAGCTTAAAATTGATTGGTAAATCTGTAGGAACCATTGGGATCCGTGGTATGGGCACATCTTCACCTTTACTTTTACCGCTGATGATTGCTGCTTCGATTACATTCGCCATTAATTTCTTAACGCAAAGTCTGGTTCCATTGCACAATTTTGGTGGGTCTAAATTCCGAAGAAGAATGATTGGTGAGCCAATTTTCAAAGTTAATATATGCGCATACATTCCAGATGATTCAATTGGATAATTCACAATTTGATCTTCATCTGTAACTGTGTCGATCGATTTATACTTCGTCGCTTCTCCAGGAATTTGATTTTGAATGCGATCATTGATTTTGTTAACATGATAATTTTTGGGAGCTAAAATTGCTCGTTTGCATAGCCAAAAAAAATTAAAATTTTAAATTCTTAATTCTGAAATATGAAAAACCTTCGTCTTGATCGAAGGAACCTATAGCGAAAATTTTGTGATGATTGAAGTGTGAGAAATACGTTTCCATAGGGAACATACACACAGAATTTGATTTTTATAGAAGATGTATGTAGATAGACTGAAGCTAACAAATTTTTTTAAAGGCGGCAGATTACGAAACGTCCAAAAAGAATAATAGCCAAACTCAACAATGCAGTCAAACTTTAGGTGTTAAAATAACCAAAGTTTGTACGGCAGCATAGTTCTGTAAAATCCCATTTGTAGGGAAGGTGCCACGTCCCTTTTTTCCCAATTTCACATTTTACTGGAGGTGTTAGGACTTAACGTCATATAGCTCCTTACCAATTTTTATTATCCTACCAATACTACATCTAGAGATATGCAGTATGATATATTCCATTTGTATGGGAGGTGCCACGCGCCCTTTTTCCCAATTCCACATTTTCTTGGTGTTGTTAGGGATTGACTTCAACTCCTTACTGAATTTCAATGTTCTGGCGTGTATACCTTCAGAGTTATGCATTACCAAAAATTCCATTTGTTCGGGAAGTGCCACACCCCTTTTATATATCGAAATAATTTTTAGCCTAAAACCTTCGTGTTGATCGAAGGAACCTATAGCCACAATTTGGTGTTGATTGAAGTGTGGGAAATACGTTTCCATAGCAAAACACACACACACGCATACACAGAATTTTATTTTTATATATATAGATATAGATAGACTGAAGCTAACACATTTTTTTAACGGCGGCACATTATTAAACGTCCAAAAAGAATAACAGCCAAACTCAACAATGTAGTCAAACTTTATGTGTTAAAATAGCCTAAGTTTGTACGGCAGCATAGTTCTGTAAAATCCCATTTGTAGGGAAGTTGCCACGCCCCTTTTCTCCCAATTCCACATTTTACTGGAGGTGTTAGGACTTAACGTCATATAGCTCCTTACCAATTTTTATTATCCCACCATTACTACATCCAGAGATATGCAGTATGATATATTCCATTTGTATGGGAGGTGCCACGCCCCCTTTCCCAATTCCACATTTTCTTGGTGTTGTTAGGGATTGACTTCATATAACTCCTTACTGAATTTCAATGTTCTGGCCTGTATACCTTCAGAGTTATACAGTACCAAAAATTCCATTTGTACGGGAGGTGTCACGCCCCTTTTATATATCGAAATTATTTTTAGCCTAAAACCTTCGTGTTGATCGAAGGAACTTACAGCCAAAATTTGGTGATGATTGAAGTGTGGGAAATACGTTTCCATAGCGAACACACACACAGAATTTGATTTTTATATATAAGGTATTCCATCCCATTTCGACCAATTTTGAACCCGACCCCCTTAGAATTGGCTGAAAGTTTTTCTTCTTTTTCTAGCTTACGAAAGACGTTTTTCAAATTTTTTCATCCAACTTAAAAAAAGTTATGAATTTTAAAAAAACACCTTTTTTCTTTTCAAAATGCTATAACTTTTTCAAAAATTGACCGTTTGGGATTTTTTGTTTTTTTTTTTAATTTGTTTTTAAATGTACTTTTCGGAAAAAATTCAAAAAAATTTTTAAACACAACAAACAAATGTTACTAAACTTTCAAAAGCGCGCCTAAAAATCATATCCACACCATTAGGAATAAACTACATACAGAGAGTATGTGCCTACATGGTGATCAAAAGGAATATAAACAAAAAAGGCAACTCTTAGAGACCAATTGTACAGCGAACAACGGGACATTCATATGGCTTAGCAGCTAAAGGCATCTACCTTTGCACTGATATGAATGTTGGAGATTCGAGTTCAACGCTCAGCTCCCGAAAAGCTAGCTGATGAAGAAGTGAAATTCAGAAACATGTCCTAGTAACCATCGCCCTTTTGTAAACTTACAATTTTTCTCTAATATCAATTACAAAAACCATTGTATAAAGCAATATGAGCAAAAGCTCGCTAATTAAATACATATGATCATATTGATATAATAGTAACAGCGGAAGTATTAAAAACAAATACTGTAAAAATCCGAACAAATGTTACTAAGCTTTCAAAAGCGCGCCTAAAAATCATATCCACACCATTAGGAATAAATTACATACAGAGTGTATGTGCCTACATGGTGATCAAAAGGAATATAAACAAAAAAGGCAACCCTTAGGATCAATTGTACAGCGAACAACGGGACATTCATATGGCTTAGCAGCTAAAGGCATCTTCCTTTGCACTGATATGAATGTTGGAGATTCGAGTTCAACGCTCAGCTCCCGAAACGCTAGCTGATGAAGAAGTGAAATTCAGAAACATGTCCTAGTAACCATCGCCGTTTGTAAACTTACAATTTTTGTCTAATATCAATTAAAAAAACCATTGTATAAAGCAATATGAGCAAAAGCTCGCTAATTAAATACATATGATCAAAATTGTTAAAGTTTTTTTTGTAATTTTTCAGTTTTTCGAGATTTTTCGAATTTCGCCCTGTTTTTCTCATAAAAAACTTCAATCAATTCTGCAATCATCCCCACTAATCCCGGAATTTTTTTTTTATTTAATTGAAAAATTAAAATTTTTTTTGTATTTTTTCCAAAAAGTACATTTAAAAACCTATTAAAAAAAATGATCCCAAACGGTCAATTTTTGAAAAAGTTATAGCATTTTGAAAACAAAAACGGTGTTTTTTTTTAAATTCATAACTTTTTTTGAGTTGGGTGAAAAAATTTGAAAAACTTCTGAAAAACGTCTTTCGTAAGCTAGAAAAAGAAGAAAAACTTTCAGCCAATTCTGAAGGGGTCGGGTTCAAAATTGGTACAAATGGGATGGAATACCCCATATATAGATTAAATCTCCCCGCAGTTCCATTCAATTCGTGAACATATGCTGGACAATTATTTATAACGATCCCTCTCTCATTTGCAAAATTATAAAACCTACCATTCAAATACTCTGAGCCATTATCACATCTCAAAAACTTAACTCTTTTTCCAGTCAAATTTTCACTTTCCTTTACATACTCAACAATAGAATCAAATTCTTCCGCTTTAGAATTCATAACGTACAATTTAGCTATTTTACTATAATCTTCCATGAAAGAAGCAAAATATTTTTCACTTTGCCATCCGGTTGTTGAAAACTGTCCACACACATCAGTGTGTACAATTTCCAACAAATCCTTGGCCTTTTGTTCTCAATACATGTTTTACATTTCACAAACTTGGATTCCATTTCTATCGGCATTCCTTTTAGGATTTAATTTTTTGACATGACATTTATATATTTAAAGTTTATGTGACCCAACTATCGGTACCACTTTTCCTTGTTGCTCATATTTTTCGTATTTTTAAGCTATTGCATAGATTTTATCGCGGGCTTGGCGACTAAATAAAAAAAAACCGTAACGGATATTTGTCAAAAAAGATCCGAAAAGGCTCGAAAAGGTTCGGTGTTAGCAACAGGCCAAATACATAAAATTGGATCTCTATCATAAACAGCGGTGAGCACCACTACATTTACATGGTTACCAAATTGAGAATGTGTTATATAAACACGAACGCGTAGCGAGCACGAAAGCAAAATCAATTATTTATTTAGTTTGATTTCAATGCTTGAACGGTGAACACGTGTCACACGCACTCTTTGGTACTCTGTTTTAAGCGCGCGTGCGACACTTCCTCACCGGACGACCATCGAAATCAAACTAAAAGAGCTGTCGTTGATTTTCACGATGTAGCCATTGTGCTATCGCTTATCGTATACATATTGGTCGCTTACAAGCCAACCTAATAAAACCTCACTGCGTTTTTTAGCGCACGCAAACAACCGGCGTTTTTTGCCCTAGTCCAAATAAGCATGCGTTGCGACAATGTAAAGCATGTGTGCAAACATCAAATCTAAGTGTCACGCAGAACAAAAATTGGAAATCGAGTGAGGATTTCACGCAGCAAATTCAATTTGAGTTGCTCTCATACAAGTTGTATGTGCATGAGACATTTTTGACAGAAAATGACTTGCGTGCGTTTATATTAGGTTGGCTTGTTAGCAGGTGCTAAGCTCACGCCCACCCCGGATCATAAAGTTAAAGTTAAAGTTAACATTAAAGTTAAAGTTAAAGTGAATGTTAAAGTTAAAGCGAAAGTTAAAGTTAAAAGTAAAGTTAAAGTGAAAGTTAAAGTTAAGGTTAAATTTAAAGTTAAAGTTAAAGTAAAAGTTAAAGTTAAAGTTAAAGTTAAAGTTGAAGTTAAAATTTAAGTTAAAGTTAAACTTAAACTTAAACTTAAAGTTAAAATTAAAGTTAAAGCTAAACCTAAAGTTAAAGTTAAAGTTAAAGTCAAAGTTAAAGTTAAAGTTAAAGCTAAACTTAAACTTAAAGTTAAAGTTAAAGTTAAAATTAAAATTAAAGTTAAAGTTAAAGTTAAAGTTAAACTTAAAGTTAAAGTTAAGGTTAAAGTTAAGGTTAAAGTTAAAGTTAAAGTTAAGGTTAAAGTTAAAGTTAAATTTAAAGTTACAGTTAAAGTTAAAGTTAAATTTAAAAATAAAGTTAAAGTCAAATTGAATGTTAAAGTTAAAGTGAAAGTTAAAGTTAAAAATAAAGTTAAAGTTAAAGTGAAAGTTAAATATTAACTTCTCATTTATTCAATAAAAGTAAAAAAATTGTTTTCTTATCGGTCACCACGCTTAAAAAGGTTAACTTAAATTAATATCAAAGACAAAAGTTGAATTAATATCAAAGAAAAGAAAATGTTGCATAAATATTTTAATTGCATAAGTTGATAATATGCAATAACTTTACCGCGGCAGTCCCCGAGTGCCACACGTCCTTTTTTATTTGCTACATTAACAACCAGTTCATATGTTTTTAGTTTACTTTTCATTATGTACAAACCATTTGTTTTAAAAGCTAATGCCGTTACTATACCACAATTGTTAATAATTTTGGTCACATTTTCTTTCGATACCAATATGTTATTTTGTGTTAATTTACTGAAACTGATCAAATTTGATTTCATATCTTTTATATAAAAAACATTTCGCATTTCGATACAATTAATTTTTCCGAACGCTTCAAAATACCTTACAACATTAACAATTTTTGTTGCTTTAACAACCCTATTATATCCTAGATATTCATCAACCGGTGTTTGCAATAGCTTAAAATTTTAAAATTACTTTTCATCGTTTATTATATGGTCGGTACAGCCACTATCTAATAACCATTTAATCTTATTAAAGTTAAAGTTAAAGTTAAGATTAAAGTTAAAGTTAAGATTAAAGTTAAAGTTGAAGATGAAGTTAAAGTTAAAGTTAAAGTTAAAGTTAAAGTTAGAGTTAAAGTTAAAGTTAAAGTTAAAGTTAAAGTTAAAGTTAAAGTTACAGTTAAAGTTAAAGTTAAAGTTAAAGTTAAAGTTATAGTTAAAGTTAAGGTTAAAGTTAAAGTTAAAGTTAAAGTCAAAGTTAAAGTTAAAGTTAAAGTTAAAGTTAAAGTTAAAGTTAAAGTTAAAATTAAAATTAAAATTAAAGTTAAAGTTAAAGTTAAAGTTAAAGTTAAAATTAAAGTTAAAGTTAAAGTTAAAGTTAAAGTTAAAGTTAAAGTTAAAGTTAGAGTTAAAGTTAAAGTTAAAGTTAAGATTAAAGTTAAAGTTAAGATTAAAGTTAAAGTTAAAGTTGAAGATGAAGTTAAAGCTAAAGTTAAAGTTAAAGTTATAGTTAAAGTTAAAGTTAAAGTTAAAGTTAAAGTTAAAGTTAGAGTTAAAGTTAAAGTTAAAGTTAAAGTTAAAGTTACAGTTAAAGTTAAAGTTAAAGTTAAGGTTAAAGTAAAAATTAAAGTTAAAGTTAAAGTCAAAGTTAAAGTTAAAGTTAAAGTTAAAGTTTAAAATAAAGTTAAAGTTAAAGTTCAGATTAAAGTTAAAGTTAAGATTAAAGTTAAAGTTAAAGTTTAAGATGAAGTTAAAGTTAAAGTTAAAGTTAAAGTTAAAGTTAAAGTTATAGTTAAAGTTAAAGTTAAAGTTAAAGTTAAAGTTAGAGTTAAAGTTAAAGTTAAAGTTAAAGTTACAGTTAAAGTTAAAGTTAAGGTTAAAGTTAAAGTTAAAGTTAAAGTTATAGTCAAAGTTAAAGTTAAAGTTAAAGTTAAAATTAAAATTAAAGTTAAAGTTAAAGTTAGAGTTAAAGTTAAAGTTAAAGTTAAGGTTAAAGTTAAAGTTAAAGTTAAGGTTAAAGTTAAAGTTAAATTTAAAGTTACAGTTAAAGTTAAAGTTAAAGTTAAAAATAAAGTTAAAGTTAATGTTAAAGTTAAAGTCAAATTGAATGTTAAAGTTAAAGTGAAAGTTAAAGTTAAAAATAAAGTTAAAGTTAAAGTTAAAGTGAAAGTTAAATACTAACTTCTCATTTATTCAATAAAAGTAAAAAAATTGTTTTCTTATCGGTCACCACGCTTAAAAAGGTTAACTTGAATTAATATCAAAGACAAAACTTGAATTAATATCGAAGAAAAGAAAATGTTGCATAAATATTTTAATTGCATAAGTTGATAATATGCAATAACTTTACCGCGGCAGTCCCCGAGTGCCACACGTCCTTTTTTATTTGCTACATTAACAACCAGTTCATATGTTTTTAGTTTACTTTTCATTATGTACAAACCATTTGTTTTAAAAGCTAATGCCGTTACTATACCACGATTGTTAATAATTTTGGTCACATTTCCTTTCGATACCAATATGTTATTTTGTGTTAATTTACTGAAACTGATCAAATTTGATTTCATATCTTTTATATAAAAAACATTTCGCATTTCGATACAATTAATTTTTCCGAACGCTTCAAAATACCTTACAACATTAACAATTTTGTTGCTTTAACAACCCTATTATATCCTAGATATTCATCAACCGGTGTTTGCAATAGCTTAAAATTTTCAAAGTACTTTTCATCGTTTATTATATGGTCGGTACAGCCACTATCTAATAACCATTTAATCTCATTACCTTTACCATTACTCGCTTCCTCCACCGCATGAAGTGTGTAGGGTATTAGTAATAGATTAATTGTATTAACTTAATTTAACGTTGTAAATTTATTACTTTGAATTTTTGTATGAATTTTCAATATGTATCTAAATGTTATTTTTCAATGTTGAATTTTATACCATCAACAATTTTCATTCTTTGAAATTTGTTAAAACAAAAAATTTGAAAAGGTTTTAAATAAACAATACCGAAATACATTTAAAAACAAGTAAGGAAGGCTAAGTTCGGGTGTAACCGAGCATTACATACTCAGCTTAGAGCTTAGCTGCGTTGGTTTCGTAGGGTTTCGTAGATGACTTATAAGTGTTTTATAATTTCATATCACATACGTTTGGGAAATATCGACCAAATTCCAGACCAAGGGTGACGTTTTTTGGAACGATTTTCCTTCATCCTTTGTCAAATAGGGAAAAATCACCATGTAGAAAAATGAACCTAGGGTAACCCTGGAATGTGTTTGTATGACACGGGTATCATATGAAAGGTATTAAAGATTAACTTAAAAGGGAGTGTGCCTTATTTCTATAGGTGGACACCTTTTCGAGAGATCGCAATAAAAGTGGTCCTGGGGTGACTCTAGAATGTGTTCGTACGATATGGCTATCAAATGAAAGATGTTAATGAGCATTTTAAAAGGGAGTGGGCCTTAGTCCTATAGGTGGCGGTCTTTTCGAGATATCGCCATGAAGATGGACCAGGGGTGACTTTAGAATGTGCTTGTACGATATGGGTATTAAATCAAAGATGTTAAAGATTATTTTAAAAAGGAGTGTGCCTTATTTCTATAGGTGGACGCCTTTTCGATAGATCGCCATAAAAGTGGACCAGGGGTGACTCTAGAATGTGTTTGTACGATGTGGGTATCAAATGAAAGATGTTAAAGATTAATTTAAAAGAGAGTGTGCCTTATTTTTATAGGTGAACGCCTTTGTCGAGAGATCGTCATAAAAGTGGACCAGGAGTGACTCTAGAATGTCTTTGTACGATATGGGTATCAAATGAAAGATGTTAAAGATTATTTTAAAAGGGAGTGTGCTTTATTTCTATAGGTGGACGCCTTTTCGAGAGATCGCCATAAAAGTGGGCCAGGGGTGACTCTAGAATGTGCTTGTACGATGTGGGTATCAAATGAAAGATATTAATGAGTATTTAAAAAGGGAGTGGCCCTTGGTTTTATATATGAAGGCGTTTTTGAGATATCGGCCAATGCGTGGACCAGGGTGACCCAGAACATCATCTGTCGGGTACCGCTAATTTAGTTATATATGTAATACCACGAACAGTATTCCTGCCTTGATTCCAAGGGCTTTTGATTTCGCCCTGCAGAACTTTTTCATTTTCTTCTACTTAATATGGTTGGTGTCACACCCATTTTACAAAGTTTTGTTTAAAATTATATTTTGCGTCAAAAAAACCAATCCAATCACCATGTTTCATCCCTTTTTTCGTATTTAGTATAGAATTGTGGCATTTTTTTCATTTTTGAAATTTTCGATTGCGAAAAAGTGGGCGTGGTCATAGTCGGATTTCGCCCAATTTTAATACCAAGATAAAGTGAGTGCAGATAAGTACGTGTAAAAGTTTAGTAAAGACATATCGATTTTAGCTCAAGTTAACGTGTTAACGGCCGAGCGGAAGGACAGATGGTCGACTGTGTATAAAAACTGGGCGTGGCTTCGACCGATTTCGCATTTTCACAGAAAACAGTTATTGTTACAGAAACAATACCCTTACAGAATTTCACAAGGATTGATAAATTTGTGTTCGACTCATGGCATTAAAAGTATTCTAGACAAATTAAGTGAAAAAGGGCGGAGCCACGCACATTTTGAAATTCAATTTTATTTTTGTATTTTGTTGCCAGTTCTTATTTAGAACATATATAATAGGAGCAACGTTCCTGCCCAATTTCATCATGATATCTTCAACGACTGCCAAATTACAGCTTGCAAAACTTTTAAATTACCTTCTTTTAAAAGTGGGCGGTGCCACACCCATTGTCCAAAATTTTACTAATTCTCAATTCTGCGTCATAAGGTCAACCCACCTACCAAGTTTCATCGCTTTGTCCCTCTTTGGTATGGATTATCGCACTTTTTCGCCTTTTCGAAATTTTCGATATCGAAAAAGTGGACGTGGTTATAATCCGATTTCGTTCATTTTAAATAGCAATCTGAGATGAGCGCCCAGGAACTTATATACCAAATTTCATCAAGATACCTCAAAATTTACTCAAGTTATCGTGTTTACGGACGGACGGACGGACGGACATGGCTAAATGAATTTCTTTTTTCGCCCAGATCATTTTGATATTTAGAAGCCTATATCTATCTCGATTAGTTTGTGCCATTACGGGGTACCGTTATGCGAACAAAATTAATATACTCTGTGAGCTCTGCTCAGCTGAGTATAAAAATAATTTTAATTGTAACCTACAATTTGCCGATCCTGCCTATATACCTAAAATTGTGCTACAACGAATTAATGTAATTAATTAGTGCGCATAAAATGAGGCAAAAGAACAATTTTAAAACCCAAATATTGAATAGTGTTGTGCAAAATAAAAGTATACCACATTTTTTGGCGCTTAAATATCGAAAAGTTGAAATAGATTAATATAGGTTTTTTTAGTGGAAATCTCCGTTCTTACATAAAAATATATAAAGATTAGGAAAATCTCATAAGGAAAAACTATTTAGAATTGTGCTGTATATTTTATTAAATGAAGTTCCATAGTTGCATCTATACATGCGGTCTCAAAAACAAAAATCAAAAAGGAAAACAGGTAAACCTTAGGAGATCCATAGCAAAGCTATACGAAAAAATAAAATTAAGTACAAATAGGGAAGAAAAAATTAAATTAAAGAAGGAAATTCAGGAGTAAAGGAAAAATAATAATAAAAAGAAGAATTAAATAGTAATGTAATTGGTATTAATTAAAAAGGATTGTTAAATAATGCCAACTAAAGGCCCAATTGAACCCCTTAAAAGCGAATTAGAAGTAATAGACTACAATAAAGAATTAAAATGACTAAAAGAAATTCTGAAAAACTATAAGAATGACTAGGGAGCCAACTATTAATGATGTTATTAATCCTTCAACTAGAGAGAAGGAAACTAGGCGTATGATAATATTGTAAAAAACTACAGATAATAAATAAATAAACAAAACAAAAAAAAAAAAAAGGACTTGTGGCACTCGGGGACTGCTACGGTAAAATTATTGCATATTATCAAATTATGCAATTATAATATTTATGCAATATTTTGTTTTCTTTGATATTAGTTCAAGTTTTGTCTTTGATATTAATTCAAGTTAACCTTTTTAAGCGTGGTGACCGATAAGAAAACAAATTTTTTACTGTTATTGAATAAATGAGAAGTTAATATTTAACTTTCACTTTAACTTTAACTTTATTTTTAACTTTAACTTTCACTTTAACTTTAACATTCACTTTAACTTTAACTTTAACTATATTTTTAACTTTAACTTTAACTTTAATATTCACTTTAACTTTAACTTTATCTTTAACGTTAACTTTAACTTTAACTTTAACTTTAAATTTAACTTTAACTGTAACCTTAACTTTAACTTTAATTTCAACTTTGACTTTGACTTTAGCTTTAACTTTAAATTTAACTTTAACTTTAAATTTAACTTTAACTTTAACTTTAACTTTAACCTTAACTTTAACTTTGACTTTGACTTTAACTTTAACTTTAACTTTAAGTTTAACTTTAACTTTAACTTTAACTTTAACTTTAACTTTAACTTTAACTTTAAATTTAACTTTAACTTTAACTTTAACCTTAACTTTAACTTCACTTTAACATTTTCACAGAAAACAGTTATTGTTACAGAAACAATACCCTTACAAAATTTCACAAGGATTGGTAAATTTGTGTTCGACTCATGGCATTAAAAGTATTCTAGACAAATTAAGTGAAAAAGGGCGGAGCCACGCCCATTTTGAAATTTAATTTTAATTTTGTATTTTGTTGCCAGTTCTTATTTAGAACATATATAATAGGAGTAACGTTCCTGCCCAATTTCATCATGATATCTTCAACGACTGCCAAATTACAGCTTGCAAAACTTTTAAATTACCTTCTTTTAAAAGTGGGCGGTGCCACACCCATTGTCCAAAATTTTACTAATTCTCAATTCTGCGTCATAAGGTCAACCCACCTACCAAGTTTCATCGCTTTTTCCCTCTTTGGTATGGATTATCGCACTTTTTCGCCTTTTCGAAATTTTCGATATCGAAAAAGTGGGCGTGGTTATAATCCGAATTCATTCATTTTAAATAGCAATCTGAGATGAGCGCCCAGGAACTTATATACCAAATTTCATCAAGATACCTCAAAATTTACTCAAGTTATCGTGTTTACGGACGTACGGACGGACGGACATGGCTAAATGAATTTCTTTTTTCGCCCAGATCATTTTGATATTTAGAAGCCTATATCTATCTCGATTAGTTTGTGCCATTACGGGGTACCGTTATGCGAACAAAATTAATATACTCTGTGAGCTCTGCTCAGCTGAGTATAAAAATAATTTTAATTGTAACCGACAATTTGCCGATCCTGCCTATATACCTAAAATTGTGCTACAACGAATTAATGTAATTAATTAGTGCGCCTAAAATGAGGCAAAAGAACAATTTTAAACCCCAAATATTGAATAGTGTTGTGCAAAATAAAAGTATACCACATTCTTTGGCGCTTAAATATCGAAAAGTTGAAATAGATTAATATACGTTTTTTTAGTGGAAATCTCTTACATAAAAATATATAAAGATCAACAAAATCTCATAAGGAAAAACTATTTAGAATTATGCTGTATATTTTAATAAATGACGTTCCATAGTTGCATCTATACATGCGGTCTCAAAAGTTCGTGCGGCTACACGTTGAAAGAAATATATTACTTTGTAGCCCGTTCGTACTGAAATCAATCAATATTCAACATTAATGCCCTCAGCTACTTTCGCTGCTAAATTTTGGACATGCACAAACTCTTCCTTGTTCTTGAAAATAGAGCAATCACCTTCATTTTTTAGTGACGTATAATACAGTTTAGTGGAGACGAGAAGCAGCAGTAATAGTGTTTTATGACGACATTCAAACTTATTGATCAAAATTGTTCGAATCTTCAATTTTAAACCATTACAACAAAAGTCATCAACAAAAGCCATTGCAACAGAATTCATCAACAACAGCCATTACAACAAAAGTCATCAAAGCCATTGCACATATCTCATCGCTCTATTGGTAACTGAGTGATTAAAGTTGTAACATAATAAGAAATCATAATTGAATACAAACAAGAGATCATCCAATTGAAATTACGGTCATACGCATATCTTCAACGACTCTCATTATTAATCATCAAACGCTCCGTAATAAATATTGGTATATTTTTATATTAATAATATATAAGTAGAATATCCCCTCACTAGGGTATGCACCTTGTCGTTGGTGTGAGGGCTTAGCCGATCTCGATAGCGCCCGACTATGAGGCGGAGCTGTTTAGGACTGTCATCTACGCCGTTTCGCCTCATAGGAGGGCTGTAATGTAACCAGTGTAAATTCATACATATCTACAGACATAAAACGCGCGGTGTCTAAGTTGTTTAGTCTGTAACTAAGAATTTGCTGACACCGCGTATTCCTCTACTCCAACATTTTCACACTCTTTCAGCAAGTGCATCAAAGCAATTTATGAATGTGTGTACGAATGTGTATGCATACGCTTGGCTACATGACTTTTGTTATTTTGTTAGACTTAGTAAGGTTGTAAGAACTAGAGGAAATATGTATATTTTTATGTAGTAACTAAGTAGGGCATAAGAGTTATGAATAAATACGCTGAAGTTTTTATTAATAAAGAGATTCGGTATTCGGCACTCAAGGGTGACACCTCCTTAAATAATATTACTTAAACATTTAGGGGTATTCGGAACTTAATGGTGCCTGCACCCAAATAAGTAAATACATTTATTTTACATGGCGATCCTGCCACTTGACAATCGCCACCAATAAAGGACACCAACATTACCAGTTCCTGAAAGCGACGGTTTGAAAAATAAGGTGGTAATTTATATAGCCGTGCCCAGTTCCTGAGAGCGACGGTTTCGAAAAGTAACGTGGTAATTTATATAGACGTGCCCAGTTCCTGAGAGTGACGGAATCAAAACCCAATGGGATAAAAATAGAGCCTACATATTAAGAAAAAGCGTTAACAGTACAAAACATTGAAGGATATAATTGAACATCCATTAACTTAATAACAGACAGAAAATAATAAGTGGCATACAAGGTGGAATAATACTGAAGAAGGACATGAAAAAAAAGCAGATAACAAGCTGATTTACATACGCTGAGGGAGATAACCGGCAAAAGGAACAACAGAAACCTGCTACAAAATTTAGGCATTATTATTAAGTAAAATAACACTAAAAATATTAGGGCAACCTAACGGCTGCCTATCGACGAGCAAAAATTATATTTTTGTTGTCAAACTTTTTTTCTTCTCTAATTTTTGAATTATGTTCCCAGAAGAGGACATACAAAATCAAAGTCAGTTTGACCAAGTATTTAATAAATTAATTACATTAAGTTTAAATTTGCAAAGAAGTGAAGAATAAACAACCGAACAAGTCAAGCAAGGCCCTAAGCCACTGACAATCAAGGAATATAGGAAGAGAAATAGGGTTCAAAAAATTGAGGGACCAAAAATCCCAAAGCCAGTCAAATTGAAGAGAAAAAGAGGAGGAAAACAGGTAAAGCTTAGGAGATCCATAGCAAAGCTATACGAAAAATAAACTTAAGTACAAATAGGGAAGAAAAAATTAAATTAAAGAAGGAAATACAGGAGTAAAGGAAAAATAATAATAAAAAGAAGAATTAAATAGTAATGTAATTGCTAAGGATTGTAAGGATTGTTAAATAATGCCAACTAAAGGCCCAATTGGAGACCTTAAAAACGAATTAGAAGTAATAGATTACAATAAAGAATTAAAATGGCTAAAAGAATTCTGAAAAACTATAAGAATGACTAGGGAGCCAACTATTAATGATGTTATTAATCCTTCAACTAGAATAATAAACAAAACAAAAAAAAAAAAAAAGGGACGTGTGGCACTCGGGGACTGCCGAGGTAAAGTTATTGCATATTATCAACTTATGCAATTATAATATTTATGCAATATTTTGTTTTCTTTGATATTAATTCATGTTTTGTCTTTGATATTAATTCAAGTTAACCTTTTCAAGCGTGGTGACCGATAAGAAAACAAATTTTTTACTTTTATTGAATAAATGAGAAGTTAATATTTAACTTTCACTTTAACTTTAACTTTATTTTTAACTATAACTTTAACTTTCACTTTAACTTTAACTTTCACTTTAACTTTAACTTTACCTTTAAGTTTAACCTTAACTTAAACTTTAACTTTGACTTTAACTTTAACTTTAACATTAACTTTAATTTTAACTTTAACTTTAACTTTCGCTTGAACTTTAACATTCACTTTAACTTTAACTTTAACTTTAACTTTACCTTTAACTTTAATTTTAATTTTAATTTTAATTTTAACTTTAACTTTAACTTTAACTTTAAGTTTAGCTTTAATTTTAACTTTAACTTTGACTTTAACTTTAACTTTAACTTTAACGGTAACTTTAACGGTAACTTTAACTTTAAATTTAACTTTAACTATAACTTTAACTTTAACTGTAACTTTAACTTTAACTTTAACATTAAATTTAACTTTAACTTTAACTTCAACTTTAACTTTAATCTTAACTTTAACTTTAACTTTACCTTTAACTTTAACCTTAACTTTAACTTTGACTTTAACTTTAACTTTAACCTTAACTTTAACTTTAACTTTTACTTTAACTTTAATTTTAACTTTATTTTAAACTTTAACTTTAACTTTCGCTTTAACTTTAAAATTCACTTTAACTTTAACTTTAATTTTAACTTTAACTTTAACTTTAAGTTTAGCTTTAACTTTAACTTTGATTTTAACTTTAACTTTAATTTTAATTTTAACTTTAACGGTAACTTTAACTTTAACTTTAACTTTAGCTTTAACTTTAACTTTAACTTTAACTTTAACTTTAACTTTAACTTTAACTTTAACTTTAACTTCAACTTTTACTTTTACTTTTACTTTTACTTTTACTTTAACTTTAACTTTAACCTTAACTTTAACTTTAACTTTACCTTTATTTTTAACTTTAACTTTCGCTTTAACTTTATCATTCACTTTAACTTTAACTTTATGATCCGGGGTGGGCGTGAGCTTAGCACCTGCTAACAAGCCAACCTAATATAAACGCACGCAAGTGATTTTCTTGCAAAAATATCTCATGCACATACAACTTGTATGAGAGCAACTCAAATTGAATTTGCTGCGTGAAAGCCTAACTCGATTTCCAATTTTTGTTCTGCGTGACATTTAGATTTGACGTTTGCACACATGCTTTACATTGTCGCAACGCATGCTTATTTGGGTTAGGGCAAAAAACGCCGGCGTGCGCTAAAAAAACGCAGTGCGGTTTTATTAGGTTGGCTTGTAAGCGAGCATATATGTATACGATAAGCGATAGCACAATGGCTACTTCGTGAAAATCAACGACAGATTTTTTAGTTTGATTTCGATGGTCCTACGGTGAGGAAGTGTCGCGCGCGCACTTAAAACAGAGTACCAAAGAGTGCGTGTGACACGTGTTCACCGTTCAAGCATTGAAATCAAACTAAATAAATAATTGATTTTGCTTTCGTGCTCGCTACGCGTTCGTGTTTACTAACACATTCTCAATTTGGTAACCGTGTAAATGTAGTGGTGCCCACCCTGTTTATGATAGAGATCCAATTTTATGTATTTGGCCTGTTGCTAACACCGAACCTTTACGAACCTTTTCGAGCCTTTTTGGATCTTTTTTGACAAATATCCGTTACGATTTTTTTGATTTAGTCGCCAAGCCCGCTATAAAACCTATGCAATTGCTTAAACAAAGTACAACAATTTTTATATCTATCTTTTGACAATGGGAAGCCAAGAATCGAAAGTCACTAATCCAAAAGCTAACGTGGTAAACACAACCAAAATAATAGACCACACTGAAGCTTTGGAAACCATAAAAATTTATCTTCTGGCTATTGCCATTATTGGCGCTGTGAACTTATTTTTGAAATGTTATTCAATACACAACAAAATTTTGAAAAAGAGGTATCAGAGCCGTGCTGACGGCATAGATAAAATATAAAACCTAATCTTTTTTCTCTCTTTACCTCAATGGGTAAACGGGAAACTATTTTCAACACACTTGTGGAAGAAAAAGCTTTGGCCGAAAATGCTTATAAATGCATTAATAAAAATTCAAGCATAAGAAATGAAACTGTGTTAAAGCATCTCACGATAATATTACAGTCGTTGAATAACATAGGCAAAGCTATACAAGATGTAAATAACCTATTAACAGACAATCATCAGCCGGAAGCACATCAAATCTTTTCCAGTGTTAGGGATAAATTAGTATCCTCACTAGCAAGATATAATATAGAGACAACCGTCCCAATCACATTTAAAAACGTAATAGAAATAGACTTTAGTACCCTCTTGGAATCTCGATCCAATTTAGACGACGCTCCGAAAATTGAAACCCAACACAAAAATTCCCAAACAGAAGATTTGTAAACTAAAAAGATGGCGCAAACAACAGTAGAATTTTTGAAAACGGCTTCCTCAATTCCGCCTGAGTTTGGTGGTAAGCCTGAAAAATTACGTGGTTTCTTAGACGCACTAGATATCCTAGAACAAATTAAGGATACTCATGAGACCATAGCAGTCTCCATGATAAAAACTAAGCTGAAGGGAACAGCTAGAAACCTTTTGAGCACTGAAAATTCAATACTAGCAATAAGGCAAAAGTTGAGTTCAGCAATTAAAGGTGAATCTGCAGAGGTTTTGACAGCAAAACTCTTAAACATCCAACAGCGCAGTAAAACAGCTAACCAGTACACTGCATAAATCGAAAAATTGACAAAATCGTTGGATGGTGCTTACATATCTGATAGTCTTGCACCTGATTTGGCAACCAAATATGCCACACAATCAGCTGTAAAGGCTATGTGTAAGAACTCAGCTAACCAAAGAGTTAAATTGATAATGCAAGCAGGAACGTTCCCATCTATGAACGAGGCTATTTCAAAATTTACGAATAGCTGTACTGAAGTCACGGGTAACTCAAATACAGTGTTACGTCTGACGCGCTCACAAGGTAATTACCGGGGTAACTTCCGAAGAAGCTAACAAAATAAACATTATCGAGGTAACCAAAACCGAAGAAGTTTCCCAAGGCAGTCGGTTCTATGTACCGGAGCGACTCGGGATTTTTCTCGACCAAGGACTGTCGTCTCAGTGTAACCCCACTTAATTTGTTGCGTCCCTCCCACAAATTGTCATCCTCCCAGCAGCTCCTTTCAGCAGGACTGCTCCATATTCTCTTGCTCCGGGAAGGTATCGAATCCAATCCGGGTCCGTCTCCTGACCACGGTCCTGAGAAATGGTTTTGCTGCATCTGCCGGAAAAGAATCTTTTTAGGACGGTCATACTCTGTTCAGTGTGTCTCGTGTAAGGGATGGTCGCATCGGACAGGTTGTTCTGGGCTTGATCCCAAAACCCGACGTCCACGTAACTTTTATAAATCTTTTAGGGCTCCTTGCTGTTCACGCCCAAGGGCGTCCCGTAGTCTACGCTTAAGCGCCCTCCACTACCTTCCAGCAGCCCCGCTGCTCAGCAAGCCACAACAAGTACCCGCTGCTGCTCGCGCCCCACGGCGCCAACAACTCAAACAGCAAACTACAGTCTCCGTAGTAGAGTCGGAAGCAATGCTGAGCAACAGCCCCTGCCCCCGTCTTCTCCCCGTGTAGGTCAGGGAAACAGACTCTTAGCCCCTACCTCAGTTTGCACCGTTTGCCAGCACAGAATATATATGTTTGCGACATCCGCCCAATGCAGCTCCTGCCTTGGGTGGTGCCACTTTCCTAGATGTTCTGGTCTCCGCGACGGCAACCCCCCGACGGGTTTCATCGCGCCATGTTGCCAGGTCGCAAACCCAAATCATCCGGGTACCCCAATGCTTGCCCAAGGACGCACAGCAATTGTGTCCTGGCCTTCCTCAACCCAGGCGTAGTCACCCGTCACTTACCCCAGAGTGGCGACGTCTCCCCCCATGCACTTCAGAATCCTGCAGTTAAACTGTAATGGGAAGATTACGGAGATAGTCGATTTCATGAAGCGGCACAACATCCGCATTGCTGCGATTCAAGAGACTAAACTCACAGCACGATCTGCATTGCAGACCTGCTCTGGGTATAATGTCCACAGAAAAGATCGCGAGAGCGGAAATGGAGGCGGCCTCGCGTTTATAGTACAGCACTCTGTGCAATATTATATATTTGATCCTGGCATCGACCACAGGGACAATGTCTTAGAGCGTCAAGGCATATCTGTCCGGTCAGGCGATGCAAACCTAGAAATCATCAACATCTACATCCCCCTGCCACCTGTTGCCCCAGTGGATACCGCCCTAATATCAGAGCCTTACTCACTGGCAACAATCGCATTATCATAGGCGATTTCAATGCCCATCACCATCTATGGCATTCAAACTTGCGGGCGGTTAGTAGGGGTGAGACGCCCCCACACGTATGGTAGGAAACTGTCACAGTTCGCCAGATATCTCAATCGTGAGTGCAGAACTCGTAAACTGCGTCAACTGGCAGCCGATGGTAACATTGCCATCCGACCACCTGCCTATACTTATTTCGCTCGAGCGTACCGCCGACTTCATCGTTACCGAAAAACGCACTTTCATAAACTTTAAAAAATGAAAGTGGGAAGAATATAAATCTTTTACAGACAACCTCTTTGCTGCCCTCCCTATCCCGACTGATGCCCGCCAAGGGGAGAGTGTCTTCCGCAAGGGCTTTGAATCCGCCTCGGCACGTTTCATTCCCGCCGGGAGAATTCCCGAAATCCGGCTCCACTTCCCGGCGGAGGCCGCAAACTTAGCGAGAGAACGTGACCTTATAAGGCAGCTTGATCCAGGCGACCCCCAAATAAGGGATATAAATCAACGCATCAGATTGCTTGTGGATGAACACAATCGGGCGAAATGGGAGGAGCACCTAAGAGGTTGTAACCTCTCTACCGGTGTGGGTAAACTTTGGTCCACCGTAAAATCCCTATCGAATCCGACTAAGCACAAAGACAAAGTTTCTATCGCCTTTGGCGACAAAGTGCTGTCGGATGCGAAAAAATGCGCGAGCGCTTTCTGCCGACAATATATAATGCATTCTACGGTCGACAAATATAGACGGAGGGCCAACAGACACGCATATAAACACAAATTCAGCACGTCACCAATCACTATCACCGCTAAAGAGGTTGAGGACGCCATTGGTCGCGCTAAACCATCCAAAGCAGTGGGCCCAGACGGCATAGCCATGCCGATGCTTAAAAGCCTAGGGAAAGAGGGTTTCAAATATTTAGCGCAGGTCTTCAACCTGTCTCTTTCCACCTTTGTCATACCCGAGAAATGGAAAATGGCCAAGGTGGTCCCGCTACTAAAGCCTGGTAAACCAGCTAACATAGGAGAGTCGTATCGTCCGATATCTCTCCTATCGTCAGTGGCAAAGACGCTCGAAGCCATTTTGCTGCCTTATTTCCAAGCAAATTTGCAGCTAGCCTCTCATCAGCATGGCTTCAGAAAACTCCATAGCACTACCTCCGCGCTAAATGCCATTAGCACCCAGATAAATTGCGGTTTAAATCAAAACCCCCACCATAGAATAGTACTCGTAGCGCTAGACCTATCAAAAGCCTTTGATACGGTCAACCATGGCTCGGTACTGCAAGAACTGGAAGGGTCTACCCTTCCCCCATGTCTTAAAAGGTGGACCGCAAATTATCTGGGTGGTCGGCAGGCATCGGTGCAATTTAGAAACGAAACATCAAAACCAAGGAGAATTAAACAAGGGGTGCCACAGGGTGGTGTCCTATCCCCACTTTTGTTTAATTTCTACATATCTAACCTACCTTCATCACCGGAAGGAGTCACAATCGTTTCCTACGCCGATGACTGCACAGTAATGGCCACAGGCCCAGGCCCACAGACCGATGAGCTATGTAATAAAATAAACGGCTACCTCCCTGATCTGTCCAGTTTTTTCGCCTCGCGAAACCTGGCGTTATCACCGACTAAATCTTCCGTGACCTTATATACAACATGGACGTCCCATATGTCGACCATTTTGAACATCCACGTCGATGGCACTACGCTACCGACTGTCCTACACCCCAAAATCTTGGGTGTGACGTTTGATCAGGATCTACATTTTGGTGAGCACGCAGCCGCAGTTGTTCCGAGAATTCAGAGCCGTAACAAAATCCTCAAATCCCTTGCTGGCAGTACCTGGGGAAAAGATAAAGAAACGCTTATGACTACATACAAAGCAATTAGCCAGCCGATTACGTGCTGCGCGTCACCCATATGGTCGCCAAGCCTAAAAATTACCTACTGGAAGAAGCTTCAGGCCTGCCAAAATACTGCTCTCAGAATTGCCACGGGCTGTCTTCTTATGTCCCCAGAACACCATCTGCATAATGAGGCGAGAATACTCCCCATCAGGGAGAGAAATGAGATGCTGACCAAATAGTTCCTGTTAAATAACCAGAAACGGGCATCCCAACAGACATCTGATTGATGAGCCAGCACCGCCTAGGGGCTTAAGGAGTCATCTCCGTAAGCATTTTGAGGAAATACGGCACCTGAGAACCCAGCTGTATGAAGCGAAAAAACACAAGCAGGTCCTTGGTGAACTCCACAAACAGGCGTCGGACCTTTATGCTGGGAATTGCCCGGTGAATCCAGTACTCAAAGAAAAGTATCCAAAACTAGCGGAAGAGGAACGCATACTCCCCAGGGGAACGCGAGTCACTCTGACTCAACTTCGTTCTGGATACTGTAACAGGTTAAACTCTTACCTATCCAGAATCAACCCCGACATACAAAATGTATGCCCCGCTTGCAATGTGTCCCCACATGACACCAACCATCTCTTTAATTGTAATGTGGAACCAAAGCCTCTAACACATCTTTCCTTATGGTCCGCCCCTGTTGAAACAGCAAGTTTCCTTGGACTCCCGTTAGAGGATATTGATGACAATCTGTGATCGGTCGCGGATGTTAGGTGGGGCGAAGCACTGCTACAACAACAACAAGTAATAATAATAACTCTAACCGGTATAATAATAATAACAATAGACAAAAAAATAATTTCCCAAGACGCAATTTTGGAGGTCAGTCAAGATTATCTAATCAAAATAACACGCGATATCTCCGTAATATAAACCAACAGGAAAACTAGCAAACTCCACTCCAACATTAAACTTCAAGGGTAATAAAGTATATACATTATACTTGTATCTGAATAGCTACATATCTTCCAATACTACTCTAAATAAGCCAACTTCAACGTTTCTGATAGATACAGGAGCGGATATCTCAATTATAAGGAGGGTCAAATTGACAGTAATGTCACAATAAATAACTCACAGATCACAGATTTAAAAGGTATTGGTCGAGGCATAATAAGGAGACTTGGAACAGTTAAAGCAGATCTAACAGATGATAGTCTTTTAATACGATACAAATTTCACATAGTAGAAAATGATTTCCCAATCCCATGTGATGGAATTTT
Source organism: Eurosta solidaginis (assembly GCF_040869045.1). NCBI lineage: Eukaryota > Metazoa > Arthropoda > Insecta > Diptera > Tephritidae > Eurosta > Eurosta solidaginis. Next base: position 204,761,703 of record NC_090319.1, read on the forward strand.
GGGACTCGATTTCATTATAAAATATAATTGCATTTTAGATTATAATAAAAATGGGGACAGCCTAATACTGCGAGTATATGATTACCCAGAAGATATAAAGTCCCCCTTATAGCATATAAACTTATAAGGTGTAAAATTATATCCATTTACACACGCGGTTATATGAACGCACCTAGTAATACTCTTGATAAACTTGATTGTTTTTCAGCTGTATTATTTCCAAAAAATTAACTACAAAAAATGAATTTCACTACAATCAATTTCATCGTTTGTAGTTATAGGAAAAGTACTTTTAGTGCTTCCAAATTGCTGCGTTCTTGGTTTTTTTGAGATGCGTTAGCGATATCTCCGAAACCTGTGGACCAAAAAAAAATTTTTTTTTCGTATGAAAAACTACAAACGATTTAAAACGTATTTCAAAAACAAAAAAACCAAATTTACTTAAATTGCTTGGTTTCCGCACAATGTGTTATATTTTCGGAGTAACTATAAGAACTACAAAAAAATGAATTTCACTACAATCAATTTCATCGTTTGCAGTTATAGGAAAAGTACTTTTAGTGCTTCCAAATTGCTGCGTTCTTGGTTTTTTTGAGATGCGTTAGCGATATCTCCGAAACCTGTGGACCAAAAAAAAAATTTGTTTTCGTATGAAAAACTACAAACGATTTAAAACGTATTTCAAAAACAAAAAAACCAAATTTACTTAAATTGCTTGGTTTCCGCACAATGTATTATATTTTCGGAGTAACTATAAGAACTACAAAAAAATGAATTTCACTACAATCAATTTCATCGTTTGTAGTTATAGGAAAAGTACTTTTAGTGCTTCCAAATTGCTGCGTTCTTGGTTTTTTTGAGATGCGTTAGCGATATCTCCGAAACGTATGGACCAAAAAAAAAATTTTTTTTACCTATGAAAAACTACAAACGATTTAAAACGTACTTCAGAAAGAAAAAACCCAAATCTGCTTAAATTGCTTGGTTTCCGCACAATGTATTATATTTTCGGAGTAACTATAAGAACTACAAAAAAATGAATTTCACTACAATCAATTTCATCGTTTGTAGTTATAGGAAAAGTACTTTTAGTGCTTCCAAATTGCTGCGTTCTTGGTTTTTTTGAGATGCGTTAGCGATATCTCCGAAACCTGTCGACCAAAAAAAAAAATTTTTTCGTATGAAAACTACAAACGATTTAAAACGTATTTCAAAAAGAAAAAACCCAAATTTCCTTAAATTGCTTGGTTTCCGCACAATGTATTATATTTTCGGAGTAACTATAAAAACTACAAAAAAATGAATTTCACTACTATCAATTTCATCGTTTGTAGTTATAGGAAAAGTACTTTTAGTGCTTCCAAATTGCTGCGTTCTTGGTTTTTTTGAGATGCGTTAGCGATATCTCCGAAACCTGTGGACCAAAAAAAAATTTTTTTTCCTATGAAAAACTACAAACGATTTAAAACGTATTTCAGAAAGAAAAAAACAAAATTTGCTTAAATTGCTTGGTTTCCGCACAATGTATTATATTTTCGGAGTAACTATAAGAACTACAAAAAAATGAATTTCACTGCAATCAATTTCATCGTTTGTAGTTATAGGAAAAGTACTTTTAGTGCTTCCAAATTGCTGCGTTCTTGGTTTTTTGAGATGCGTTAGCGATATCTCCGAAACCTGTGGACCAAAAAAAAAATTTTTTTTCCTATGAAAAACTACAAACGATTTAAAACGTATTTCAGAAAGAAAAACCCCAAATTTGCTTAAATTGCTTGGTTTCCGCACAATGTATTATATTTTCGGAGGAACTATAAGAACTACAAAAAAGTTAATTTCACTACAATCAATTTCATCGTTTGTAGTTATAGGAAAAGTACTTTTAGTGCTTCCAAATTGCTGCGTTCTTGGTTTTTTTGAGATGCGTTAGCGATATCTCCGAAACCTGTGGACCAAAAAAAAAATTTTTTTTCGTATGAAAAACTACAAACGATTTAAAACGTATTTCAAAAACAAAAAACCAAATTTACTTAAATTGCTTGGTTTCCGCACAATGTATTATATTTTCGGAGTAACTATAAGAACTACAAAAAAATGAATTTCACTGCAATCAATTTCATCGTTTGTAGTTATAGGAAAAGTACTTTTAGTGCTTCCAAATTGCTGCGTTCTTGGTTTTTTTGAGATGCGTTAGCGATATCTCCGAAACGTATGGACCAAAAAAAAAATTTTTTTACCTATGAAAAACTACCAACGATTTAAAACGTATTTCAGAAAGAAAAAACCCAAATTTGCTTAAATTGCTTGGTTTCCGCACAATGTATTATATTTTCGGAGTAACTATAAGAACTACAAAAAAATGAATTTCACTACAATCAATTTCATCGTTTGTAGTTATAGGAAAAGTACTTTTAGTGCTTCCAAATTGCTGCGTTCTTGGTTTTTTTGAGATGCGTTAGCGATATCTCCGAAACCTATGGACCAAAAAAAAATTTTTTTTTCGTATGAAAAACTACAAACGATTTAAAACGTATTTCAAAAACAAAAAAACCAAATTTACTTAAATTGCTTGGTTTCCGCACAATGTATTATATTTTCGAAGTAACTATAAGAACTACAAAAAAATGAATTTCACTACAATCAATTTCATCGTTTGTAGTTATAGGAAAAGTACTTTTAGTGCTTCCAAACTGCTGCGTTCTTGGTTTTTTTGAGATGCGTTAGCGATATCTCCGAAACCTATGGACCAAAAAAAAAATTTTTTTTCCTATGAAAAACTACAAACGATTTAAAAAGTATTTCAAAAACAAAAAAACCAAATTTACTTAAATTGCTTGGTTTCCGCACAATGTATTATATTTTCGGAGTAACTATAAGAACTACAAAAAAATGAATTTCACTACAATCCATTTCATCGTTTTTAGTTATAGGAAAAGTACTTTTAGTGCTTCCAAATTGCTGCGTTCTTGGTTTTTTTGAGATGCGTTAGCGATATCTCCGAAACCTATGGACCAAAAAAAATTTTTTTTTCGTATGAAAAACTAAAAACGATTTAAAACGTATTTCAAAAACAAAAAAACCAAATTTGCTTATATTGCTAATACGTTACTGGGCATTTATTGGGCAATATACTCGCATCTTTATTTGCATTTTTTACTACCATATTATTACTTCGATTAGGGCATATAAATAGTTTGGTATTATTTCGTAGGAAAAGTGCCTAGTTATGGAAGTAGTTATGCGCGTTATAATGAAAGCCCTCAATATGCATCGAAGTTGGTATTTATAAAATCACAAACATTATTCTTTTGACGATTTTATCAAATGCCATATTGCCAAATTGCATCACCAATTTGAACAACTTAAGAAGAAGCATTATGAATGAAAAAGAGGAAGCTAGTTTTCAGGATTTTGTGATTTACATTTGAACATACATATGTATGTATGTACACATGCTTGTGCGTAAGAATAATTATTGTTGGAAGTGGTTGGTTGAATAGAAGTTTTTTTTTTTTGAACATGTGAATGTACAAACATACATATGTTAGCTTATGCTTGGATATATTGGTATCAATGAGGTGGGTGTGAAGTGGAGTGAAGTGGGGTGTTGGTTGATCTTTAGTTTAAGAATATACATATGTATGTGTTTGCATATATATCTAAGTTTGTTTATACGCTACGATCGTCATAGCAGATACATTACCATGTTCATACATTTCTTAGCTTACATATGAGCATACATACATATGTATGTACGTACATTTGCTTGAGCGTAAGAATAATTTTTGTTAGAAGGGGTATGCTGAAATTAAGTTTGTTTTATTTTTGAACATATGAATTGTAAGCAACAATATTTATTTGCACATTCAAAAACTTTAATATGCTTGTAATTTAAATCGAGAAAATTATACAAAGAACCCATTTGCTGTGCAAAAATCATTGTTTGGAATACCCAACCGGGTGTATTCGAATTTCCCAATTTTGCAATGTATTATATTTTCGTAGTAACTATAAGAACTACAAAAAAATGAATTTCACTACAATCAATTTCATCGTTTGTAGTTATAGGAAAAGTACTTTTAGTGCTTCCAAATTGCTGCGTTCTTGGTTTTTTTGAGATGCGTTAGCGATATCTCCGAAACCTGTGGACCAAAAAAAAATTTTTTTTTCGTATGAAAAACTACAAACGATTTAAAACGTATTTCAAAAACAAAAAAACCAAATTTACTTAAATTGCTTGGTTTCCGCACAATGTGTTATATTTTCGGAGTAACTATAAGAACTACAAAAAAATTATTTTCACTACAATCAATTTCATCGTTTGCAGTTATAGGAAAAGTACTTTTAGTGCTTCCAAATTGCTGCGTTCTTGGGTTTTTTTGAGATGCGTTAGCGATATCTCCGAAACCTGTGGACCAAAAAAAAATTTTTTCCCTATGAAAAACTACAAACGATTTAAAACGTATTTCAGAAAGAAAAAACCCAAATTTGCTTAAATTGCTTGGTTTCCGCAAAATGTATTATATTTTCGGAGTAACTATAAGAACTACAAAAAAATGAATTTCACTACAATCAATTTCATCGTTTGTAGTTATAGGAAAAGTACTTTTAGTGCTTCCAAATTGCTGCGTTCTTGGTTTTTTTGAGATGCGTTAGCGATATCTCCGAAACCTGTGGACCAAAAAAAAAATTTGTTTTTCCTATGAAAAACTACAAAAGATTTAAAACGTATTTCAGAAAGAAAAAACCCAAATTTGCTTAAATTGCTTGGTTTCCGCACAATTTATTATATTTTCGGAGTAACTATAAGAACTACAAAAAAATGAATTTCACTACAATCAATTTCATCGTTTGTAGTTATAGGAAAAGTACTTTTAGTGCTTCCAAAATGCTGCGTTCTTGGTTTTTTTGAGATGCGTTAGCGATATCTCCGAAACCTGTGGACCAAAAAAAAAATTTTTTTCCTATGAAAAACTACAAACGATTTAAAACATATTTCAGAAAGAAAAAACCCAAATTTGCTTAAATTGCTTGGTTTCCGCACAATGTATTATATTTTCGGAGTAACTATAAGAACTATAAAAAAATTAATTTCACTACAATCAATTTCATCGTTTGTAGTTATAGGAAAAGTACTTTTAGTGCTTCCAAATTGCTGCGTTCTTGGTTTTTTTGAGATGCGTTAGCGATATCTCCGAAACCTGTGGACCAAAAAAAAAAATTTTTTCGTATGAAAAACTACAAACGATTTAAAACGTATTTCAAAAACAAAAAAACCAAATTTACTTAAATTGCTTGGTTTCCGCACAATGTATTATATTTTCGGAGTAACTATAAGAACTACAAAAAAATGAATTTCACTACAATCAATTTCATCGTTTGTAGTTATAGGAAAAGTACTTTTAGTGCTTCCAAATTGCTGCGTTCTTGGTTTTTTTGAGATGCGTTAGCGATATCTCCGAAACGTATGGACCAAAAAAAAAATTTGTTTACCTATGAAAAACTACAAACGATTTAAAACGTATTTCAGAAAGAAAAAACCCAAATCTGCTTAAATTGCTTGGTTTCCGCACAATGTATTATATTTTCGGAGTAACTATAAGAACTACAAAAAAATGAATTTCACTACAATCAATTTCATCGTTTGTAGTTATAGGAAAAGTACTTTTAGTGCTTCCAAATTGCTGCGTTCTTGGTTTTTTTGAGATGCGTTAGCGATATCTCCGAAACCTGTGGACCAAAAAAAAAATTTTTTTTCGTATGAAAAACTACAAACGATTTAAAACGTATTTCAAAAACAAAAAAACCAAATTTACTTAAATTGCTTGGTTTCCGCACAATGTATTATATTTTCGGAGTAACTATAAGAACTACAAAAAAATGAATTTCACTACAATCAATTTCATCGTTTGTAGTTATAGGAAAAGTACTTTTAGTGCTTCCAAATTGCTGCGTTCTTGGTTTTTTTGAGATGCGTTAGCGATATCTCCGAAACCTGTGGACCAAAAAAAAATTTTTTTTCGTATGAAAAACTACAAACGTTTTAAAACGTATTTCAAAAAGAAACAACCCAAATTTCCTTAAATTGCTTGGTTTCCGCACAATGTATTATATTTTCGGAGTAACTATAAAAACTACAAAAAAAAGAAATTTAACTACTATCAATTTCATCGTTTGTAGTTATAGGAAAAGTACTTTTAGTGCTTCCAAATTGCTGCGTTCTTGGTTTTTTTGAGATGCGTTAGCGATATCTCCGAAACCTGTGGACCAAAAAAAAATTTTTTTTTCTATGAAAAACTACAAACGATTTAAAACGTATTTCAGAAAGAAAAAACCCAAATTTGCTTAAATTGCTTGGTTTCCGCAAAATGTATTTTATTTTCGGAGTAACTATAAGAACTACAAAAAAATGAATTTCACTGCAATCAATTTCATCGTTTGTAGTTATAGGAAAAGTACTTTTAGTGCTTCCAAATTGCTGCGTTCTTGGTTTTTTTGAGATGCGTTAGCGATATCTCCGAAACCTGTGGACCAAAAAAAAAATTTTTTTTCGTATGAAAAACTACAAACGATTTAAAACGTATTTCAAAAACAAAAAAACCAAATTTACTTAAATTGCTTGGTTTCCGCACAATGTATTATATTTTCGGAGTAACTATAAGAACTACAAAAAAATGAATTTCACTACAATCAATTTCATCGTTTGTAGTTATAGGAAAAGTACTTTTAGTGCTTCCAAATTGCTGCGTTCTTGGTTTTTTTGAGATGCGTTAGCGATATCTCCGAAACGTATGGACCAAAAAAAAAAATTTTTTTACCTATGAAAAACTACAAACGATTTAAAACGTATTTCAGAAAGAAAAAACCCAAATTTGCTTAAATTGCTTGGTTTCCGCACAATGTATTATATTTTCGGAGTAACTATAAGAACTACAAAAAAATGAATTTCACTACAATCAATTTCATCGTTTGTAGTTATAGGAAAAGTACTTTTAGTGCTTCCAAATTGCTGCGTTCTTGGTTTTCTTGAGATGCGTTAGCGATATCTCCGAAACCTGTGGACCAAAAAAATAAATTTTTTTTCGTATGAAAAACTACAAACGATTTAAAACGTATTTCAAAAACAAAAAAACCAAATTTACTTAAATTGCTTGGTTTCCGCACAATGTATTATATTTTCGGAGTAACTATAAGAACTACAAAAAAATGAATTTCACTACAATCAATTTCATCGTTTGTAGTTATAGGAAAAGTACTTTTAGTGCTTCCAAATTGCTGCGTTCTTGGTTTTTTTGAGATGCGTTCGCGATATCTCCGAAACCTATGGACCAAAAAAAAAAATTTTTTTCCTATGAAAAACTACAAACGATTTAAAACGTATTTCAAAAACAAAAAAACCAAATTTACTTAAATTGCTTGGTTTCCGCACAATGTATTATATTTTCGGAGTAACTATAAGAACTACAAAAAAATGAATTTCACTACAATCAATTTCATCGTTTGTAGTTATAGGAAAAGTACTTTTAGTGCTTCCAAATTGCTGCGTTCTTGGTTATTTTGAGATGCGTTAGCGATATCTCCGAAACCTATGGACCAAAAAAAAAATTTTTTTTCGTATGAAAAACTACAAACGATTTAAAACGTATTTCAAAAACAAAAAAACCAAATTTACTTAAATTGTTTGGTTTCCGCACAATGTATTATATTTTCGGAGTAACTATAAGAACTACAAAAAAATTAATTTCACTACAATCAATTTCATCGTTTGTAGTTATAGGAAAAGTACTTTTAGTGCTTCCAAATTGCTGCGTTCTTGGTTTTTTTGAGATGCGTTAGCGATATCTCCGAAACGTATGGACCAAAAAAAAAAAAAAAAATTTTTTACCTATGAAAAACTACAAACGATTTAAGACGTATTTCAGAAAGAAAAAACCCAAATTTGCTTAAATTGCTTGGCTTCCGTACAATGTATTTTATTTTCGGAGTAACTATAAGAACTACAAAAAAATGAATTTCACTACAATCAATTTCATCGTTTGTAGTTATAGGAAAAGTACTTTTAGTGCTTCCAAATTGCTGCGTTCTTGGTTTTTTTGAGATGCGTTAGCGATATCTCCGAAACCTGTGGACCAAAAAAAAAATTTTGTTTCGTATGAAAAACTACAAACGATTTAAAACGTATTTCAGAAACAAAAAAACCAAATTTTCTTAAATTGCTTGGTTTCCGCACAATGTATTATATTTTCGGAGTAACTATAAAAACTACAAAAAAATTAATTTCACTACAATCAATTCCATCGTTTGTAGTTATAGGAAAAGTACTTCTAGTGCTTCCAAATTGCTGCGTTCTTGGTTTTTTTGAGATGCGTTAGCGATATCTCCGAAACCTGTGGACCAAAAAAAAATTTATTTTTCGTATGAAAAACTACAAACGATTTAAAACGTATTTCAAAAAGAAAAAAAAACCAAATTTGCTTAAATTGCTTGGTTTCCGCACAATGTATGATATTTTCGGAGTAACTATAAGAACTACAAAAAAATGAATTTCACTACAATCAATTTCATCGTTTGTAGTTATAGGAAAAGTACTTTTAGTGCTTCCAAATTGCTGCGTTCTTGGTTTTTTTGAGATGCGTTAGCGATATCTCCGAAACGTATGGACCAAAAAAAAATTGTTTTTCCTATGAAAAACTACAAACGATTTAAAACGTATTTCAGAAAGAAAAAACCCAAATTTGCTTAAATTGCTTGGTTTCCGCACAATGTATTATATTTTCGGAGTAACTATAAAAACTACAAAAAAATGAATTTCACTACAATCAATTTCATCGTTTGTAGTTATAGGAAAAGTACTTTTAGTGCTTCCAAATTGCTGCGTTCTTGGTTTTTTTGAAATGCGTTAGCGATATCTCCGAAACCTGTGGACCAAAAAAAAAAATTTTTTTCGTGTGAAAAACTACAAACGATTTAAAACGTATTTCAAAAACAAAAAAAACCAAATTTACTTAAATTGCTTGCTTTCCGCACAATGTACTATATTTTCGGAGTAACTATAAGAACTACAAAAAAATGAATTAAACTACAATCAATTTCATCGTTTGTAGTTATAGGAAAAGTACTTTTAGTGCTTCCAAATTGCTGCGTTCTTGGTTTTTTTGAGATGCGTTAGCGATATCTCCGAAACCTATGGACCAAAAAAAAATTTTTTTTTCCTATGAAAAACTAAAAACGATTTAAAACGTATTTCAAAAACAAAAAAACCAAATTTACTTAAATTGCTTGGTTTCCGCACAATGTATTGTACTTTCGGAGTAACTACAAGAACTACAAAAAAATGAATTTTACTACAATCAATTTCATCGTTTGTAGTTATAGGAAAAGTACTTTTAGTGCTTCCAAATTGCTGCGTTCTTGGTTTTTTTGAGATGCGTTAGCGATATCTCCGAAACCTGTGGACCAAAAAAAAAATTTTTTTTCGTATGAAAAACTACAAACGATTTAAAACGTATTTCAAAAAGAAAAAACCCAAATTTCCTTAAATTGCTTGGTTTCCGCACAATGTATTATATTTTCGGAGTAACTATAAAAACTACAAAAAAATTAATTTCACTACAATCAATTCCATCGTTTGTAGTTATAGGAAAAGTACTTCTAGTGCTTCCAAATTGCTGCGTTCTTGGTTTTTTTGAGATGCGTTAGCGATATCTCCGAAACCTGTGGGCCAAAAAAAAATTTATTTTTCGTATGAAAAACTACAAACGATTTAAAACGTATTTCAAAAAGAAAAAAACCAAATTTGCTTAAATTGCTTGGTTTCCGCACAATGTATTATATTTTCGGAGTAACTATAAGAACTACAAAAAAATGAATTTCACTACAATCAATTTCATCGTTTGTAGTTATAGGAAAAGTACTTTTAGTGCTTCCAAATTGCTGCGTTCTTGGTTTTTTTGAGATGCGTTAGCGATATCTCCGAAACGTATGGACCAAAAAAAAATTTTTTTTCCTATGAAAAACTACAAACGATTTAAAACGTATTTCAGAAAGAAAAAACCCAAATTTGCTTAAATTGCTTGGTTTCCGCACAATGTATTATATTTTCGGAGTAACTATAAAAACTACAAAAAAATGAATTTCACTACAATCAATTTCAACGTTTGTAGTTATAGGAAAAGTACTTTTAGTGCTTCCAAATTGCTGCGTTCTTGGTTTTTTTGAGATGCGTTAGCGATATCTCCGAAACCTGTGGACCAAAAAAAAAATTTTTTTTCGTATGAAAAACTACAAACGATTTAAAACGTATTTCAAAAAGAAAAAACCCAAATTTCCTTAAATTGCTTGGTTTCCGCACAATGTATTATATTTTCGGAGTAACTATAAAAACTACAAAAAAATTAATTTCACTACAATCAATTCCATCGTTTGTAGTTATAGGAAAAGTACTTCTAGTGCTTCCAAATTGCTGCGTTCTTGGTTTTTTTGAGATGCGTTAGCGATATCTCCGAAACCTGTGGACCAAAAAAAAATTTATTTTTCGTATGAAAAACTACAAACGATTTAAAACGTATTTCAAAAAGAAAAAAACCAAATTTGCTTAAATTGCTTGGTTTCCGCACAATGTATTATATTTTCGGAGTAACTATAAGAACTACAAAAAAATGAATTTCACTACAATCAATTTCATCGTTTGTAGTTATAGGAAAAGTACTTTTAGTGCTTCCAAATTGCTGCGTTCTTGGTTTTTTTGAGATGCGTTAGCGATATCTCCGAAACGTATGGACCAAAAAAAAATTTTTTTTCCTATGAAAAACTACAAACGATTTAAAACTATTTCAGAAAGAAAAAACCCAAATTTGCTTAAATTGCTTGGTTTCCGCACAATGTATTATATTTTCGGAGTAACTATAAAAACTACAAAAAAATGAATTTCACTACAATCAATTTCATCGTTTGTAGTTATAGGAAAAGTACTTTTAGTGCTTCCAAATTGCTGCGTTCTTGGTTTTTTTGAAATGCGTTAGCGATATCTCCGAAACCTGTGGACCAAAAAAAAAAATTTTTTTCGTGTGAAAAACTACAAACGATTTAAAACGTATTTCAAAAACAAAAAAAACCAAATTTACTTAAATTGCTTGCTTTCCGCACAATGTACTATATTTTCGGAGTAACTATAAGAACTACAAAAAAATGAATTAAACTACAATCAATTTCATCGTTTGTAGTTATAGGAAAAGTACTTTTAGTGCTTCCAAATTGCTGCGTTCTTGGTTTTTTTGAGATGCGTTAGCGATATCTCCGAAACCTATGGACCAAAAAAAAATTTTTTTTTCCTATGAAAAACTAAAAACGATTTAAAACGTATTTCAAAAACAAAAAAACCAAATTTACTTAAATTGCTTGGTTTCCGCACAATGTATTATACTTTCGGAGTAACTACAAGAACTACAAAAAAATGAATTTTACTACAATCAATTTCATCGTTTGTAGTTATAGGAAAAGTACTTTTAGTGCTTCCAAATTGCTGCGTTCTTGGTTTTTTTGAGATGCGTTAGCGATATCTCCGAAACCTGTCGACCAAAAAAAAAATTGTTTTTCGTATGAAAAACTACAAACGATTTAAAACGTATTTCAAAAAGAAAAAACCCAAATTTCCTTAAATTGCTTGGTTTCCGCACAATGTATTATATTTTCGGAGTAACTATAAAAACTACAACAAAATGAATTTCACTACAATCAATTTCATCGTTTGTAGTTATAGGAAAAGTACTTTTAGTGCTTCCAAATTGCTGCGTTCTTGGTTTTTTTGAGATGCGTTTGCGATATCTCCGAAACCTGTGGACCAAAAAAAAATGTATTTTTCGTATGAAAAACTACAAACGATTTAAAACGTATTTCAAAAAGAAAAAGACCAAATTTGCTTAAATTGCTTGGTTTCCGCACAATGTATTATATTTTCGGAGTAACTATAAGAACTACAAAAAAATTAACTTCACTACAATCAATTGCATCGTTTGTACTTATAGAAATCACAAAAAAAATTTGGATTTTTTCAAAGCGGGTTCCAGCGTGATGCAGCTGAGTTTTTATGCTCAATTTTTAGCAGTTTGCACAGTTCTTTGAATAAGCTATTTTTGTATTTTGTTCCCACATCTGGTACGATTGTTTTCATGCAACTATATGTCAAAATGAAATGTTCGAATACAGCTTTAGCAACTGCTATCGCATGTTTGCTTGAGACTGGGATTGCTACCAAGTATTTGGTTAGATAGCATATAATCGTAACTGCATATTCCTTTCCATTTATCGACTTCGGTAAAGGTCTGACTGTATCGATTTGTACAATGCCGAAAGCTTTCGGAGGTGTCTCCGTTATTGTCATTGGTTCCTTTATATGCTTATTAACTTTATTCGTTTTACAGTGAATGCAGTTGTTTACGTATTTCTTTATGTCACTTCTCATGTTTTTCCAATTATACTTTTGATTGATTTTCTTTATCATGCAATTTATTCCTGGGTAGCCACCACTAATATGATCGTCATGATATTTGTGCTAAATTTCTTTAATTTTCCCAGGATTTGTCACATATATAACTTCTGGGGTTAGTGCGATTGTTAGATTTTTGAGAACCTTGGTACCTTCTTCTATAAATTTGCCTACTGCACTATAATTACCTTTAAACAATTTGTCCCCTTGGAACAACTATATTTGTACAAGTCCAAAATTGGCCGCTTCTTTTTCAAGTCTGATAAAGAATTGACCTAAGTCAATTTTATTATCAACAATTAGGTTGCTTGTATTTACAGTGCTACAAATTTTCCTTCCCTTTTTGAAATATAATTTCGGTGGAACGAAAACGAACCTGACATGTCTTTTTACTTCAAATTTATTTAGTGCTTCATATATTTTGGGGTTCTCTTTGTGACACTTCTCATTTTTATGCCTTTCATGAAAATGAAATGGTATATTATAGCGTTTTCTTTTCTGGCTAAAGTGTTACGCTTTTTGTACGCCGCGCAAGGGTTGTTGTTCTATTCTAAAAAAACAGGCAACGCCTTTACGGGGTATTTCGTTCTTTTGTGATAATTTTTGCTTGCTCGCAACGCGAAAGCTTTACACTTTTACCCTGTATAAAATGGGGGTGTGGCAGTGCAACTCTGTGAAACTGTCAGTTCGCTCTTAAGCTCCACATATACTCTGTTAATATGAGTGAATATGGTGAGTTGAAATGTTCTTTGTATGCACTATAAATGTTGAAAATTTTCTGGGGTAGGAGTAACTTTATTAAGGCTTTACCATTTACTTAGGCAACATTTTATGTCAGAAAAGAAAACGCTATTAATTTCGTCACGAATCCCAAAATTGTAAGTCGCCTAAGACAGCCTAAGAGCAACTCACCACATCAACCAAACATCAGCTGAAGTATGTACTAGTTGACCGAACACGCTCGCACGGTCGAATGCAACCCGGCGCGTGTGTGGCTCGGCCATTATAATTGGGCAGCTGAAAAAGTGAGATCGACTTACTTAAAAAGACATTTTGTAAAAATGTAAAAATAAAAGATATTCCAACCAAATAAAACTATTTTAAATTAAATTGTAAAACATAAAGTTTTATTTATACGTTATTAATTGGGCGCATCCACGCTTTATTGGAATCTATGGTTCCGTTAAAAACCAATTAAGATTTTTTTTGATATAAACGGTGGTTGCGTGAAAAGCCAAGTGAGATTTTTTTTATAAAGCGCTGCGTCCGTGAAAATATACGAACTTTTTAAACAAAGCGGTGCGTCCATGAATATAAATGGATTCTTTTTGAACAGTTAACAAAAATTTTGAGATTTTTACCAATTAATACCTATATACCTACTTTTGTGCAAATTTTAAATTCAATTACTTTTTACAGATTTTCACACAAGTATACTGCATTTTCAATTAATTCTTCCAATAAATTGATAAATATTTCTTTAGCGACTATTCACATATAAACCAGTTCCTTTATACAAATTTTTTTTTCTCTTTTTCTTCAACACTTCAGATTCAAACATAAATTCAGACATTCAAATAAGTACTTCATTAATTTCATAGCAATTTGAATTAAATTATTTTTTTCTATTCTGAAAACCGATGAGCTTTGTATGCGGGCTTACTCAAAGGTGACGTCGTTTTCTGGGCCAGTGCATGGGATACCGTTTCAGCAAATATCAGCTTTGGATTTGCGTATGTAGCTCGCTTCGTTTCCACGTCCCGTATGCAATTTATAAAATTCTGGATTTTACCCTCTCGGTATATTCCACGGGTGCGTCCGCATTTAGGAGATGAGCCAATCTTTCAACATCCGGGGCAAATTCGTGCAAAGTCTCATTATCTTTTTGGTAGCGGTTTTGCAAATCTATTTGGTACATCTGCTTTCTGTATTCGCTTCCGTATCGCCTCTTTAGAGCGCTCATCAATGTTTCGTAGTTTTTCCGCTCTCCCTCGGGAATAGCCTGTAGGATTTCAGCAGCAGATCCTTTCAATGCCACGAATAGTGAAGCAACTTTATCTTCAGCACTCCAGTTGTTCACTGCCGCGGTCTTCTCAAACTGAATCTTAAACACCTGGAAAGGAACAGAGCCGTCAAAAGATGGAGTTTTTACCTTCGTATAGCTTGCTGAAACAACTGGGCGATTTAGTTGCAGAGTCAGCCTCGATTTTGATCTCAAACTGCATTATTTTTGTATCCTGTGCTTCCAGCTTTGATGTTACCCTTGCTTCCTGTGCTTCTAACCACGAAGGAATTTGTACCACCTGCAATGATAAGCGCTCCTCTTGTGCTCCCATCTTAGACGTAATCTGTGTCGACATTTCTGAAATACGCTTTTCTTGTGCTTCAACCTTCGATGTTATGCGTGTCTCCTGTGACTCCATCATGGATGTTATTTGCGACCACATTTCTGAAATCGTGTTCAAGTCTGTGCTCTTAACCGTCTGCGATGTTTCATTTTTCTCTTCAAGTTTTGTTGTTGTCTCTTCCCCATCAGGATGAAAGACATATTCGTCCACATTAATTCCTTCCGACTCCATAGCGTCTCGTAGCCGTGCTCGAAGTGCCATCTTATTGCCGGTTGTATTCAATCCTCGGTTCTCCAACTCCTTTTTCAGTTGCTGGATCCTTAATTCACTTAATTTTTCCAAGTTGTATTCCCAATCTTCGGAATTTATTCAACAATTACTCTTCTGACACCAATTGTAACGAATTTAGGGAAACACCGCTTATTTTACACCTTCTGCCAACGTTCGTATCGCTAAATAGTTGAAAAAATAACTCCAATATTCAATAATGCAAAATTGTCTTTCTTAAACTACTTTGAAAATACTTCAAAATAACACTTATACTTCGCAACTGATAGCGTGCTTAAATCAAACTGATCGCAGATTACTCACCTTTCGCTGCTTTTGTACTCTGTACCCAAATGTCTAGACATTTCTTTTGATAGAATTTTCTACTTGGTTACCAGCTTAAACTACAGATGCACGTTTTAGCCTCTCGCATAGCCATATGCGCGTGTATATGTGAGTAATACTTCCACCGATGATTGCATACTTTTGCGAGTATGAATTTGTAGTTCATAGTCTCTCGCATAGCCAAATGCGCGTGTATATGTGAGAACTACTTCGCTGATGATTGCATACTTTTGTGAGTATCTCTCCGCTGCTTGTATGTACATATGTGTATACATAATGATTGATTTGTTTATGTACATATAAGTTACTACTTAGTATCGGCTTAGAGATGATATTATCCTTTAGTGTTGCTAATGTTCGTCACAATATTCATTAAATATACTCTGACTACGCTCTAAAGTGCCCAAAGTGTGATGATGGTATGGCGTTGAGTTTTTATGCTCTATTTTTAGCAGTTTGCAAAGTTCTTCGAATAAGCTATTTTTGTATTTTGTTCCCACATCTGGTACGATTGTTTTCATGCAACCATATGTCAAAATGAAATGTTCGAATACAGCTTTAGCAACTGCTATCGCATGTTTGCTTGAGACTGGGATTGCTACCAAGTATTTGGTTAGATAGCATATAATCGTAACTGCATATTCCTTTCCATTTATCGACTTCGGTAAAGGTCTGACTGTATCGATTTGTACAATGCCGAAAGCCTTCGGAGGTGTCTCCGTTATTGTCATTGGTTCCTTTATATGCTTATTAACTTTATTCGTTTTACAGTGGATGCAGTTGTTTACGTATTTCTTTATGTCACTTCTCACGTTTTTCCAATTATATTTTTGATTGATTTTCTTTATCATGCAATTTATTCCTGGGTAGCCACCACTAATATGATCGTCATGATATTTGTGCAAAATTTCTTTAATTTTCCCGGGATTTGTCACATATATAACCTCTGGGGTTAGTGCGATTGTTAGGTTTTTGAGAACCTTGGTACCTTCTTCTATAAATTTGCCTACTGCACTATAATTACCTTTAAACAATTTGTCCCCTTGGAACAACTATATTTGTACAAGTCCAAAATTGGCCGCTTCTCTTTCAAGTCTGATAAAGAATTGACCTAAGTCAATTTTATTATCAACAATTAGGTTGCTTGTATTTACAGTGCTACAAATTTTCCTTCCCTTTTTGAAATATAATTTCGGGGGAAAGAAAACGAGGCTGACATGTCTTTTTACTTCAAATTTATTTAGCGCTTCATATATTTTGGGGGTTCTCTTTGTGACACTCTTCATTTTTATGCCTTTCATGAAAATGAAATGGTATATTATAGCGTTTTCTTTTCTGGCTAAAGTGTTACGCTTTTTGTACGCCGCGCAAGGGTTGTTGTTCTATTCTAAAACACAGGCAACGCCTTTACGGGGTATTTCGTTCTTTTGTGAAAATTGTTGCTTGCTCGCAACGCAAAAGCTTTACACTTTTACCCTGTATAAAATGGGGGTGTGGCAGTGCAACTCTGTGAAACTCTCAATAAGCTCTTAAGTTCCACATATACTCTGTTAATATGAGTGAATTTGGTGAATTGAAATGTTTTTTGTATGCACTATAAATGTTGAAAATTTTCTGGGGTAGGAGTAACTTTATTAAGGATTTACCATTTACTTAGGCAACAATTTATGTCAGAAAAGAAAACGCTACTAATTTCGTCACGAATCCCAAAATTGTAAGTCGTCTAAGATAGCCTATGCGCAACTCACCACATCAACCAAACATCAGCTGATGTATGTACTAGTTGACCGAACACGCTCGCACGGGCGAATGCAACCCGGCGCGTGTATGGCTCGGCCATTATAATTGGGCAGCTGAAAAAGTGAGATCGACTTACTTAAAAGACATTTTGTAAAACTGTGAAAATAAAAGATATTCCAACCAAATAAAACTATTTTAAATTAAATTGTAAAACATAAAGTTTTATTTATACGTTATTAATTGAGCGCATCCACGCTTTATTGGAATCTATGGTTCCGTTAAAAAGCAATTAAAATTTTTTTGATATAAACGGTGGTTGCGTGAAAAGCCAAGTGATATTTTTTTTTATAAAGCGGTGCGTCCGTGAAAATATACGAATTTTTTGAACAAAGCGGTGCGTCCATGAATATAAATGGATTCTTTTTGAACAGTTAACACAATTTTGAGATTTTTACCAATTAATACCTATATGCTTTTGTGCAAATTTTAAATTCAATTACTTTTTACAGATTTTCATACAAATATACTGCAGTTTCAATTAATTCTTCCAATAAATTGTTAAATATTTCTTTAGCGACTATTCACATGTAAACCAGTTCCTTTTACAAATTTTTTTTCTCTTTTTCTTCAACACTTCAGCTTCAAACATAAATTCAGACATTCAAATATGTACTTCATTAATTTCATAGCAATTTGAACTAAATTATTTTTTGCTATTCTGAATCTATTGGCCAGTCACGGTTTTACATCGTACATAAATGAGCCGACAAGGAACTGTTCTGGCACTTGTCTGGATCATATTTTTTGCCGTCTTAGCAGCTTGTGTGCGTGCACTGGTATTAATTTGGAACTAGGTATTACAGATCACAGTATGACTGGTGTCAAACTTGAGTTCCATATGAAAAAGAAAGATTTAGCGAGCAATACAAAAACGAATATGATAAACTATTCCATGCTTAATGAAAAGCTGCTTTATGAGGATTGGGTTGTTGTCTACGCTGAGAAAGATATTTCAAAAGCATACTCTCTGTTTATAAATATATTGCATGGTCACATAGAATTCTCTAGTTTCACTTGTGCTCGACGTAAATCCAAAACCAAGCTTAAACCCTGGATGCATTCTGCCCTTTTAAAAAGTATTAAATTGAAAAATAAGTTAGGCGTTAAGTGTAGAAAGCATCCAAGAAATCTTGCGCTTCGATCTCGTTACAAAAAGTTGTGCAAAAAATTAAATAAAGACATAAAATCACACCGAGATACTTATTTCCGGAGTAGACTATTGAGCTGCCATGGGAACACTAAAAAAGAATGGGAAGTTGTAAATAGCATTATCAACCGAAATAGCTCTGGTAGTGAACGGGTTATTGCTCTGAATAATTGTGGCAATAGGATTGACGACCCCTCTGTTGTTGCTGATATTTTTAATAATTTTTTTGTGTCTGTTGGTCAATGCAATACTTCTTCCTGCAACTGCATCATGTCCAGTGGTGACGCATCTATTTCTAGGTGCAGTTTTATGTTTGAACCCTTCACAGGCACTGAGCTCCTTGCAATAATAAAAAGTCTAAGCAACTCTGGCTCTAGTGGATACGACGGTATTTCAAATAAACTTCTTAAAAAATAGCCCTTAATATGCTGGACGTACTAAAGCATCTATTTAATACTAGTGTTTTTACAGGAATTTTCCCCGATGCCTTGAAATGTGCAATTATTATACCCGTGTTTAAAAAGGGTAACAGGGAAGATAAAAATAACTATAGGCCTATTTCACTTCTATCCTCTATATCTAAGGTCTTTGAAAAAGCTCTTAAAAATCGAATTATGCAGTTTCTAGAAAGCAGAAGCTTTTTTAGTCCAAGGCAGTTTGGTTTTAGAGCAAACCGCTCTACTGAAGATGCTCTACTAGAATTCTGCTCTTTTATTTATCAAGGAGTTGGACAATAAAAAAAATTGCGCTGGTCTTTTTCGTAGACATAACCAAAGCTTTTGACACGGTAGATCATGCTATTTTAATAAATAAATTGTATGATGCCGGTTTTCGAGGATTTGTACATAAGTGGTTTCAATCATACCTTTCTGAAAGGGTACAATGCGTCAGAGTTTGCGGAAAGCTGGGAAAGACTAATCCAATCACGAGAGGGGTTCCGCAAGGCTCCGTGCTCGGTCCCCATCTTATTTTTAATTTATGTTAATTCAATTTTTGATATGCCCTTCTTGGGGGAAGTCACTGCATTCGCAGATGATCTTGCGATGGCCTATAGTTCTCCTAACACCTTTGATTTGATAAGTAGTATAAACCATGATGTACATCTACTGAGAACTTGGTTTGCAAAACATAAGCTCGTCGCTAGCAATAAGACCAAGCTCATGAGTTTTAGTCTAAATATAAAAAAACCACCGGATGTAAGTATTGTTTTTCATTCTGCGATTTGCGAGCGATTTGCTTTACATGACAATATGTGCCAAGTTTTTCAGTCCGGTACCTTCGCCTCGCTTGTGGCCTGTAGTAAGTACTGCTTCACGATAGACTATGTTGATGAATTTCAGTATCTGGGTGTAACGGTTGATACGAATATGAGCTGGGGTAACCATATATCCCGTCTAAAAAAATATCTTCAATTCTCTTTGCGTTGTCTTTATCATCTCAGAACTTCCGGTTCCAACAATCTTCTCAAAATAGTTTATTATGCGGTCTTTCATTCTAAATTAAAATACGGAATCAGCTGCTGGGGTGGCGCCACCCTTAACAAAACCCAGCCGTTACTAGTATTGCAAAAGTATGCTGTTCGAAAAATATCGAATGTTAACCGGCTGCATCCATCGAGAGAACTTTTTAGAAGTCTAGGGATTCTCCCAGTCAAGGACCTGTATTATTTCAAAGTTTTAAAAATTTTTTTTATTAGATGTGGCTATCTGCAAAGTATGAGGTCGGAAACATATAACCTGAGGACAAACTCACAAACTAGAGTCGTTGTACCTTCGACCAGAACCACACATTCAAGCAAGTTTTTCACAATTGTTTCACGAAAACTCTTCAATATACTTCCCACCGAAATACGTACTTTACGGAATCTTCGCCAATTTACAGAAAGTGTTAAGTCCTTCCTCTTAGGCCTCGCACACAATGAAATCGAAGTTTTGCTTTAGCCAGCTACATAAACCGTTTATAATAACAAATACTTCATAATTTTAATTGCTTTTCCTTTCATTTACCCATGGGTTTGTTGGAATTTTAGCTGAATCTTTTTATATACTATAATTAAATTAAACAACCATTTATAACTTAATCACTTTATTTAACAGTTCACCCCACTGTATTTTTTATATTTGCTATAATTGACATTTGTCACTATGCTGAATTGGCATACAAATGTCTTAACTTTTCCTATATCTACTTGTACATATATCCCATATATATAAGATTAAATTGTTTGCTTTTACGATGTTATTTTAATATGTACATACATAGATATAAGGAAAATGCCTAATAAATGAAATGAAATGAAATGAAAAATACATATGTACCTTAGAAGTGGTAAGCAAGTGCAAAAAAATTCAGACTCAGAATCCGATTCCGATAATTCAGCCTCAAGCTACGAAAGTTTAGCTTCATCTGCGACCGAAGAAGTCACAAACCAGGAAAATAGATTTTCATTGTCAACAGATTTTCCAGGCTTCGAAGATTCTTCCAGTAAAAATTTAACTCCTAATTTAGCTTCAAATCTTAACGATTCAAATAGTGCAAAATTAACTTCAACTTCTTCTTACGTATAATCAGATCTTAACGATCCAATTAGTACAAACGTGGCCTCACCTTCTTCTAATCCAGCTTCAGATCTTAACGGTTAAATCATGGCAACACTTGAGGAAAAGAAAATTTTCATTAACACATGTGCTAATTCTATTAGAGAAAACTACAGTGGTGATCCTCTAGCACTTGATTCTTTTATAGACAAAATTGAACTACTAGAACAGTTCGCTACTGCAGATTTAACTGATACCTTTATAGCGTTTTTAAAATCAAAATTTGGGGGTAAAGCCCGGGAATCAATACCAAGACAAGTAACTTCAATCAATGAAATTAGAGTAGCTCTATGTAGTAGGATCAAACCAGACAACTCGAAAGTTGTAGCAGGAAAAATTGCAGTGTTAACAACAATTATACAGATTTTGTCAAGCAAGTTGAAGATTTAGCTGACTCACTTGAGCGGTCTCTTATTATTGAAGGGATCACTCAAGCGAAAGCTCATGAAATGGCAGACGAGCAAACTGTTAACGTGTGTCGTTTAAATGCAAAATCAAATTTAGTAAAAACCATTTTGTCCTCAACGGCATTTACTGATCCGAAAGACGTAGTAGCGAAATTAATTGTATAACAAAACAACGAAGTAACAGAGCGTCAGGTTTTAGCTTTTCGATCACGTGGTAACAATACATTCAGAAATTCACGTGGTAGTTATCGTGGTTTTTACCCAAATCACAGCTACACTGGTTATAGAAATAACAGTTCATTTTCATACAATAGCAACCGTAACGGTAACAATAGTCAGCGGTATCGATATGACAATAGAAATAGATACCAAAATAGTAACAATAGCAATTCAAATCCAATTAATAGTAACAATAGAAGCAACAATTCAAGATCGTCAAACGGTAGAGGTAGAAACGCAAACGTACGCCTTTAAAACTCGAGTGCCCCTCAGGAGCGAACACTGGGGGAGGACGAACTAACCGAGTAAACGAATTTCCCTCACCAATAGGCATATATTGTTTAAACCTAAATTATTCAGATTTCATAGAATTATAACTTAGCGAGTCACAAAAATTTTGTTCTTTCCTAGTAGACACTCAAGCCGACATTTCTTTAATAAAAATATCATGTATAGACAGTAACATTTTCTTAAATACAAACGACAATAATTAAAGTCATAAATACCTCGGATGATTAACGTATGTGAAAAGAAACAGTATTCGGCAAGAAAAACTTTCAAATTATAATGTTTATACAATTAACAAGACAGTAACAGAAGTCAAACGTACGAAAAAACTTATTTGAATTTAAAAAAATCAAATACCTCAACATGCTCATAGTAAATTAATTGACCTTTGCATAGATTATGCCGACATTTTCGCTCTTGACATGGACAAAATGACTTTAAACAACTTCTACGAGCAAATATTAAGATTGACAGACAACGAGCCGGTATATGTAAAAAACTATCGATTGCCACATACTCTCAACGCGAAGAAATAAATCGCCAAGTAAATAAACTGTTAGACAACGATTTGATTGAACCCAGTTACTCTAATTACAATATTTCTTTGATTGTAGTCCCAATGAAAGATACTAAGGGTCAAAAAGCTTATCGTATGTGCGTAGATTTTCGCGCAGTAAACAAAAAACTCTTTGCTGATAAATTTCCACTAGCTAGAGTTGACGATATTTTAGATAATCTCGGTAGAGCAGAATATTTTTCCACATTAGATCTTTTTTCTGGATTTCATCAAATCCCCTTGCATCCTGACTCACGTGACATTACTTCTTTCAACACTGACCGAGGTGCATTTAGATGGAAAGTGCTTCCATTCGGTTTAAATATAGCACCTAATTCATTCTCACGAATGACGACAATAGCTTTTTCGGGTATACCACCTAATGTCGCATTTTTGTACGTCGACGATATTATCGTCATAGGTTGCAGTGAAGCACACCATTTTAAAAATCTTTCAAAAGTTTTCAATACTTGTAGGTCTTTCAATCTCAAACTTAACCCAAATAAGTGCAACTTTTTACGACCAGAATTTAAATTTTTAGGTCACAAATGTTCAGCCAAAGGCTTGTTGCCAGACGACTCCAAAATATACGCAATTAAAAAGTATACAAAACCAACTGATTAAGACGCGGTACGACGATTCGTCGCCTTTGCAAACTATTACAGAAGGTTTATACCAAATTTTGCGTCTCTGGCAGCGCCAGAGTTGAATTCGTTTGGGATGTAGAGTATGAAAGAGCATTTTTATCTTTGAAAGCAGCGTTACTTTCACCAAATCATACTCCTCTAAAACGAGTATTACTCGTATTAACTTAGATTAAGGACTCTTCATCGAGAAAATGTATGTTAAAGGGCGGTGGTCGGTCTTTGTTAGGAATTTTCTGCCATAGACCTATGGTCTGAAGAAGGTTATGGCCCAATGGATTGCTGCTAATTCTTTCTCTATTGTAGCTTTGTTGGTTTCACCTTTTGTGAAAGATCTAGAAGCGTAAGCAATTGGTAACTGTTTGCCATCTTGTTCTTGGCTAGCGTCTGTTGTTATGCAGAATTCTTTATTGAAGTCTGGGTATTGCAAAAGTTTTGGACTACTTAATACTTCCTTTAAGTAAAACAAAAGCTTTTTGACATTCGTCTGTCCAATCGAAGGAAACATTCTTTTTGCAAAGCCTAGTAAGTTTTCTGGAATATTCTGCGAAATTCGGTACAAGTCTTCTGTAATAGTTGCAGAACGCTACGAACCTTTTAACCTCATTGGCTGTTTGGGTGTTGGGTAGTTTTGAACTGTCTCAAATTTGCTTGGATCGGGTAATATTCCCTTGCTTGTGCATTTATATCCTAAGTAAGTTACTTCCTGGCTGAAAATAGGCATTTATCTGGATGTAATTTTAGGTTGTATTTCCTACAGGTGGAGAGCACGTCTCTTAGGTTTTTTAAGATATGTTTTTCAGTACAACCTAATACAACCAAATCATCCATGTAGAGAAATGATTAGGGAAGTTTAAGACCTGCGAACGCTAATGTCATCATTCTTTGGAACGAATTAGGTGCTACTTTTATTCCATATGGTAGCCTTTTGAATCTATATGTGCCGTCTTGGGCTGTGAATGAAGTTATATCCCTAGAGTCCGGGCCTAATTATATTTGATGAAAGCCTGACATAAGGTCCAGACATGAAAAATATTTTGCTCTTCCAAGTTGTTCTAGAATGTCATCAATTCTTGGGAGTGGAAATTTATCTGCTGCTAACTTTTTATTTACCTATCTAGAATCAACCACCAATCTCCATCTTTTTTCGGTATGCCCTGGAAGTGATTTTTTAGGGACTAGTAAGATTGGGTTGTTGTATTCTGATATGGAAGGTTCAATTATGTCATATTCGATTAATTTATAAACCTGTTTGCTTATCTCCCCTTTTTTTGTCTGAGTCAATCTATAGTTTTAAGCTATTGCATAGATTTTATCGCGGGCTTGGCGACTAAATCAAAAAAAACCGTAACGGATATTTGTCAAAAAAGATCCGAAAAGGCTCTAAAAGGTTCGTAAAGGTTCGGCGTTAGCAACAGACCAAATGTTCCACGGCCATTTCGTGGGCTTTTGCTTGGGTCATGCCTTCTATTATAAGAGAACGTTCTAACGAATCAGACAATTCTTCAATCTGTTTTGCAAATTCGGCATAGTTGTTATTGGTGATTTTTAATGCTGCAATTTTGCCAGCGACAACTTTTGAGTTGTCGGGTTTTATTTTGCTACTTAACGCTTCTTTTATCTGTACTAACTTCTGTTGCTATTGACTCGCGCGCTTTGCCTTCCAACTTTGATTTGAGAAAAGCTATTAGTGTTGAAGTTAGTGAAACATCTTAAAGATCTTCTATTAGGTTTATCTTGTCAATGAAAGACGGAAGCGATAACGGGTATCCGCTATAATTTTCGCGCATCATAGGAGCCCATAGGCTAATAGCTGCTCTTTTCTGTTCCGTTGTAGGCATATTTATATCTCTATCAGCAGTTGTGTTCACGCGATTAGTGGATATTGTATCGTTGCTGCTTTCGTTAGAAATTGTATTGCTGCTATTTACGCTAATGAAAATCTTCACCTAAGGATATTCTTGGTGGAGGGCTATACGTAAATGATACTTCCTCTGAGCTCGCGTCTTGGAAATCTTTTTCAGAATCTGACATCTACAGTAACATTCGATAACTTGTGTTGAGAATTTATAGC
The DNA here is from genome assembly GCF_040869045.1 of Eurosta solidaginis. Lineage (NCBI taxonomy): Eukaryota > Metazoa > Arthropoda > Insecta > Diptera > Tephritidae > Eurosta > Eurosta solidaginis. Next base: position 204,786,876 of record NC_090319.1, read on the forward strand.
AAAGTTGAAAAAAAATGTGTAGGTTTATCAAAAAAATCTAGTTTGGCTCAAGGGAAGAGGCGGCAATGGCTTTATGGTGACACTCAAAATATAGACTTTGAAAAGTTTGTAAGTAGAGTAAATGTAAAATTGTTGTTATAGGCACTTGGTAACGAGGTATGCACATTAGAGGATTCAGAATACGTTGGTCTAGGCACTGTAGGTTTATTTTATGAAAAAAAAAAATATTTTGTAGACACAGATGCAAAAAAAAATTTAAAAATGTTTGTAAATTTGTAGAAGGGACTGTGGTTTCAGAGAAAAATTTCTAAAAATCGACAATGTTAAAAAAAAAATTCAAAGTTGAAATTGTATAAAAGTTATTATGAAAATTTTTGATTGGTACTGTAGCTTTAAATACGAGCAAAAGAATGTAGGCACGAATTTATTTTGTATTTATAAGAAATTAATGTTTTTTTTTTGAAAAATAATTGTACAAGGTTTTTCGAATTTGTTGGTAGGCACTGTATTTCCAAATTATTGCTAACCTTTTCATAGCAGGCTTTTAATACAAAAGATTTTATATTTTCCGTCGGGAAACGCATTTAAATAGCAAAAGGGGGTTTATAATTGCAAATTTATTATTTTATTCTTTTGTGTCAAAAGGAATTCAATTAAACGCTTTTATTTTATCCGCAAAACTGTATGTTTGAAACAGTATTCCAAATAAGAAAGACCAGTACATATGAATATGTTTTAAATGGTTATTATTAAAATTATATTTCATATGTATACATATATGTATGTATTTAAGTATTACAATACATATGTATTTAGGTTTATGTGAAAAATCCCTTAGGAAAAAGAAAAAATTTGTTTAAAAAAAATTGTTTGAAGTTTAAATTTAAAGAGAAATAATTGTGAATGAAATGTGTGTGCTACTGGCCATATAGGAAAATTGAAAAACTTTAGTGTTAATTAATTTTATATGCAAGTTAAATATATTTACGTATCAAAATTTAAAAGAATATAAATAATAGAATGTATGTATATGAAAGAATATATGTGTTAGTATATACTTATGTTGCTTCTGTTGTTGCTGCTGCTGGCTTTGGCTACTCCTCGTCCTTCCGTGCTCGTGCTGTGATTCCGCTGCCGCTAGTTAAAGATGATTTTAGCGTTATTTTTTTGCTACTTCTTTTTGGTATATGCGTATGTGTGTTATTGTGCTGTGGTGGCGTGGTTTTCGTTCACCGCTATTAGAGTTTCTTTGTTTCTACTTGTTTTTTTCGGTAGGGGTTTGCGTACCGCTTTGAACCAAATTATTGATGCACTGTTTTGTCGCTTGGCTGTCAATGTACATACAATTTATATATTCACAAATGTCTCTCTCAACCGTTATTTCAACGCCTTTGTTTTTACTAACTCACGCCACCACCACTTTATTAATACCGTAACACCACACTTGCAGTTTTTGTACAGTCACATCAAAAATACACATTTTTCAAACGGGACTTCGCAACCTTTTTGTTAAAAACCAGCTATGTTGCTTTTTCAAATTTGGTTAAATTTCGAGTTTTTAGTTTTTCAAGTTATAAAAATGTTTAGTAAAAAGTAAATCGTGCTGGTTTTTTTTTTTTTGTAGTTAATTGGTTTTGCCAATTTTTGCGCAAAATTCAGATTTATATGTTTTTCTTATTTTGACACATTGATGATGATTTCACGAATTATTTTTTTTTTTTAATGATGGTAAAGTTTTATTTTCGGCATCGCCACAAAAATGTTCACCAATTTTTAATTTATGTTGATTAATATAAAAATTGTATTTTAGAAATCGTTGTTTGCATTTTCATATATATTCCTGTTGCAATTTTTAGATAGTTTATAGTTATGTAGAATTTTATGTTGTAATAAAAAATTTTTTGTGTAGTTTTTGAAAGTTTTTGGCTGTTTTTGTAGTTATTGAGTTTTAAATTTTTTTTTTTATAATTTTCCAGCTTTTAATTTTTTTGTAGTTTTTTTTCTTTTGTAAATTTTTATTATTCTTTGCTGGCCACTAGCACGAACTTAAGGATTCATTTCATCGACAAATTTTTTTTTTTCGTTTTAAACTTTATTATATTTTAGAAATTTTATCGTGGCTGCCGCTACGTACATCTCGTGTCCGCCAATTTTTCAGGCAGGCACACGGTCACGGTCGCCATGAAACGACCCCAAATTGGAGCCTGTTGAGGTTGCACGCACTGTAGCTTTGAAATGACCACGCGCCATCGTAAACTTCATGTTTTACTTGCGAAGGGACTAATTACAAAAAACCCGATTTGTTTGCTTACAGAAGCGTTGGTGATTGGCCTCTTTATTATATTGTAAATATATATATATAATTTCGCAGTAATTCTTTTAACACAACTTTTTTAGCATCCGACGCGCCTGAACCACTCAAATAGACTTCACTGATTTCATTTTCATTTTTTGTCTCTACATCTCGTAGAGCTTTTTAAAGCACGTTAACTTGGTTGTGGTTGCACTGCGGCGAATGTCATTAAAGCTAGTTCTATTTCTATTTATATCCTAAGGGCCCTATTATGCTATGTAGGTTTTAAATATATTTGCATGGTTCCATTACAACGTCTCCTTTGAAGTTCATCGCTGTATGTATTTGTTGCTGTATGCGCAACCCTTCTAATGTCATCCTTCTTCTGGTTCTGTTCTCCACGTCTAATACTTTTGTTTCATAAAAATTGGCTATGTGTTTACTTTACGTCAGGTGTTGTGATAGTGCCGTGGAGCTTTTGTTGTTTTTCGCATCTTGATTATGCTCGTATATTCTCGTTCCTAACGATCTTCTCGTTGTTCCAATGTACACTTTATTGCATATTTCTCTTTCTTTCCCAATGCACTTTATTTCATTTACTACATTATGTAGTTGTTCCATGTGAATTTTGTCCTTTGTTCTTGTATAAATGTTTTGGATTGTGTGATGTGGTTTGTGTGCATATCCAATATTGGTATTTTTTATTATCTTCCTCAAAGTGTTGTTGTCCGTTAGCTTTGGTATATATGTAAGTCCGATGTATATTTTCTTATTGTTTTCGTTTACTTGTGCATTATCAATTTTAAGTTTAGTTTTGTTTATTGCTATTGTTGTTAGTGCGTCGATTACATTATTAGGTGTAGCATTAGCAAAAATATAGTAAAGCATCCTATTGTAATGAAGTCCCTAGTATGGCAACCTAAAGTGAACGGCTGTGCATGCTAGCGTAATCCTGGTGCTAAGCTCGCCGGATCGGGGTGGGTCTTGCCGCACTTATTGAAATTACCTGACTGCCTACAAAAAGAAATATCATGCACTTTGACACAAAAAAACGGGCCACGAAACACTAATCCTACCACCACTTATTCACCAAAATGGATGGACCAGATCGGACGTGGATAATTCTCCTGATCAAGGCTGCCTTCTCCCCTGTTCTTCTCTTCCCTACCCAACCATCAAGAGACACTTACGCATCGCCATCCCAACCAATTCAGAAAGCCTAAGGCTCAGGTCATCTCACGACTGAAAAAGAAACTTTCACACCTTCATTTTACAATATCAACCAGTTTAATTCATTTATTAAAATACAAAAAAATATAGGTCATTCTGACATATAACAAATATTCTCCTTATGAATATTATTCTTATTGCTGAATCATTAGATGATAAGAAAATTCAAATTCATTTGGTCACCCTAATGTGTTAGGAACTTTCATTGGGAACTTTACATTCATATTTACGTTTATATCTACCAACGCTGTTACTACATACTTAAATTTTATAATGTTAAATTGAATGAAGACAAATCTAATTCGTGAATGATTTTATGATATTCGGTAGCATGGAAGAAAACAAGAATTGTCAGAGGAGTAGCCGGACAAAAAAAATATAATAACCGTACGAAAATACCACTAAGAGAGTGATGAGAAAAGAAACAAATCAATAGCTTCTGTGCTCACAAATTACAGTAACATTATTTAAAAAGGAGTCAAGCTACTCTTTATCATAAACTAGATAAGTTATGAGCGAGAAGTCAATCAGTATGCAAATAAGAGTAGATAACTCATAAAATACATACTTACAACTCCGTCTCCCGATCACTCCCAGCAGGCGCCTGTTGTTGTTGTCGTTCGACGAGCGTAGATTTGTTTGCGCGGTAATGAGCTGTGCACATTTTAAGTTAGTTGATTTGAATTTTCACTCACCCACCTAATCACATTTATGTGACAAAACTTTTACATATAATTTAGCAAGATTATTATGAACGAGAATAGGTATACTATTTTTTTCGATTGCATTCTACTCTTCTACTTCGGTGTACCGTTTACACCTATTCCCGCTAGTGTAGTACCAGCAACTACCGTAGTCCAGAGACGTCGACTTATTGTATTATGTGAAGGGGCCTTCTAAGAGGGTAGCTTCTTTGCCCTTTACGCTTTTCTTTCCTTAATACAATTTAGTTTGAAGATTTTTACATAGATTTTCCCCTTCTTTCTTTTCTTTGTTTTAGTGGTATATACACTGTATACAATGTATTTAACTAGTGCAATTCAATTACTTAAAAACATTAAAATTCACGAAAGCAAGTGATAATTATTTAAGGAGTCTCGATATCAAAATAAGCAAACGTTTGTTTTCCTAATTACATCAATTCATAGTATGAGTTTCGACTAATAATAATGTATTCAAATTTCGGTATTATGCTAAATGAAACAGACTACGTATCACATTTTTCCTTTACTAAGCTTTCCGGCATCACGAACGGTCACCCAATGTAATTAAAAGTCAGCCATGTGCCTATGTCACCTTACAACCTGGATGCCGATCTTTTGCGTTTTGTGCGATGGTAGTTTTTCTTTTTTCTGGATCGGATCTGTCCTGATAATTGATGAAGAATACTTAAATAGCTATTCGTTAGCTTTGAGCTATAGTAGCCGCAAACCACACATTTTAAAGACTTTCCATGGAGATGACTTCCCAAATCTTCGCGGAGTCACTGAAGACGAAGGGAATAAGCGCAACTCGTTTCGTGAAATGTTTAATTTTAAAGTCGGCGGTTCAGATGTAAACCAAAATCTTTTTCGGCTTTTGCGCCTGTCCGTTTTCGGAACTATTTTCGGCGTGCTTGTATAAATTTCACGAAAATACTTCACCCGCGTTATTATATCGTAAGTTATATGTATTAAACTTTTACTAAAATAGCAAATGGTTTGCCATAACTTCTGATTTATTCGGATTGGAAAAAACGCGTGTCGTCTCCTCAGCAGCTGAACAGAAAAAGAGGCCGAGCCAAAACGTTTTTCCACGGAAATGCCTATCTCACGGCTCTCCGTCCGTTTGACAGTTGTCATATCATTGTGAACGCTCCTTGTTTAATATCGTACGTTTGACGCTAAGGTTACCGCCCGTCAAAAAAATTTTAAACTTTACAAACTATTTAATCCGATGAAAGTCGCGCTCACACTATGTGGTTGGGGCTTTAGTTGTACTTGACAGGCGCACGCAGTGGCAACACGCATGGCAAGTACAACTGCAGCCAACGTCACACAAAAAAAAAAAAATACGAACGGCCATTACAATTTTGACCGACATCGTGCCTAGTTGAAACTTTCGCGAATAAATTAAAACTACGAAGTAAACATTTTGAGTTCTTTCATTTTTATTGAAAACAAATACATCGGATGTTCTGGCGGAGAAGGCCCCCTCGAACAATATAATTATTGGCACCGTAAAAATGGCAACGATTTGGAGGCGGCGTCCTCCCAAAATGAATGAGCGTTCGAAAAGGTAACGCCGCAGGGCGGCACCCGGCGTAGGCTTCCATTATGGAACGCCACATGGCGACCGTGAGGCTGGAGCCTCGGTCATTTGAAATTTGGCAGCGACGGTGAGTAGAGTGAAAGAAAGTGGTGGTACAGTGAAAAAGAAAATTTTAAAACATTAAATAAAACGCTAACAAAATAATTTCAGCTTGATAACAATACAGAGTTAATAAAATTTTTCTAATAAAATAACTTAAATTTATTTAACAAAAACGAAAGTAATAAAAAGATTCCTAACAAAATATTTTAAAATTATAACAAAAACAGAGGTAACAATTTTTCTAATAGAACTTTTTCAAAATTTATAAGAAAACGGAGGTAATAAAATGTTTCTAATAAAATGTCCTAAATTTATATAACAAAAAACGGAAGTAATAAAAAGATTTCTAACAAAATATTTTCAAATTATAACAAAAATAGAGGTAACAATTTTTCTAATAGAACATTTTCAAAATTTATAACAAAACGGAGGTAATAAAATTTTTCTAATTAAATAATTTCGAATCTAATAAAAACGGAATTAATACAATTTTTCTAACAAATATTTTCAACTATGTAACAAAAAACGAAATACAACATTTCAAAATTTATAACAAAACGGAAATGATAAAAATGTCTAATAAAATATCTTCGAATTTATAACAAAATACAGAAGTAATTAAATTGGCTAACGAAATACTTGCAAATATATACAGAGAAATAATAAGAAAATTTTAGAACTAAATCTACGACTACAAATACACATTAAAAGAAGCAGAGATAATACAAATTAAAGAAACGGAAATAATAAGATCTATAATTCGGAAAACTTAATTGGCCTACTTAAGGGCAACTCTACCACCAAGCATCGACATTAACAACGGCATTCCTCTAGTCACCCTTAATGAGGTGTATGGGGAAAAAACTTTTTCCAGAAATTGGATGGCAGACATCGAACAAGGTATACAAACAATAGAAAATGACAAAGAAAAAGACATGGTTAGATGCAAGTTCGCAACGAGGGTAAATACGTATAAAAACAAACTAAAAAACAGCCCCAAAGAAAAATGCATACTTAAAATATACGAAAAAACCAATCAATTCATAAAGCGGCAACACGAATCTATCATAATTACAAATGCAGACAAAGGTAAGAGGACAGTCATGATGTACATATCTGACTACAAGGGAAAAATGAAAGACCTACTGAGTGACAAAACCACATACAAAACTATTAAAACTGACCCCACACAAACCCTATTAAGAAATAACAACAAAATAGTGAATGACCTCTACCAAGCTCGAAATATAAATCAGAAGGAAAAGCAATATTTGACAAGTCCAGCCGCTAGAGCACCAAGACTATACGGGTTACCAAAAGTGCATAAAGAGCACACTCCATTTCGACCGATATCCTCGTCCTTAAATGTGCCATGCTCGAAGTTATCAACATTCATAGGAAAGATCCTACAAAATATTATATCCGAAGAATACAACATAAAAAATTCTCTGCAACTAAAAGACCACCTAGGGAATACAGTCATTGATGACGATGAAATCCTTATATCATTAGACGTTGTATCTCTTTTTACCAACCTACCGATACACCTGGCAATTGCCACAATAATGAAGAAGTGGCCAATTCTCCAAACACAAACCAAAATACCCAAAACCAAGTTTCTTAAAATTTTAGAGTTCTGTTTGAGAGAAAATAATTACTTTTTATACGATGAAACGTAATACCAACAAATTTATGGCATGCCGATAGTTTTAGATAAAATTATAGACGACAGCCTCACGGAACTGAGATGCAAAGACGTACATATCAAATACTTAACTAAATATGTAGATGATATGTTCGCTATAGTTAAGATTAAAGACGTGGAAGAAATTCTAAATACATTCAATGGATAACATACGAAAATTCAACTCACCCTCGAAACAGAAAAGTCCAGGAAATTAGCTTTTTTAGATGTGGAGATTCACAATTCCCCAGATAACAATATAAAACCCAACTGGTACAAAAAAGCCGGAGCATCATCAAGAATGATACATTTTCAATCAAATCACCCATGGACGCAAAAAAGGAATACGGCTATTAACTTTATAAATAAAGTTTACTACCTGAGTGATCAGGAGTTCATGAAAGACAACGAGGTGCAAATAAAAAACATACCAAGTAATTATGGGTACCCTAATAATGTAATCGACGCACTAACAACAACAGCAAGAAACAAAACTAAACTTAAAATTGATAATGCACAAGTAAACGAAAACAGTAAGAAAATATACATCGGACTTACATATATACCAAAGCTAACAGACAACAACACTTTGAGGAAGATAATAAAAAATACCAATATTGGAAATGCACACAAACCACATCACACAATCCAAAACATTTATACAAGAACAAAGGACAAATTCACAAAGAACAACTACATAATGTAGTATATGAAATAAAGTGCAATGGGAAAGAAGGAGAAAAATGCAATAAAGAGTACATTGGAACAACGAAAAGATCATTAAGAACGAGAATATACTAGCATAAGCAAGATGCTAAAAACAACAAAATCTCCACGGCACTATCACAACACCTGACGGAAAGTAAACACACAACCAATTTTGATGAAACAAAATTATTAGACGTGGAGAACAGAACCAGAAGAAGGATGACATTAGAAGGGTTGCGCATACAGCAACAAATACATACAGTGATGAACTTCAAAGAAGACGTCGACAACATAAACTGCGCTTATGCTACAACGATCACAGCCCATGCAAAAGATTGACGAATAAAGACGTGCCGTGCGTTTTAACTTTTTTACAAAATGTATCTGTTTGTTAATGTTATGTGTATATTAGTTTATATGTGCTCAACAACTAGACTAATTTAATGTTGTCAATAATATAAGTTTAGTGAAATGTAAAATCAGTTTTATATGTAACATATTAATTTGCCTGTATTTAATAACTTTGTTTTTCGTATTTTCTAAAAAATAAATTAGAATCCTAATGAAGACGCGAACATGCGTCGAAACGCGTTGATTGAAATAAAAAAGTAGATTTTATTGAGATAAACCGGCCAAAAAGATCCAAATAAAACAACAAGAAGTTTAACTAAAATACTTGGCCCTACAAAATTATTTTTCCTAACTTCGTTTGAGAAAGTGTTTAAAGTCACTTAAATACGTCTTTTCAACCATTGTAACAAAACTAAAACAGAATGACATTAATGATTTGATTTTGCTACTTTTTGGCAATTTTCCTAGCCTATGAGTCATATTTAACTAACTCTGGCGCATTTCAGCATTTGAAAGTTTCGGACAGATTTACCTTGGTAAAATCCAAGTGATTATTTTTCACGTTTCAGCCAATAGGTGACAATTTGTCGTTTTTACTAGAGGTAATCAATTAAATCCCATAGAGCGGCAATAAAGTTCTTAATTCAAATTCACGCATGCGAGAAATTTTATTTCAAAGGGGGATAGGTACACGCAAAAAGACATATTGCAGCACAAGCGACCATTACACTGTAGGACCAATTATGTAAGTGCTTAAATCAAAGACATAAACCTACATATTATGTAACCCCGCTCGGTTACGAAAGCTGCGTAGTCGTGTTGCTCAAATCCTTCACCTACATACAAATATGGTTTCCCCATTGTTGCCACTTACCTAAAGTGGCTTGTTCCAGAATCCTAAAAAAATCGTTTCAAAATAATTTGTAACGTACAAAAAAACCTTAAATAGAATTAATTTTTGACCGGCCCATTTTTTGTGCCAAATTTCACTTACACGTAAATACAGGAGGCGAGGACTGGGTAAGGCGCAGCTTCTTCGCAAAATATGGGCAGACGAGTGCATGCCCCACGGAATCTAAGTGTTCTTTGCCAGTCCACAAGTATCCCCCATACTGCAAAATGCACCAACTATTGTGAAATCAGCCTTCTTAATATCACATATAAGGTCCTTTCAAGTTTATTGTGAGAAAGATTGAAGCCCACCGTGAACCGGCTGATTGGATCTTATCAGTGCGGCTTCATACCTGGTAAATCTACCATCGACCAGATTTTCACAATGAGCCAAATCTTGGAAAAACCCCGTGAAAAGGGAATCGACACACATCACCTCTTCGTCGATTTCAAAGCCGCCTTCGACAGCACGAAAAGGAGCTGCCTATATGCCGCTGTGTCTGAATTTGGTTTCACCGCAAAACTTATACGACTGTGCAAAATGACGCTAAGCAACACCATCAGCTCAGTCAGAATTGGGAAGGACTTCTCCGAGCCGTTCGAAACTAAACGAGGTTTCAGACAGGGTGACCCCGTATCATGCGATTTCTTTAATTTGATGCTGGGGAAAATTGTATTAGCTGCAGAACAACCGCTCTGCAACAATATTCTATTAAAGCGTGCAATTACTGGCATATGCTGGTGACATTGATATCATCGGCCTAAACACCCGCGCTCTTAGTTCTGTTTACTCCAAAGTGGAAAAAGAAGCGGTAAAGGTGGGTTTGATGGTGAATGAGCACAAAACGAAGTACCTGCTGTTATCGAGCGAAGAGTCAACCCATACGCGCCTTGGCAACCACGCTACTGTTGGCAGCCATAATTTCGAAATAGTAATAGATTTCTTTTATTTGGGAACCAGCATCAACACTAGCAATAACATCAGCACTGAAATCTAGCGAGGAATCAATCTTGCCAATAAATGCTACTTTGGACTAGGTAGGCAATTGAAAAGTAAAGTCCTTCGAAAGATTTATGGACCTCTAATGCTACGTTGGAGTAGGTAGGCAACTGAAAAGTTAAGTCCTTCGAAATATTTATGGACCTCTACGCGTTGGCGATGGCGAGTACCGAAGAAGATTTAATGACGAGCTGTACGAGCTATACGCAGACATCCACATAGTCCAGCGAATTAAAACGCAGCGGTTGCGCTGGCTAGGCCATGTTTTGCGAATGGAAGATGATGCTCCGGCCAAGAAAGTGTTTCTATCGGAAACCGCCTGTGGAAGCAGAGGTAGAGGGCGGCCCCAACTCCGTTGGAAGGACCAGGTGGAAAACGATTAAACTCCCTTGGTGTGACCAATTGGCACCGGCTGGCGGAGCGAAGGAGCGACTGGCGCGCCTCGTTGGATGGCCAAAACCATTTAGACGGTTAAGCGCCAATTTAGTAAGTAAGTAATTTTTATACTCAGCGTGCTTTGCACACAGAGTATATTAACTTTGATTGGATAACGGTTGTTTGTACAGGTATAAAGGAATCGAGATAGATATAGACTTCCATATATCAAAATCATCAGTATTGAAAAAAAATTGTATTGAGCCATATCTGTCCGTCCGTCCGTCTGTCCGTTAACACGATAACTTGATTAAATATTGAGATATCTTCACCAAATTTGGTGCACGAGCTTATCTGGACCCAGAATAGATTGGTATTGAAAATGAGCGAAATCAGATGATAACCACACCCACTTTTTATATATATAACATTTGGGAAAACACAAAAAGCCTTATTATTTAGTAAATAATACACCTAGAATGTTGAAATTTGAAGAGTGGACTGATATTGAGATTCTTGATAAAAATTTGAAACAATTTTTTAAAATGGGCGTGGCATCGCCCAATTGTGATAGAATCAATTTTACAATTACAATATTAATAATCATAAATCAAAAATAGTTAACCTATCGTAACAACATTCGGGAATGCTTTGAAGAAAAATTTACGAAATCGGTTAAGGACCACGCCCTCTGTTATATACAAATTTTTAAAAGGGTCGTGGACGAATAAAATAAGCTATATCTTTGCAAAAAAAGAGCTTTATATCAATGGTATTTCATTTTCCAAGTGGATTTATAACAATAAATAGAAAAAACTTCAAACTTAAAAAAAATGGGCGTGGCACCGCCCCTTTTATGACTACGCAAATTTCTGTGTTTCGAGAGCCATAACTCGAAGAAAAATTAACGGATCGTAATAAAATTGGGTACACAAATTTTCTTATAGCAGGAAATATTTCTAGAAAAAATCGACGCGATCAGTTAAATACCACACCCACTTTTATATAAAAGATTTTTAAAAGGGTTATAGACGAAAATAATAAGCTATATCTTAGCGAAAAGGAGCTTTGCATCAATAGAATTTTACTTTCAAAATTAGATTATGACATTAAAATAGAAAACACTAAAATTTTTGAAAATGGGTGTGGCACCGCCCCTTTTACGACTAAGCAATTTTCTATGTTTCGGGAGCCATAACTCGAAGAAAAATTAAAATTATAGCAGAAAATTTTTCTAGTAAAAATGGACGGGATCGCTTAAAGAACACGGCAACTTAGATGTAAAACAAATTTAAAAGGGTCGTTGACTAGAATAATAAGATATAACTAAGCATAAAATAGTTTTGAATCAATGATATTTCACTTATCAAGTTTTATTGTAAGAGGAAATGGGGAGACATTTTTTTTTTTAAACGGTCGGTGCCACGTGTTATGTAGAAAAGTAATTTATCTGAAATGAAATGTACAATTAAAGTTCACGCTGGGTATGTAATGTTCGGTTACACCCAAAGTATATTAAACAAAGTAATAGTGATATTGACAGTTCGCTCTTTTCTGTAGGAGTTTTTACGTCAAACAAAAAAAAATTATTAACCCGTTGTGATTGAAAATTTGGTATTTTTATTGAAGACATATTAAAGCGTTTCGATATTAATCTACATTTGTATCGGTTTCTCGCGGTTATAACTAAAAAAAAAAATGAAAAGATCAAAAACGGTCACGCGTTGTACAGTTTGCGGAGATGCTAAGGATGTAGCAGTTGTTCGGTGCTTTAAGGCGCCTAACAGTGATGAAAGGCGTCGACGGTGGGAAATTAGTTGTGGCGTCGCTTTAAAAAATACTTCGCATGTATGCGAGCAACATTTTAAAGCAAGCGACTTTATTGAATGTCCAACTCAGACTAATAATATTTAAGAAGGCACGTTTGTTTCCTGGTGCGGTACCTACACAATTGCAGCCGCGAGTTTTTGGAGGCCAGAAACTGCTTATCAATGAGGAACCGTTGCATGCTAACGCACAGTCTGTGCATGTAGACGCGCAGATGCAGACAGAGTAAGCAAAGAACATTTGAACTTAACAAGTTAAACTTAACAAGGAAATGTCGAAACGGATGAAACAGAGTGCTTAAGTGTGCCCTCAGCCAGTTCTGACATAAATTCACAAAATTATGACGAGGCAATAGATGAAGTTTTTACAGAAGAGGAAGAAGACCGTTTCGTTATAGATGAAACTGTTGAGTTAGATGAAATGCATGAAGATGGCCTGGCCTACACTGCTGGATATATAATCCGAAAACTTGATCTTACGCACTATGAAGAAGAAAATTCGGCTTCTTACAGCTGGATAAATAAAAGAGAATATGCTAGCCTTAGTAAGCCCCACCATGAATTTTTTAATAAAATTAAATGTTTAGAAATGGTTTTCGCCAAATACAATGGTGAAGAAATATCCCACCAAAAAAATGTATTGCCAAATTTGCTAGAGCTATGCAAAGAGATATACTTGGAGGAAGATGTTAAAAAGTTTTCAGAATTAAGCATTTAAGCGACTATTTTTTAGAATTAAGCATTTAAGCAAAACATTGAGGATGCAAAAACATAAAAAAATTGCATTTAAAAATAAAAAAATGGCAAAGGCTATTGTATAAAAAAAGAACGTTGTTTTAATCATTTTCATAAAGCTAAATCCTTAAATAGGTACATATTTTCTAAACTAGGTCTTGGTGGCAAAAGTGGCTCCGTTAGATTTCTAGGGGGCGCCTAAACGTAAAATCTAAAGTAGCACTCGTGTCAAACATCAATCCATTAGATTTCTAGGTTGCAGCTTTTTTAGTTTAAATTAGTATTTGGCCAAGAATCTTCCCGGTTTGAACATTTTGCGGCTTCAGCATATGCGATATAATTTTTAACAAGACAATTGCATGTGTCCAAATTCTGTGCTTGGACCGCAAAGGGTTAATACGCTTGTTTACAAATTTTTGAAGGAAAAACTCCTACAAAAACAAAATATTTCAGTTTTCAATTCTACCTTGTTGAATTTGCCTTGGTTACACCTGAACTTAGACACCTTTAGTTGTTTATATTCCCTTTTAGGTTAATTTATTTTATTTTATTATATCTTCTCTTATTTCAACTTAGTTTATTATTATTTAAATGCAACTTTACTGAATCGGAAAATTTCACATTGTATATTAAACGAAAAAAAAGTTCCAAAAATGTTTTTGGTTTTAGTTTAAAACGGCAAGCGGCATCATGGCGGCTTTTTCCCATTTCAAAACTTTAAATGCTCGCAGCTGCCACTTGCTTGCATATTTTTGTACCAAAAAAAAAAAAACCCATATACCCTACTATCTGTATGTTAATACGCTAACAAATTTTCAAAATATATGAATCGATTCGTATGGATCAGCCGCAGTGCATAGGCCTATTTTTGTTAGCAAATATGACTCTGTTTGTTTATAATTCATAGAAAAAGGTTTTTGTAAATTCGAACAATCTCTGCAAATATCGAAATTTACTTTCGTGCACAAACACGCACCATGTGTAGGACCAATTATATAAGTGCTCAATTCAAAAACAAAACCTTCATATTATGTAACCCCGCTCAAATCGAAAGCTGCGTAGTTGTGTTGCTCAAATCCTTCAGTTACATACAAATATGGTTTACCCATTGTTGCCACTAACCTATAGTGGCCTGTTCCAAAATCCTAAAAAAATTGTTCCAAAATAATTTGTAGCGTACAAAAAAACCTTAAATATAATTAATTTTTGGCCGGCCAAATTTTTGTGGGAAATTTCACTTACACGTAAATACATAGATCTTTATTTAACAGATTCTTTTTTTTTATTTTTGCTGTTTTAAAAAAAAACATGAAATCACAAATAATGAGTTAACTTTTGTTGAAACTAACTAAATTTATTTATAACAATTAATGAATAATTACTCTTATACTGAACAAAAAAAATAAATTTGCTCCAAAATTATAACATTAAATTTTTTACATTGTCTTTTATGCTAATTTATCTTATTTCTTATTTTATTATATTCTTTTATTTCAACTCAGTTTATTATTATTTAAATGCAACTTAACTGAATCGGAAAAATGCACGTTGTATATTAAACGAAAAAAGTCCCAAACATGTTTTTGGTTTTAGATAAAAACGGCAACCGGCATCATAGCGTTTTTTTTCCATTTCAAAACTATATATTACCCTACTATCTATATATTATTACGCTAACAAATTTTCCATGCAATCAATTGACAGGCTGTTTCGCATATTTAGCATACGTAAAATCATATAAAAGTTACATGTATGAATCGATTCGTATGGATCTGCCGCAGTGCATGGGCCTCTTTTTGTTAGCAAATATTACTCTAGTCGTTTATAATTAAAAGAAAATTTTTTTGTAAATTCGAAAAATCTCTCCAAATATCGAAATTTACTTTCGTGCACAAAAGCGTAGCATGTGTAGGACCAATTATGTAAGTGCTCTAATTTGAAATTCAAAGACACAAACTTATTATGTAAGCCAGCCGAAAATCATACACTACAAGTCGCTGTCCTGCTATATGGGGCGGAAGCATGGACCATGACAACAGCAGATGAAGGGGCTTTGGAAGTGTTCGAGAGAAAAGTTCTTCGAAAGATTTATGGACCTCTACGCGTTGGCGATGGCGAGTACCGAAGAAGATTTAATGATGAGCTGTACGAGCTATACGCAGACATCAACATAGTCCAGCGAATTAAAACGCAGACTGCGCTGGCTAGGCCATGTTATGCGAATGAAAGATGATGCTCCCGCCAAGGAAGTGTTTCTATCGGCCCCCACTCCGTTGGAAGGACCAGGTGCAAAACGATTTAAACTCCCTTGTTGTGACCAATTGGCGCCGGTTGGCGGAGCGAAGGAGCGACTGGCGCGCCTTGTTGGACGGCCATAACCGTTTAGACGATTATACGCCAATTAAGTAAGTAATTAAGTAAGTATTTATAACAATTAATGGCAAATTAGCCGAAAATGTTTTTGTATTTCCAGATTTTATGCTCATTTTAGATAAAGTACGTCTTATACTGAACAAAAAAAAAAAAAAAAATGTACTCCAAAATTTTAACATTCAATTTTTTACACTATTTTGTGCTAATTTATTTTATTTCTTATTTTATTTTATTATATATTCTTTTATTTCAAAATAGTTTATTATTGTTTAAATGCAACTTGACTGAATCGGAAAATTTCACGTAGTATATTCAATGAAAAAAACGTCCCAAATATGTTTTTGGTTTTAGGTCAAAACGGCAACCGGCATCATGGCGGCTTTTTCCCATTTCCAAATTTTAAATGCTCCCAGCTGCAACTTGCTTGAATACTCTTGTACCAAAAAAACAAATGCACCTTACTATCTATATTGTGTAAATACGCTATCAGTTTCGCAGTGAAATATAATTGTGAAGTATACTTGTACTACTCCAGAAGTATTCTAAATAAAGGCCAGTTTGCAATGGATCAGCCGCAGTGCATAGGCTTATTTTTGTTAACAAATATTACTCTGTTTGTTTATAATTTACTTTACTAATAGTGGCCTGTTCCAAAATCCTAAAAAAATTGTTCCAAAATAATTTGTAGCGTACAAGAAAACTTAAATAGGATTAATTTTTGACCGGCCAATTTTTTGTGGAAAATTTCACTTACACGTAAATGCATAGTTCTTTATTCAACAGATTCTTTGTTTTTTATTTTAGGTGCTTTCAAAAAAAAAAAAAAAAACAATGAAATCACAAAAAATGAGTTAAATTTTTTTGAAACTAACTAAATTTATTTATAAAAATTAATGGCAAATTACCCGAAAAAGTTTTTGCATTTCCAGATTTTATGCTCATTTTAGATAAAGTACGTCTTATACTGAACAAAAAAAAAAAAAATTGCTTCAAAATTATAATATTAAATTTTTTACATTGTCTTTTATGCTAATTTATTTAATTTCTTATTTTATTTCATTTTATTATATATTCTTTTACTTCAACTCAGTTTCTTATTACTTAAATGCAACTTGACTGAATCGGAAAATTTCACGTTGTATATTAAACGAAGAAAAACGTCCCGAAAATGAATTTGATTTTAGGTCAAAACGGCAACCGGCATCATATTGGTTTTTTCCATTTCAAAACTATATATTACCTTACTTAGCATACGTAAATTCATATAAATGTTATATGAATTGATTCGTATGGATCAACCACAGTGAATAGGCCTATTTTTGTTAACAAATATTACTCTTTTTGTTTATAATTCATAGAAAAAGTTTTCTGTAAAATCGAACAATCTCTCCATATACCGAAATTTACTTTCGTGCACAAAGCGCACCATCTGTAGGACCAATTACGCAAGTGCTCAATTCAAAAACACAAACCTACATATTATGTAACCCCGCTCAATTCGAAAGCTGCGTAGTCGTGTTGCTCAAATCCTTCTCCTACATACAAATATGGTTTCCCCATTGTTGCCTGTTCCAAAATCTTAAAAAAATTGTTCCAAAATAATTTGTAGCGTACAAAAAAACTTAAATAGAATGAATTTTTGACCGGCCCATTTATTGTATCAAATTGCACATGCACGTAAATACATATCTCTTTATTTAACAGATTATTTGTTTTTTATTTTGGTTGCTTTCAAAAACCCATGAAATCACAAATAATGAGTTAACTTTTGTTGAAACTAACTAAATTTACTTATAACAGTTAATGGCAAATTTGCCAGAAGTACATCTTATACTCAACGTAAATTTGCTCCAAAAATATAACATTAAATTTTTTATATTGTCTTTTATGCTAATTTTTTTTATTTTATTATATATTCTTCTATTTCAGCTTAGTTTATTATTATTTAAATGCAACTTGACTGAATCGGAAAATTCCACGTTGTATACTAAAAGAAAAAAAACGTCCCAAAAATGTTTTTGGTTTTAGGGCAAAACGGGAACCGGCATCATAGCGGCTTTTCCCATTTCAAAACTATATATTATCCTACTATCTATATATTAATACGCTAACGCGGCCACCGTGGTCTGATGATAGCGTGCTCCGCCTACCACACCGAATGCCCTGGGTTCAAACCCCGCGCAAAGCAACATCAAAATGTTAGAAATAAGGTTTTTCAATTAGAAGAAAATTTTTCTAAGCGGGGTCGCCCCTCGGCAGTGTTTGGCAAGCACTCCGAGTGTATTTCTGCCTTGAAAAGCTCTCAGTGAAAACCCATCTGCCTTGCAGATGCCGTTCGGAGTCGGCATAAAACAAGTAGGTCCTGTCCCGCCAAGTTGTAGGAAAAATTAAAAGGAGCACGACGCAAATTGGAAGAGAAGCTCAGCCTAAAATCTCTTCGGAAGTTATCGCGCCTTACATTTATTTTTTTTATTTAACAAATATCCATACAATCAATTGACAGGCTGTTTCGCATACGTAAAACCATATAAAAGGTATATGAATCGATTCGCATGGATCAGCCGCAGTGCATATGCCTCTTTTTGTTAACAAATATTACTCTATATGTTTATAATTCATAGAAAACGATTTTCTGTAAATTCGAACAATCTCTCCCAATATCGAAATTTACTTTCGTGCACAAACGCGCACCATCTGTAGGACCAATTATGTAAGTGCTCAATTTAAAGACACAAACCTACATATTACGTAACCCCACTTAATTCGAAAGCTGCGTAGTCGTGTTGCTCAAATTCTTGACCAATACACAAACATGGGTTCCCCGTTGTTGCCACTTACCTATAGTGGCCTGTTCCAAAATCCTAAAAAAATTGTTTCAATATAATTTGTAGCATTGAAAAAAACCTTAATAGAATTAATTTTTGACCGGCCCATTTTTTGTGGCAAATTTCCCTTACACGTAAATACATAGGCCTTTATTTAGCAGATTCTTTGTTTTTTTATTTTAGTTGCTTTCAAAAAAAAACATGAAATCACAAATAATGAGTTAACTTTTGTTGAAACCAACTCAATTTATTTATAACAATTAATGGCAAATTACCCAAAAATGGTTTTGCATTTCCAGATTTTATGCTCATGTTAGATAAAGTACGTCTTATACAGAGCAAAAAACAAAATAAATACATACATTTTCTCCAAAATTATAACATAAATTTTTTACGTTGTCTTTTATGCTAATTTATTTTATTTTATTTTATTACATATTCTTTTATTTCAAATTAGTTTATTATTATTTAAATGCATCTTGACTGAATCGGAAAATTTCACGTAGTGTATTAAACGAAAAAAACGTCCCAAAAATGTTTTTTGGTTTTAGGTCAAAACGGCTACCGGCATCATGGCGGCTTTATCCCATTTCAAAACTATATATTACCCTACTATCTATATATTAATACGCTAACAAATTTTCCATACAATCAACTGACAGGCTGTTTCGCATACCTAGAATACGTAAATTCATATAAAAGTTAGATATATGAATCGATTCGTATGGATCAGCCGCAATGCATAGGCCTATTTTTGTTGACAAATATTACTCTATTTGTTTATAATTAAAAGAAAATTTTTTTGTAAATTCGAACAGTCTCGAAAATTTACTTTCGTGCACAAAAGCGTAGCATCTGTAGGACCAATTATGTAAGAGCTCTAATTTGAAATTCAAAGACACAAACTTATTATGTAAGCCCGCTGAATTCAAAATTCGGAAAGCTGTGTAGCAGTGTTGCTCAAATGTTTCACCTACATACATATCTGGTTTCCCCATTGTTGCACTTGCCTATAGCGGCCTGTTCCAAAATCCTGAAAAAATTGTTCCAAAACAATTTGTCGCGTAAAAAAAAAATTTATAGAATTAATTCTTGACCGGCCCATTTTTTGTGGCAAATTTCACTTACACGTAAATACATAGGTCTTTGTTTAACAGATTTTTTTTTTTTATTTTATTTCAAAAAACATGAAATCACAAATAATAAGTTAACTTTTGTTAAAATTAACTAAATTTATTTATAACAATTAATGGCAAATTAGCCGAAAATGCTTTTGTATTTCCAGACTTTATGCTCATTTTAGATAAAGGACGTCTTATACTGAACAAAAAATAAAAAATAAAAAAATTTACTCCAAAATTATAACATTAAATTTTTTACACTCTTTTATGCTAATTTATTTTATTTCTTATTTTATTTTATTGTATATTCTTTTATTTCAAATTAGTTTATTATTATTTAAATGCAACGTAGTATATTCAACGAAAAAAACGTCCCAAAAATGTTTTTGGTTTTAGGTCAAAACGGCAACCGGCATCATGGCAGCTATTTCCCATTTCCAAATTTTAAATGCTCCCAGCCGCCACTTGCTTGAATACTTTTGAACCAAAAAAACAAATGTACCCTACTATCTATATTGTGAGTAATATTATGATCACTAAGCGATACTACCTTCACTAAGCCGATACTAAGCCGTATGTAAGTAAACAAATCAATCATCATGTACACCTATACATACAAGGGAGCAGAGAGTTACTCACAAACGCATGTCATCATCAGCCGAAGTAGTACTCACATATACACACGCATATGGATACAAACTACAAATATGCATGAATATAGCTGGTAAACAAGCATACAGTTCACGAACTTACTAGACCTTAGGAAAAATGGGTGAACGAGACGGCAGAGAGTATAAAAGCAGCGAAAGCTGCGTAGACAGTAATCAGTTTGATTTAAACACGCTATCAGTTGCTGCGAAGTGAAGTATAATTGTGATGTATAATTGTACTACTCTTGAAGTAATCTAAATAAAGACCAGTTTGCAATACTAAATAGTGGAGTGATTTATTTAACAGTTTAGCGCTTCAAACGTTAGCAGAAGGTTTCAAATAAGCGGAATTTCACTAAATTCGTTACAATTGGTGTCAGAAGAGGAATTGTTGAATAAATTCCAAATATTTTGAATACAACATGGACATGGCAAAGTTGAGTGAATTAAAGATCCAGCATCTGAAAGAGGAGCTGGAGAACCGTGGATTGAATTCAACCGGCAATAAGATCGAACTTCAAGCACGGCTATGAGAGGTAATGGAGTCGCAAGGAATTAATGTGAACGAGTATTGCCTTTGGTCCTGATGGGGACAAGACAACAACAAAAATTGAAGAGAAAAACGAATCATCGCAGACAGTAACGAGCCGAGATTTGAATATGATTTTGGCTGCAATATCTGCTCAAACCTCGACAGTGGCATCTCAACTGGAATCCCAGAAGGAAGGACAGAAGGCATATATGGCATCCCAGATGGAAACACAGGAGTTACGTATATCCGAAATATCGTCACAAATAGCATCCAGGATTGATGCACAGGAGGCACGTATGGCATCCCAGATGGAAACACAGGAGATACGTATTTCCGAAATGTCGTCACAAATAGCATCCAGGATTGATGCACAGGAGGCACGTATATCCAAAATGTCGGGACATATCGCAGATCTCTGCACAACTGGCAACCCGTATGGACGAAAAAATAATGCAGTTTGAAAACAAAATCGAGGCTGAGGTAAATGCTTTAAAATGTCGTATACGGAGCTGCAACTAAATCGCCCAATTGCTTCAGTAAGCAATACGAAGGTGAAAACTCCATCTTTTGACGACTCTGTTCCTTTCCAGGTGTTTAAGCTCCAATTTGAGAAGACGTCAGCAGTGAATAACTGAAATACCCAAGAGAAATTTGCTGCATTGTTCGTGGTTTTAAAAGGGCCAGCTGTTGAAATCTTACAGACCATTCCAGAGTACGAACGGAACACTTATAAAGCATTGATGGGCGCACTAGAGAGGCGATACGGAATCAAGCATAGGAGACAGATATATCAAATGGAGTTACTGAACCGCTTCCAGAGGCCTGATGAAACATTGCAAGAGTTTGTGTCGGATGTTGAAAGGCTGGCACATTTAGCGAATGTGGACGTGCCCGTGGAATACGCCGAAAGGGTAAAAATCCAGAGCTTTATTTATGGAATACGGTAATCGAAACGAAGCAAGCGACATACGCAAACCCAAAACCTGCATTCACAGAAATGGTATCACATGCTCTGGTTCAGCAAACAACATCGCTTCTGTGTCAGCCATTGTTCAAAGCACGCCGTGTGGAGGTAGAAAGGCCAGACTGGGTGAACAAAATATTGGAGGCGCTGAAAGGATCGCTAAATCGGAGTGAAATAGTTATCAAATATTTCAAATGCGGGAAGCCAGGTCACGTTGTACGTCATTGCGATCTTGATCCAAGTGGTTTCAACAGCATGGGTGGTCTTAAGAACGAAGCTGGAGGAGATGAGCAAGAGCGAGTCAGATGTATAGATCGAGAGCTAGCTCCAGGCATTGAAGGTCCTGTGATATCTGTATCGCAAATTGGAAGAAAATCGAGCAGTCTTACCGTCAGAGGAAATGTGGATGGCAAGGAGCGTGTACTGACTGTAGATACGGGCGCATTTCTTTCCTTAATCCGAGCTGATTTGGTCAACAGGAGAGTAAAGCCATTACCTGGAAAGCAAGGTTGCGGACGGTCTCTCGCGGGTATAACCAAGTCAATGGAGAAGTGATATGTGAAGTCTTAATTGGGAAGGTCACGGTTTTACACAAATTCGTTGTGGCGGAGATCGTTGAAGAAGTCATATTGGGAGTGGACTTCTTGGTTGACCATGGCATCAGGATCGATATGCAGAAAAGGATTATGCAGTATAAGAACAAAGATGTACCACTTAACTACAGTTTTGAGAACAGGTTAAGCAGTAAGCGAGTGCTGGTAGGGGAAACTCTACAAAGACCACGAAAATCGGAGACAGTAGGCCGGGCAAAGACATGTGGAACGAATGGGCCAAAAAAATCAAAACCGAAGGTACCTGCGAGAAAAACAATGGCATTGACAAACCCTAATGGACGCAATAGAATATAGGAAAGAATTTCACAGAAAGAGTGCAAGGGTGGTTTCAAGCCAGGACACACTACTGATGTGAACCGTCAAGATGATACTGATGATGAAAAGTCAATTCGTCAAGATCAAGCTCTGCGAAGTAGTTCATTTCCCAAAGAACAGAGTGTGAGGGAACGGTCCAGGCCAATGAATAGTAGGTTGAAACACAGGTACGACAAGAACAATAATTCGCAAGGTTTCCGGGAGGAAGATTTGGTACTGCTATCACCGGCGGAAAGGTGGTCCATCCAAATTTTGGTGCAGAAATTGAAGGGTGGTTCATTTGGACAGGCTAGCAGCCGTTAGATGGAGAGATCTGTCTGGTCTCTCTGATCGGGACGATCAGACTTAGGTGGAGGGCAGTGTGACGATTATTATGACCACTAAGCGATGCTACATTCAGTAAACCGATACTAAGCAGTATTTACGTAAACAAATCAACCATTATGTACACACATACATACAAGGTAGTAGAAAGATACTCACAAACGCATGTCATCATCAGCTGAAGTAGTACTAACATAAATACACGCGTATGGATACAAACTAAAAATATGCATGAATATAGCTGGTAAACAAGCATAAAGTTCACGAAATTACTAGAACTTAGGAGAAACTGGTGAACGAGGCAACAGAGAGTATAAAAGCAGCGAAAGCTGAGTAGTCAGTAATCTGTTTGATTTAAATACGCTATCAGTTTCGACGTGAAGTATAATTGTGAAGTATACTTTTACTACTCCAGAAGTAATCTAAATAAAGGCCAGTTTGCAATGGATCAGCCGCAGTGCATAGGCCTATTTTTGTTTACAAATATTACTCTGTTTTTTTATAATTCATAGACAAAGTTTTTTGTAAATTCGAACAATCACTCCAAATATCGAAATTTACTTTCGTGCACAAACGAGCACCATCTGTAGGACCAATTATGAAAGTGCTCAATTCAAACACACAAACCTACATATTTTGTAACCCCGCTCAACCCGAAAGCTGCGTAGTCGGGTTGCTCAAATCCTTAAGCTACATGCAAATATGGTTTCACCATTGTTGCCACTTACTAATAGTGGCCTGTTCCAAAATCCTAAAAAAATTGTTCCAAAATAATTTGTAGTGTACAAGAAAACTTAAATAGGATTAATTTTTGGCCTGCCAATTTTTTGTGGAAAATTTCACTTACACGTAAATGCATAGGTCTTTATTCAACAGATTCTTTGTTTTTTATTTTAGGTGCTTTCAAAAAAAAAAAAAAACAATGAAATCACAAAAAATGAGTTAAATTTTGTTGAAACTAACTAAATTTATTTATAAAAATTAATGGCAAATTACCCGAAAATGTTTTTGCATTTCCAGATTTTATGCTCATTTTAGATAAAGTACGTCTTATACTGAACAAAAAAAAACAAATTTACTCCAAAATTATAATATTAAATTTTTTACATTGTCTTTTATGCTAATTTATTTTATTTATTATTTTATTTTATTTCATTTTATTATATATTCTTTTATTTCAACTCAGTTTCTTATTATTTAAATGCAACTTGACTGAATCGGAAAATTTCACATTGTATATTAAACGAAAAAAACGTCCCGAAAATGTATTTAATTTTAGGTCAAAACGGCAACCGGCATCATATCGGCTTTTTTCCATTTAAAAATATATATTACCCCACTATCTATATATTAATACGCTAACAAATTTTCCATACAATCGCATACATAGCATACGTAAAATCATATAAATGTTATATGAATCGCTTCGTATGGATCAACCACAGTGCATAGGCATATTTTTGTTAACAAATATTACTCTTTTTGTTTATAATTCATAGAAAAATTTTCTGTAAAATCGAACAATCTCTCCATATACCGAAATTTACTTTCGTGCGCAAAAGCGCACCATCTGTAGGACCAATTACGTAAGTGCTCAATTCAAAAACACAAACCTACATATTATGTAAGCCCGCTCAATTCGAAAGCTGCGTAGTCGTGTTGCTTTAATCCTTCTCCTACATACAAATATGGTTTTCCCATTGTTGCCACTTACGTATAGTGGCCTGTTCCAAGATCCTAAAAAAATGTTTCCCAAATAATTTGTAGCGTACCAAAAAACTTAAATAGAATTAATTTTTGGCCCGCCCATTTATTGTATCAAATTTCACATACACGTTAGTACATAGCTCTTTATTTAACAGATTCTTTGTTTTTTATTTTAGTTGCTTTCAAAAAACCATGGAATCACAAAACATGAGTTAACTTTTGTTGAAATTAACTAAATTTATTTATAGCAGTTAAATTTGCTCCAAAAATATAATATTAAATTTTTTATATTGTCTTTTATGCTAATTTTTATATTTTACAATTGTTTTGGTTTTTATCGGCCTATTGATAAATGATTCAAGGTTCGATTCGAGCTCAAGGCCAGAACAATAATTTTTTTCTAATGATAATTATGGTTATTTTTTAATTTTTCTAAATTTTAAAAATTTTATTTTTAGTTTTTGGAATAGTAAGTAGAAAATTTTTCAGACAAAAAATTCCAAAAACAAAAAATACAATTCTTCAAATTTAGAAAAATTAAAAAATAACAATAATTATCATTAGAAAAAAATTATTGTTCTGGCCTTGAGCTCGAATCGAACCTTGAATCTTTTTTTATTTTATTATATATTCTTCTATTTCAGCTTAGTTTATTATTATTTAAATGCAACTTGACTGAATCGGAAAATTTCACGATGTATACTAAAAGAAAAAAAAACCTCCAAAAATGTTTTTGGTTTTAGGTCAAAACGGGAACCGGCATCATAGCGGCTTTTCCCATTTCAAAACTATATATTATCCTACTATCTATATATTAATACGCTAACGCGGCCACCGTGGTCAGATGGTAGCGTGCTCCGCCTACCACACCGAATGCCCTGGGTTCACACCCCGGGCAAAACAACATCAAAATTTTAGAAATAAAGTTTTTAATTAGAAGAAATTTTTTCTAAGGGGGGTCGCCCCTCGGCCGTGTTTGGCAAGCACTCCGAATGTATTTCTGCCATGAAAAGCTCTCAGTGAAAACCCATCTGCCTTGCAGATGCCGTTCGGAGTCGGCATAAAACAAGTAGGTCCTGTCCCGCCAAGTTGTAGGAAAAATTAGAAGGAGCCCGACGCAAATTGGAAGAGAAGCTCCGCCTAAAATCTCTTCGGAGGTTATCGCGCCTTACATTTATTTATTTTATTTAACAAATTTCCATACAATCAATTGACAGGCTGTTTCGCATACGTAAAATCATATAAAAGTTATATGAATCGATTCGCATGGATCAGCCGCAGTACATATACCTATTTTTGTTAACAAATATTACTCTATATGTTTATAATTCATAGAAAACGTTTTTCTGTAAATTCGAACAATCTCTCCAAATATCGAAATTTACTTTCGTGCACAAACGCGCACCATCTGTAGGACCAATTATGTAAGTGCTCAATTTAAAGACACAAACCTACATATTACGTAACCCCGCTCAATTCGAAAGATGCGTAGTCGTGTTGCTCAAATTCTTCACCAATACACAAACATGGGTTCCCCATGGTCGCCACTTACCTATAGATGCCTTTTCCAAAATCATAAAAAAATTGTTTCAATTGGATTTTTAGGTTCCCATTTCACGATAGAGCGAAGAAAACGCAAGACCCCCATCAGAGCTGCCCGAAGTCTTTCCCATTTGCTGAATCGCGCAGGGTTTGGTATGCAGCTGTCAAGTTCCCCTATTTCCTCAATATTCTCGATGAACTCTGAATACGGCCAATTATGTGAGGGGTATCGAAGGAAGTCCGGCGCTGTAAACCATCGGGCATTATTATCCACCACTACATTATCGTCCCATTTGGTGCCATAGTCAGCGACGTTTTGTTTAGAAGAAACCCACCGCCATTCGTTTACCTGCGACTCCTGCAATATTTCTCCAATACGTACCGCTACGAATTGGTTAAATTTTCGGGCATCCGATCGTATCCAATAAAGTACATCTTTTGAGTCGGACCAGAAATCTCTACGCGTAATACCAAGATAAAGCTCGCTTTGCACAAACCTCGCAAGACGCAATCCCAGAATGGCTGCCATCAACTCCAACCACGGTACTGATATTGGTTTCAGGGGAGCTGCTCGAGTTTTAGACATCACGAAGCTGCAGCGGAACTCACCATTAACCCATGCTCGTAGGTAAGCTACCGCTGCATAAGCGATAATGCATGCATCAACAAAAACATGGAGTTCGAGTTTGTCGGAGCGGCTTAAGCAGTAAAACCTTGGAATGGTAAAATTGTTGATATATTGGAGTTTCCGTACCCACTGCCACCAAGCGATGCGTTCCTTTTCGTGTATGGTTTCACCCCAAGTGACTCCTGATCTCCAGACATCCTGTAGTATTATTTTGGCCTTGATGATTACGAAAAAGCCGAGCAAGCCCAATGGGTCAAAAATTGTCATAACCGCGCGAAGGATCTCCCTCTTGGTTGGTGTTCTTGATTCGTCAAAAAAATGTCTTTTAAACGTCTGCACAAAGATAAGCACATCGGTTTGTGGTCGCCACCACATGCCGAGCACCTTTTCCACCCCTACTCCGGACTCCTCACAACACTACGGACTCAATCAGTCTATGTGAGGTCCTCATGGACCGGCCAGTTCAACCTAACCGGACTCCTCACGACACTTGTCGCTTAACTCAGACTCACCTGCCATGGCGAGTAGAACTCGCTTTGAATTAGATAGCCAATGACGCATCTCAAAGCCTCATTCACTGTGTATGTGTCGCACATCCTTTGCCAGCTTTATCATGTCATCTTCCCTATCGACACTCTGCAGCCAGTCATCAACGAAAGTGTTTTGCACAATGGCTGATGCTGCTAATGGAAACTGTTCATTAAATCTATCTGCGTTTCGGTTTTTAATATAGTTTGCTAGGGAGGGTGAACAAGATGCGCCGAACGTCATGACGACCATAGCAAAGACTTCTGGATCCCGACTGCGGTCCCCATCCCTCCAGAGGAACTGCTGTGCTACTTGGTCATCTTTAATAACTCGAACCTGGTGGAACATTTCACGAATACCACCGCATATTGCTACTGCTTTCTCACGAAATCGGAGTAAAACCCCTACCAGGTTCCTCATGAGGTCGGGACCCTTAAGCAGCACGTCGTTCAAAGCGGTACCTTCAACCTTGGCGGCTGCATCCCATACCAACCTCCTTTTACCTTTGTTGGTATTCATAACTGTAAAGATGGGAATATACCATGCCTTTCCCCCTTTGGAAATCTCACTTTCTGTTAGCTTTCGTACGTAACCCTTGTTGAGATAGTCGTTGATACGATTTCTGATGACGTTTTCAAGATCCGGGTCTTTGGCCATTTTCCGCTCCACGCACTCCAAACGTTTGTACGCCATATTGTATGACTGCGGTAAGTTAATGCTACCATATTTCCATAAAAGCCCCGTTTCCCACCTCTTATCATCTTCGATGTACCGAGTAGTCTGCTTCATTATAGTAAGCGCGCGCTCATCTTCTTTCGACAATAAGGGTTTTACAGACGGGCTTACGCCAACCGATTCAATCGAAAAGAATGACCGCATCAGGTTATCAAGGTGTGTATCGTTAGAGCACTCACATATATGAAGTAAATTTTCTTTGTGCGGATTATCGTGCTTGTCCCGACCGTATATTGACCAACCAAGTCGACAACGTGCTGCTACGAGGCCATCATTTTGACTTTAACGAATTTCCAATGGTACACATAATTTGAGGTGGTCCAGTCCAATAAGAAGACCAGTCTTGGAGGAATCATAGGGTAAGGTAGGTAGTTCCTTGAAGTGATCGCGACCTTGAATATCATTAGCCTGCAAAGACTGCTGCGGCAAATCCAAATTTGCGATAGTGCGTACGCCGTGCATCTTATATTTAGCGCCTTCGTTGCCTCGTGCTGATATTTCGAATGATACGATTCGAGAGTTGTTTTCTTGCTGGGTAATATTTCCAGTCCATTTGAGACACAGCTCCCGACTAGGGCCATTAAGTTTAAGTTCGCGAGCCAATCTATCGTCTACCAAAGTGCAAGATGCGCCTTCATCGATGAGTGCGACTGTCTCCAGAGCTACGTCGTTGGCACGCAAAACTACGGGAATATACCTAAAGAGAGCTCTATCATGTTGCTTGCGTTGAAGGCACACGACGGAGTCGTCGGCTTCAGCTTTAGCGTTAGTATTTGTGGCAGTTTGTTGTTGTAATCATTGTCCGTGCAGCAGCGGGTTATGGGGTGGGCGGCAGCCATCGACGCCGCACAACTTGTTAGAATTGCATCGTCGAACGAGGTGATTCTTAAAGCATCGTATACAGAGTCGTTTTTCTTTAACAAACTGCCAGCGTAATTGCCTACTAATTGTTTTGAAGTCACTGCACTCAGCAAGATCGTGTGCACCTGTGCACTTTGGACAAGGGGCCTTGGGCGATGCCTGCGTTTTGTTGACAGGGGTTGAACAGGTATCGTGGACTAGTAGTCTTTCCAGACGCCCTTTGTTTCCTTACTTTACCTCTGATAGCGCGCTGTTAACAGAGGTAACTTGACTGGCGCAAGATGCCAGCCCGAAGAGCCATTCGTCAAATATTATGATATCGACTCGTGGAAGACCTAGCCGACGTCTACCCCATTCCAGCTTCATTTCACCCGGTAATTTGTTCAAAAGGTCACTAAGTAGCATTGTATCATTCAGATATCCATCGAGATCCATAGCTTGCATTGTCGCGCTATAATTTTGCACAGCGAGTGCAAGCTCAATTAATGTTTCCAATCGATCTAATTTTACGGGTGAAACTTCTCGTAGTTTACGTTGGAGTGTTTCGTGGATAACGTCTGGCCGACCGAAAAGCATACGCAGAGTCTCAATAGCCAAATTAACTGTAGCTGGCATCATCAATTTCCCCCGGACTGACTCTAGTGCAGCGCCTTTAAAACATTTCTGTAACCTAACAAGATTTTCTTGGTCAGAAAATCCACAGCGCTCCGTAGATTGGACATAGTTTGTTATGAATAACGGCCATTCTTCTGGCCTACCTGAGAAGGAGGGCAAATCTTTAGTCATAGCTTGCCTCGCGGCTACATGCGAGGGCAACAACACTGAGCTAGAATTTGTATATGGCATTGACTGAGCCATCCCAACCCAAGGGGTCTGATTAGCATATGCCCCATTATGCAGACCAGAGGGTGGCTGCGAACACAAAAATGGTAGAAATTGAGTGGACGTGAACGCAGAGTTTTGCACATTATTTGTTGGTGCATATGGCGATTGAACCTGCGCTGTACTTAAACACCTTTTTATGTTACCGCCATGCGGGTACCCCTCATGCAACGACTGAACAAACGTTGAATTTGCAGTTGGACGGAGCCCCCCGAAATTATTTACGCTGCTTTGTATTGCAGTATTATAATATGGATTTCGTGCTGAAGTTATATTACCATGGGCATGAGCAGATAACGCCCCAGATTCAAAACATGTCATTAAAGGTGCTTGGTGAATGTACGGGCCTGTGGAAAACTTTGAGGTTAAGGCCGGCACACGTGTCGGCGGTGACGAAAATGATTTACTTAAAGTAGCAAATGTTGGAGGCGATGTTACATTATCGCTATTGTATAGTGGCGCTGTTGAAAATTGCGCTGCTATATTTGCTATACCTGAAACCATACCTGCAGAAGATAGTTCATCATGCTCGTAACCAGCTCCACTGAATTGCGATGCCTTACTAATTAACGCGGATTGCCAAATATGTGAAGCTGCTTCGATTGTCGTAGGTTCTGGTTGTACAGGTGGTGCGAGTGGTGAAGCGGTTACACTTGTTATGGCTGGTGCGCTAGAGGTTGATGCGGTGGATGCATCGGGCATCGTGTTATCATCATTGGTCATATCGAGTTGCAAGTATTTTAGTTTGTTGACTGGAGAAGTAAAATATATCGAACAGCTATATTTTGTACATGTATTTTGAGCATTTATTCATAAAGTAGCGCCAAAATCTATACAAAGTTGTTTACATTAATCAAAATATGTATACTAATTTACCGCGTGCTATGTACTTACACTTGTGCCTGAGCTAGTAGGGTTATGCTGCCTTCTCCGTCAACGTCTCAAAAGTAGAAGAAATATTAAAGAGAGAAAGAGCGCCAATAGCTGTAGATGTAAATTACATTTAGCAAAGGCAGATAATCGCACCCATCAATCACAAGTGTTTCATGAATTCAAACGTTTCATTGCTTTATGCAGCGACCTAACACCCATTATTAGCATAGTAAGCAAAATAATGATATGTGAAATCAAAGTATTGAAACCTAAACCTTGTTAAATTTTACTTGAATTCAAATTTAAATGTAAAAACTCGATTTATTTATTTAAATTGGTATTATTATAAGCATTTTTTTTTTGAAATAATGGTTTGAACGCATGGTCTGTATATACTTGAGGTAATAAACGATGTTATTATGAGCGGTTAAATACCCTTTTTGGTCTGATTCTGATGGAAATGTAGGTGGTACAACGGCGCGTCTTCAACACCAACGATGCCATGGTAGGGTGGGTAAGGAGCAGCCGTAAACCATATACGGACGAGCTGCAAGTAAGGTGGTAGGAAGACGTGGTTTTCAGTGAGGCACTTTTAGGCTTATGGTTTCCTTTAGTGTGCAAATATTGTAGTTTATTGTGTTATGTTGTAACGTAGCGTTACAATAACACCACCCCCTGTATTTCCTTATTCACTTAAACCTGAACCTCCCTGTACTTATTTCTCTATAGCATAGCCAACAAACATAAAAAAAAAAATAAATGTAAGGCGCGATAACCTCCGAAGAGATCTAAGGCCGAGCTTCTCTTCCAATTTGCGTCGTGCTCCTCTTTATTTTCCCTACAAATTGGCCGGACGGGACCTACATGTTTTATGCCGACTCCGAACGGCATCTGCAAAGCAGATTAGTTTTCACTGAGAGCTTTTCATGGCAGAAATACACCCGGAGTGCTTGCCAAACACTGCCGAGGGGCGACCCCGCTTAGAAAAATTTTCTTCTAATTGAAAAATCTTATTTCTAAAATTTTGATGTTGCTTTGCCCGGGAGTTGAACCCAGGGCATACGGTGTGATAGGCGGAGCACGCTACCATCACACCACGGTAGCCAACAAACACTATGGTAAATAATCACACGCTACCAACGACTGATAGCAAACCATTTGAGTGTTCCGTCAACACAAGAAAAACACAAGAAAATCACAACAATGGTGTATTGGTTTCTCAACCAGCTTGCGACACCACCCATATAAACAGCGAATTTCCGGTTTTGCAATTCAGTCATCGCAGGTGAGCCAGCGGGAGTGGATGTCTTTTTAAAGACATACTTTTCCCTCCTTCTAGCAGCTGAGTGGAAGGGGCGCCGTCATGGCACGGGTTACCCTTCACTTAGGTAAGGACGACGGGGAGGATGCCTTGTGCTACTTTGCCCCCCACCGCGCCCTCCTAAGTGGTGAGTGGCCCGACGCCTTCATGGCCATTTAACCCTTTCCCCTCAGTTCTAGCTTAGGCTGGCTGAGTAGAAGGGGCGCTGTCATGGCGCGGGTCACCCTTCGCTTGGGTAAGGACGACGGGGAGGATGCCTTGTGCTACTTTGCCCCCGCGCCCTCCTAGGTGTTGTGCGGCCCAATGCCTTAATGACCATACAACCCCTCCCCATCAGTCATAGCTTCGGCTGGCTGAGTGGCAGGGGCGCCGTCATGGCTCGGGTCACCCTTCACTTAGGTAAGGACGACGGGGAGGATGCCTTGTGCTATTTTGCCCCCCGCGCCCTCCTATGTGTTCAGCGGCCCGACGCCTTCATGACCATTCGACTCCTTCCCCTCAGCTCTGGTTTCGACCGTGAGCCGATGCGTGCGCACAGGGGCTACCGCTGTGCTGTAAAGGTTCATTTCCCCTCGCCCCCGGGTCGACCCACGTTAGACCGCTCCGTCCGTCACGCCGCTGCTACGACGACCGTTGGCCGTCTGCCATCCTATCGCCATTCAGCCGCCGCTTCTACGACGACCGTTGGCTGCTTGCATTCCTACCACCGTTAAACCGCTCCGTCCGTCACGCCGCTGCTACGACGACCATTGGCCGCTTTCCATCCTACCACTGTTAAGCCGCTGCATCCGTTTGCCATTCTACCAATGTTAAGCCGCTGCATCCGTCACGCCGCTGCTACGACGACCCTTGGACGTCTGCCATCCTACCGCCGTTAAGCCGCTGCTTCTATCCCGCCGCTGCTTTCGTACCGCCGTACCAATCCGCCCGTTACCTGACCGTTCAACCGTCCTACCGAACCTCTTCTACTCCAACGACCGTTAGTCGCCGCTCCGCCCCCTCGCCATCTTGCGACGGAAACCTGCTGCCCGCGTAATATCTCCAGCCGTGTGTGCGTGTGTTCGTAACACATAAATATTGTGTATTTATTCAGTAGGGGTTTGTGCGACCTTTACTCGACTCTGGATTAACTGACCGTTACCCCAGACTTAGACAAAACCCACCTCATAATGTCGTTAGGCTTGGGAAGAGTTAGCTAGATAGTGTGATTGTGTATAGGAACCCACGAAACTGAAGCTCCGGCTTGAGCCAGTGCACACGCCGCAGTCTCATGATGAGGTCACTAGCGCTCCTCACAAATCCCTTATGGGATACACCAGATAGCGATGTCATAACAGTGCCAAAAAAAAACAAAAATCAATGTATCCTACTATCTACCTTTATCTTTTTGTTTTGTTTGACAACTGTCAATATTCTTACTCATTTGAAAGTATGTTTACCACAATTAAGGGATGCGGCCAAACTTTTCAACTGGAAGATGACAAACCTATCTATATATTAATACACTAACAAAATTTCAATACAATCAATTGACAGGCGGTTTCGCATAATTAGCATACGTAAAATCATATGAAAGTTATATGAATCGATTCGTATGGATCAGCCGCAATGCATAAGCCTATTTTTGTTAAAAAAATATTACTCTTTTTGATTATAATTAATAGAAAAAGTTTTTTGTAAATCCAACAATCTCTCCAAATATCGACATTCCCTTTGTTGCACAAAAGCGCGCCATGTGTGACCAATTATGTAAGTGCTCTAAGACACAAACCTACATAAGTGTACGCGCTAGACGGTGAAAGATTAAAACATGGCTTCCCATTGTTGCCATTACAGCCTCTACCAAAATTCAAAAAAATTTTACCAAAATAATTTGTAGCATACCAAAAAATTTTAAATATAATTAATTTTTGACCGGCCCATTTTTTGCGGCAAATTTCACTTACACGTAAATACATTGGTCTTTATTTAACAGACTATTTGTTTTTTTATTTTAGTAGTTGGTTTTAAAAAACATGAAATCACAAATAATGAGTTAACTTTTGTTGAAACTAACTAAATTTATTTGAGTTAAGCGAATTGCCCTAATTGCTTTAAATGTATGAAAACATTTATTTGAAGCAATTTTTAATTTATAATTTATTTAATAATTTTGGGAAAAATTATGCAAATCACAAATACGCTAAGAACCACTTTACGTCAAAACTATTTTCAATTCAACAATAAAATATATAGACAAACAAACGGTCTTGGAATGGGAAGCCCCACATCAGCAATTCTTATGGAAGTGCTCATGCAAAATCTGGAAGAAATGTACATACAAGAGCTGAAGTCCAAATTAGGCGTGTCATTTTATGCTAGATACGTGGATGATATAATATGCGTTTTAACTACTAATAACGAAGAGCTTGTACTGGAGTACCTAAATAAGCAGCATGAAAATATAAGATTTACAATGGAAACCGAAAAAGACGAAGGAATCAACTATCTAGACCTCACGATAAATATTGATAAAGGAGCCAAAAGATTTAGCTATGACATATATAGAAAGCCAACGGCCACTGACACAATACCTCAAATCACCCCCAATAGCATAAAAATGCAGCATTAAGGCACTTGGTACATAGACTTGAAAGAACACCTCTTACACAAGAGGCATATAAGAGAGAACTTGAGGTCATTTATAATATCGCTGCAAACAACGGATATAAAAAAGGACTAGTAGATAAGCTCAGAAAGACAAATGGAGAACCAAAAAGAAATAATGAAAAAGAAAATAATAGCTGGACGACTATGACATATAATGGAAAAGCAACATATAAATTGGCAAACTTCTTTAAAAAATACAATATAAACATAGCATTCAAAACATCGAACAATCTAGGGCGAAAACTAAGAACTAACACTAACTCAGAGGATCCGTTTAGCAGCCACAGCGTACACAAGCTTACCTGCGGATGCCAGCTTGTTACAGAGGACAAACAGGACGGCAAATAAGAACGAGGTTCAGAGAACATATTAGAGATTACAACAAAAAAATACGGAATCCAAACATTATGCCCGAGTCTAACTTCGCGAATCACATGGTGAAGAATGAATGTTCCGCAACAAACATCAACAAAACAATTAGCGTTTTTCACATACAAGCAAAAAGGCCGACGTCTCAACGTACTGGAAAACATGGAAATCTACAAACAGAAAACATTCGACGGTAGAATAATAAACGCACAGATAAACACAATTTCTGACACAATATTCGAGCCTTTAAAACTTGTTTACAAGGAACAAAGTAATCACAAAGGTACAATAGAAAAACACACAACAACAAATAAACACAAAACAATTAACACACCAAAACAACAAACCCACAAAGAAGATCAAACGACAAACATCACGGATTTTTAACTACCCCAGTCAGCCTCAAAAATCGATTAGTAAACCACCGTCGGTTCTGAATGAACGCACCGCACATACACATAACTAAATATTCACAAGCATCAATTTTGACAATACCTGCTCATGTACCTACGAACTATAAACACAGGACAAACGACAACAACAGATCAGAACGAAAATCGACACTGATGATGGCACAACGCCGAAACCGGTTTGTCTCAAAACCAAATGACAAGGGATGACCGAAAATCGTTCCAATATACATCATTTATCCACCCTGTCGGAAAATCAACAAAACAAG
Source organism: Eurosta solidaginis (assembly GCF_040869045.1). Taxonomy (NCBI): domain Eukaryota; kingdom Metazoa; phylum Arthropoda; class Insecta; order Diptera; family Tephritidae; genus Eurosta; species Eurosta solidaginis. The sequence goes on from NC_090319.1 coordinate 204,822,813, forward strand.
ATAAGTAAGATAGTTAGCATACGTAAAATCATATAAAAGTTATATGAATTGATTCGTATGGATCAGCCGCAGTGCATAGGCCTATTTTTGTTAACAAATATTACTCTATTTGTTTATAATTAATAGAAAAAGTTTTTTGTAAATTCAACAATCTCTCCAAATATAGATATTTACTTTCTTGCACAAAAGCGCGCCATCTGTGGACCAATTATTTAAGTTATCTAAGACACAAACCTACATAAGCGTACGCGCTAGACGGTGAGAGATTAAAATATGGCTTCCCAATGTTGCCACTTACCTATAATAGCCTCTACCAAAATTCTAAAAAATTGTTCCAAAATAATTTGTAGTGTACCAAAAAATTTTAAATAGAATTAATTTTTGACCGGCCCATTTTTTACGGCATATTTCACTTACACGTAAATACATAGGTCTTTATTTAACAGATTCTTTTTTTTTATTTTAGCTGTTTTCAAGAAAACATGAAGTCACAAATAATGAGTTAACTTTTGTTGAAACTAACTAAAGTTATATGAGTTAAGCGAGGATTGCCCTAATTGCTTTAAATGTATGAAAACATTTATTTGAAGCAATTTTTAATTTATAATTTATTTATTAATTTTGGGAAAAATTTAAACAGCGTGATGTCAGGACGGACAAGGCGACAGCTGTTTCGATTATACCTTTTAAATCTCTTCAAGGCCTTTTCTCCCGGGAGTGGAATTTGAACCCGCACGGTGGTTGAAGTGTTACAAACGCATTCAGCCACGTCATGCCTTGCTTGTTGTAAACCTTATCCCATTTGCCTTCTTTTGCATATTTTCTTTATACGCAGTACATACGCCGTATGTAATCATGTGTTTAAGTTATGCGTTGGTAAGGAGGCCGGTTTTTCAAAGAAACTGGTATTGTTGTTGGTTTTGTTCTATTTTATAGAACTACAACGAATTAACCAATATTTACTATTTGTATGAGTTATAAATGTATGAATACATTTATTTGAACCAATTTTTAATTTATAATTTATTTAATAATTTTGGGAAAATTTTAAACAACGTGACATCAGGACGGACAAGGCGACACATGTTTCGACTATACCTTTTAAATCTCTTCAAGGTCTTTTCTCCCGGGAGTGGGATTTGAACTAACTATATTTATTTATAACAATTAATGGAAAATTTGCCCGAAAATGTTTTTGCAGTTGCAGATTTATTCCTCATTTTAGATAAAGTACGCCTTATACTGAACAAAAAAAAAAAAAAAAGTTACAAAAATATAACATTAAATTTTTTATATTGTCTTTTATACTAATTTGTTTTATTTCTTATTTTATTTTATTATATGTTCTTTTATTTCAACTTAGTTTATTATTATTTAAATTCAACTTAACTGAATCGGAAAATTTCACGTTGTATATTAAAGGGAAAAAAACGTCCCTTGGTTTTATGCGAAAACGGTAGCCGGCATCATGGCGGCCGTATTGCATAGGCAGTATATTACCCACTATATTTATTATTAGGCTAATTTTATTGGACAATATATCCATTAATCGGATGGGATCTAAGCATATCCCTAATTTGTTTATGTCGCTTAAAGTTATGAAATTAATTTCATTTTAGTAAATATGTTTGCGTGAATAATTTCAATGTTTTTGTTTGTTTTTCTTTTCTATCTAATTTATTCTGCTTTGTTATATCTTAGTATTATATCATTCACAGATGATATTTTATGGTAGATATGGTAATATATGTTCATGAAATGGATTGTTTACAAATGTAATACAAAATTAATTACGTACATAGATCCCAATGGGAATCCTAACATTAAATATCTGAACATTAGAATCTCCATATTTCCACAATGATAACATTAAAACTCGGAAAAATCTGAGTGCTTTTATTGCGTTTTATATGGAAGTTTATTCACTTCACTTAATTTTTTCGCATTTTACGTACTTTATTTTTTTCTTTCATTAAACTTTTTTAGTAAACTCTGCCTTCTTTCTCATTAAATAATTTTTTATATTTTTATTTTATTTTTTATGAAGGTATACTCTCTTCTACTCGAAATTTTCGTTTTGTGTCACACTTACATATTACATATGTATTTATACAAAATTAAACTCGGTAAAGCGCCAATTGCATACCTTACGGGTGGCGTGAAATAGACTAAATTCCTTTAACACATTTCTTCGTTTTTAACTAAAAGTTCGTGTTTTTTGAATTATGACACTATTGAATATATGAATGGCGATATATGTATATGAGTGATATAGGCCTACTGGGGAACCAAGCACCGAAAACTAACTTCGGTAGCGCGCCAACGGGTACCTTCCGGATGGTGGGGAAAAACCTATTTTTCAATTAAATTTCAAGTAATTTCACCATAATTCTATGGCAATTTCATTTGATTTTACATAATTTTTATATTTTTGTTTAAGGAGCTCCATACCAAAACGTTATAATTACATTTGAAAAGTTTGTAGAAAATTTAAGAAAATAGAATCAAAAAGTACAACGTCTTAGATCAAATTCAAAATCTCAATGAAAAATTTAAGTAAGTTAGACCAGTTTGCTATATTTCCAACACTTGATGCATAGACTGAGTTTAAAAAAATACAAGTTGGTCGAATTGTACTGGCTAAAAAGAATGACGGTAGCTACAGGCTTTGCGTAGACTTCCGCAAGCTAAATTATCTTGTCCTTAAAGATAGGTTTCCAGTACCGGTAGCAGAGGAGGTGATCGAAAAGATGCAGAGTGCCAGATATTTTTCGGTCATGGGCCTTAAAAACGATTTTTTCCACGTTGCGGTCGAAGAACAAAGCCAAAAGTAAATAGCGTTTACAACGAAAGAGGGCCTTTTTGAATTTAATAAAGCGCTTTTTGGCTTTCGTAACTCCCCAGCAGTCTTTGTACTTTATGTAAATCATATTTTTCAACAACTGATAAACGAAGGGATCATGGAAATCTATACAGATGATATCGTTGTATTTGGAAATACGACAGAACAGTGTTTAGAAAATATGGATCGCGTTTTGCGGCAAGCCGAGCAGTTTGGTTTAGAAATCAACTGGACTAAATGTCAATTTTTAAAGCAAAGACTAACTTCTTTGGGTCACGAGGTAGAAGACGGGCGGGTATGGCCAAGTCAAGAGAAAGTAAAAGCCGTGAAGAAATTTCCTTTACCAAAAAACATTTCAGGCAATTCTCGGATTGACCGGTTACTTTCGTAAATTTGTTCATAACTACGCTGTAATCGCTCGACCGTTGACATCATTGTTGAAAAAAGATGCTGAGTTAAAAATTGGGATGAACAAAAACAGGCTTTGTAGAAATTGAATGAAATGGAAGAGCCAGTACTTCAAATTTTTCGTCAAGACTTAAAAACACAGTTGCACGTTGACTCATAAAAATATGGCTTTGGGGCCACATTGCTACAACAACACGAAAATGGGTAGCACCCAGTGTTTTACTGGAGCAAGAAGACATCGCAGCAATAGGAAAGATTGCATAGCTACCTTTTAGAGGTAAAGGCAGCCTATCTAGCAACGAAAAACTACGTAATTTCTTAATGGGTATAGAATTTGATCTGGTTACTGATTGTTCAGCTTTTAAGCACACTACGAAAAAGAAAGATGCCCCACGTGGGGTTGTACAGTGGCTGATGTATCTTCAAGACTTCAACATTAAAATAGAACATCGTGCGAGAAACAGGATGAAACACGTTGATATTTTAAGTCGCTGTCATGATGCTAATACCAGAGGTTCACGCACAAATACGCCGAGCACAGCAGAAGGACGAACATTTAACAGCAGTTGCGGAAATTCTAAAACACAATCAGTATAAAGACTATCAAATAATAAATGATTTAGTATACAAGCAAATTGAAGGGCAACATTTGTTGGGTACGCAAAAGACAATGTACCTGATAAGGCAGGATTATTACATACCACACTTAGAGAAGAAGGTGAATCAATACATCGCAAATTGTGTTGAATGTATTACACGTAACAGAAAGTTGGGCAAGCAGGAAGACTTTTTACATTGCATCGACAAGGGCGGTACTCCACTTTTCACACTTCACATCGATCACTTATGTACGCTACATCCAACGGCAAAGAACTATAAATATATATTGGCTATAGTGGACAGGTTTTCCAAGTATACGTGGATATATCCAACGAAGTCAACAGATGCGCTGGAAGTTGTCAAGCCTATGGAGGATTGGGTCGCTTTATTTGGTAATCCATTACGCATTATCAGTGACAAAGGCACAATTTTTACGTCAAACTTATTTAAAGAATTTTGTTCGAAGAACAAAAAGCGAACACATAGAATCAACAGCAGGAGTGCCGAGGGGAAATGGGCAAATCGAAATCGGTTTTGTCAAAAACGTCAGCCGCAGAACCCTCGAAATGGTATAAACACACATAACAGGTGTAGGAAGCTATAAATACACACGTTCATCCGTCAACGAAATTCAGTCGTTTTGAAATAATGTTTGGGGTAAAAATGCGCAATGAATGCGATCTCGAGCTGATGCAAATTTTGAAAGATGAACTGGTGTCGAGATTACAAGATGAGCGTAACAAAATAAGGCAAGCAGCAAAGTATTAAATATAAAAGGCGCAAGAAAAATATAAGCAAAAATTTGACAAGAAACGTAAAGGGCATCACGGATACCTATTGCATGACTTAGTAGCCATTAAGGTCACGCAATTTATGGCGGGGCAAAAGTTGGGTAGGTATGTCGGTCCTTACGAGATAACGAAAGTAAAGCGAAACGGCAGATACGATGTAAAAAAGCATCAGAATTTGTTGGTCCTAACAAAAAATCAGCAAGCGTATAAAGTTTTGGAGTTGTATCAATGAAAACGATGATGACGATAGTGTAGAGAAGTCATCTGGGACAGATGACGAACAGGATGGCCAGTGTAATCTTCTGGCATCCCAATCCATGCACGTGAGAAGGCAACCCAACGTCGTAAAACTTGAGAAGAGAGAGAGAACAAATAACGACACAGTCAGTCATAAGATATAAGTTGTCAGCCGAACATCAGCAGTATCAGCCGTATTATACAAAACTTATTAAATCTTTAATTTGACTCTAAATTTCTCTTAAATATTATTCTACTTAAAATTGAATTGAATTATTTTACTGCACAATATTTAATTTTCATTATATAAACATTTTTATTCACAAATCGAATTCTTTTGATTTACATGTATGTATTAAAAAATGTATTTATTTATGTTCCATTTTATATGTACATAAGTAAACTTTGTGTTATTGTTGTAGCCCTGAAGACGATCCCCGAAGGAGATTGAAATATATTGGGAGTTTTCTAAAAAACAAAGCTGCTTTATTTCAATTGACCTTGAGCCGGCTATAAGAACCTGTAGATTTAATTTTAATAGGTAGTCAAAATAGAATTTAATCTATATATAATATATATAATTTTGTTTGGCACTGCAAATATTGTCAAATTATTATTCTTTATTTTAATATCTTCAATGGGGATAAGTTTTGTTTGTAATGTTATTTTAAGAAAGCAGTAAATCGTATTATACTAATTTTTCTTTATTTCCAGAATCTCAAGAACCAAATAATGACAACGAATTTATGGGTTGAACAGGTAAGTACACACGGTATTTATTTCAACAAGCAAATACCTTTTTTGAGTTCTTAAAGTGTTACGCCAATTCGAAAGCTAGAAGGACAAACTTCTGATACTGAGATAATAGCACCCCACGCTTTTTACTGTGAATTAAATTATTCTGTTAATAACTTAAATTTAATTATAATTTTATTTTGAGGTGATTAACTATAAATGATTGTTTGACCTTCTACTACTGTTATATAAACTCTTTTTAACTGAAAATTATTTTCTATTTTTTAGTTCGGTAAGCTATAAAAGCGTGTTTTTTTAGTTTTTTGAAACTATTATTTATTTTTAATTTTTTGGTTCAAGTAATTTTAAAAGTCTTAGTCGAGAGTTATGAATCCTCGAAACGCCAGCGGTCCATGGATGAATCCAACCCCACGGCACCGAAAAGGGCCAAGACGCAGGGGACTGGACACGGTCTTTCGCCGAAATTGCCAACGGTCGGCAGATCATTGGCATTATAGACGAGAGCAGCGAAGATGGCAGGATCCCGAAACAACAGTGGAAGTGGATCGAGGCCGCGCTCGCTACGGTGCCCGTTAAGATTAAGAAAGACAACCCTGGTCCACCGCCATCTTACACCGATGAAGGGTGGTACCAGGGCAAAGTCAAGCTAATTGCCTGTGACGACGCCAGGTCGGTAAACCTCTATAGGGCCGTCGTCACGCTGATAGGGGTGGTATATCCGGGCGCGCCTCAAGTTAGTGGAAGTGCGTGATATCCCCTCACGACCAAGGGCTAAAGCCTGGGTTCCAGTGACGCCAACGGACCCAGCTGACATCCTGGAGCTGCTCCAGGAGTACAACCCGCCACAAGCTTGGAAGTCAACGCGGATAAAACCGAGCTTGTCCTCTTCACGAGGAAGTAAAAAGTACCAAATCTTACACCGCCAAGAATTGGGGGTACGTTCTTAGCGTTTAGTGATCAAGTCAAATATTTGGGAGACATTCTCGATAGGAAGCTATAATGGAGTGACCATATAGTGGAGCGATCCAAGAAGGCAGCAGCAGAGCTGTTCACCTGCAAGAGGGCAATTGGCACCTCCTGGGGATTCTCTCCTAAGGTGACCTACTGGATTTACACAGCCATTGTGCGCCCGATTCTTCTTTATGGTGCCTCGGTCTGGTGGCCTGCACTAGCTAAAAGTATCTATCTTAAAATGCTTCAAAAGGTGCAACGGAGTTCGGAGCTCTGCATTGCCGGGGCTCTCGGATCCACTCCACATTCCGTTACATACATACATGGATACATAGATACATAGATAGATACAGGCCAAGCTAATAAAAACGTGTTAAAAAGGGCTCCAGTATGCTCTTTCGTAGATGTGCCATGCATCCCCTTCTATCATTAATAAAGGAATGCGTTCTTCGCATTATGTGCAAGGTTTCAAATCTATGGCCGTTACGGGTGGTCATAAGATCAATTGACCTTATGTCCGTTAACCTTGTGTCACCCCACCATCACATTATTGCATTGTCATTGAGCCTTGATACGTGTGCAAAGTTTCAATCAAACTTATGGCCATTCAAAGTGGTAATAACGCCAATTGACCTTATGGCCGTTGACCTTATGTCACCACACCATCACGTTAATGCATTGTCATCGAGCCTTGATACGTGTGCAAAGTGTGAATCAAACTTATGGCCATTCAAAGTAGTAATAAGGCAAATTGACCTTATGTCACCGCACCATACATTAATGCATTGTCATCGAGCCTTGATACGTGTGCAAAGTTTCAATCAAACTTATGGCCATTCAGCGTGATAATAGGGCCAATTGACCATATGAACGTTGACCTTATGTCACCACGCCACCACATTAATGCATTGTCATCGAGCCTTGATACGTGTGCAAAGTTTCAATCAAACATATGGCCATTAAAAGTCGTAATAATGCCAATTGACCTTACGGCCGTTGACCTTATGTCACCGCACCATCACATTAATACATTGTCATCGAGCCTTGATACGTGTGCAAAGTTTCAATCAAACTTATGGCCATTCAAAGTGATAATAAGGTCAATTGACCTTATGTCCGTTGACCTTATGTCACCACACCATCACATTAATGCATTGCCATCGAGCCTTGATACGTGTGCAAAGTTGCAATCAAACTTATGGCCATTCAAAGCTATAATAAGGCCAATTGACCTTATGGTCGTTGACCTTATGTCACCACACCACCACATTAATGCATTGTCATCGGTCCTTGATACGTATGTAAAGTCTCAAATTAATCAGACTTCTAGAAACCGGTGAAAATTAAGCTCACAAATTCCGTTACATACAGGCCAAGCTAATAAAAGCGTGTTAAAAATGTATGCAGTCAAGCACAACATTAATCATATATGTAATACTTCTATATTGCTACTACAGGCTAGGTATAGTCCCAAACATCATAGTGCCGATATATTGCTGTTTAAATGTTTTTGTTTTTGTATGCAATAATCGAATGTACCTAAATTTGTTTTTTTTTCGTGTCACACTTATGCTGCTACAATCACAAAAATTTTGTAGGCTGTCTCGTTTTGATTCCGAATTCAAAAATCATAGCGAGCAGTTTCTATTAGCAATATAGGCGTATTACATATATGACATTAGTGCTAAATCAGTACGGAATATTTCTGAATACATGAGTGAAGTATAAAAAATAAAAAAAAACTGTTTTACCGTGGAATACAGGCCTACTTCGAGTTGATTCACTTAACATTAAAAAATCAAAGCATTTTCATTGAGAAAATTAATAAAATAAAGGTCATAAGGGAACTTTTCCGCCAATACATTAATATTAGCCTGTTAACAAATTAAAATTAAATTCTTTTAGAATTGGTCAACTTATGGCACTTAAAATTGTTGTGGAGATATTACCTAAAAAGTAGCAGGCCGACGCACATGCTTTTTTGCAACCCCGTCACTGTAGGCAGCTATAATTTTGAAATAGGTGGATGCTCTGCACGCACAGCTGGGGAGAGAGTCCTGGGCCGCTGGCAGTATTTATATGTGCCTTAGAAAGAGGAGTCATAAGGACAATAACCCCAATACGTTAAAAAGGTTGGAGATGAAAGGGACGAGAACCCGGACGTAGCGTCAAATCACAAGAGTAAAGCTGTAAAGGTGGAGGTGTTGGTAGTGGACAAAGAGCTCAAAAATGCGGCGAGTCTTACAAATGACCATACGGCTCTACGAACAGAGGAGGTGGAAAAGGAACTTCAGGACCTGAAATCAGTGGCAAAATTCATTGCAAGCGCAAAGGGGGAAAGTTTTAAGAAAGACAAACATCTCAATGGCACAGTGAACACAGCTAAGTGGCGTCAAGCAACCACCTTCTGACTCTTGATGAAGGTTCTTTTGATGTGGCGCTGATAAAGGGGCAATGTCTAACATCTGCAGTAAAGGTTTCTGGACTTAGCTCGTACGGATTCAGCGTTTACTACGCAAACACGGAAAGCAGGGTAAGAGCTGCAGTCATGATAAGGTAACACTTATACTCGTGTTGCTATTTAACTTAAGCACCGACGTCTTAGCGGCGGTTGAAATAGAGGGGAAAAATTACCCTCCCTTATCCTTCAATCCTGCCACATGACCAATTACGTGGGACCCCCACCAGAAGAGTTCAAAATGCTGATTGATAAAGAAGAGTGCAGAGGACGGTTTTACATAGTTACATAGGCGCAGATGCGAATGCGCATCACAGCATATGGGGAGGGGACGATAGAGTTGATTCCCTTTTTGTTACATATTATAGAGGTGGCTAACAGCGGTAGCGTCCCACATTAGTTGGGCCAACGTCAAGCAATGTGCTTGGTATCACATTGACCTTTGAGTATGATATATCACGGTATGAATGGAGGGTCTTTAACAGACCATCCTTGTCAGGCCATGCATATATCAGCTTCAACATCCCTTTAAAGGGGGTAGAGAAGGGAGGAACCTTTAAAATATCAATGGACTTGTAAAAATTCCAGATATAAGTAGCAGGAAGTCCTATCTAAGGCACAGTCCAGGGACGGATAAAAAAAGACAACGAAGAATGGTAAAACAGCGGTGAAGAGTGCCTTAAGGTGCTAGTTTAGGTTAGGTTGAACTGGCCGGTTCATGAGCACCTCACATAGACTGAACGAGTCCGTAGTGTTACCAGAAGTTTGTTTTAACGATCAAACTGAAAACCCCGATCAAAAACCAGGACCTATGTTATCAAAAAAACTCCGTCCTTCATCCGGAAAATACTAGAAGCTTCCTAGGACTTAAGGCACTTGCTGCTTCTAGATCTGCCAGCTGTATCACTCCTAATAGCTGGATTCTTAGCCTGGAAAACGCATAGAACTAGTACAAAATGTGATCGATTGTTTCCTGCTCCAAACCACACTTCCTACATCTACTATCACTGACCAAGCCTAATTTAAAGGCATGTTACACCAGAAGGCAGTGTCCAGTCAGAATACCCATGAGTCTACAGTCCTCTCTTTTTAATGATAGAAGCAACTTTGTAAGTCTAAGGTTGTAAGGCCTACATATAATCTTCGACACTTTACAGACCCGTGCTTGGACCAATGCCTTTACCGCTTGGTCGATCATGTGCACCTCTCAACTTCTTTTAATCTCGCCTAATCTAATTGGGACGTCTACGGAGCAAGCTTTAAGGTATGAACCCCTTTTAGCTAGTTCATCCGCTTTTTCATTCCCATCTATTCCCATATGCCCTGGACCCAATATAGATGTATGCTTTTACCGTCCTTTCTTTTCAGGGATTGCTTACACTCCAACACGCTTTACCATGCTGTGCTATGCGAGATAATTGCTGCTTGGCTGTCCATGTAAAAGTTTACAATCGCAATAAAAACCCAATAAGGAAGAGAGGGCGATAAACCCCTCGTACACCCCAGAATTCCTTTACATGCATAAAGTGTCGTCGACGCCTTCTTCACCCTCTCCTCCACGTTGAGCTTCCACTACAGCTTACTGTCTAGGATTATTCCTAGATATTTTTTGTGCAAGCTTTCTCATGTAAGTGACCCGTCCTAACTTAGGCCTGGCACAATTGGGGGACTTGTACCTCTTAGTAAACAAGACCATATCCGTCTTCTCTGTGAGGGGCTACTTAACACACACTTCCCATCAGGAGATGATACCTGAAAATTATGTAATACAAAAAATTGTGTAATGCAAAAGCCGAGCAGTATCAGGATTGGTGACAAATGCCAAAATAGAATGGTTGATAAAACTTTTGGCAAGTTCAAATCGCTAGGTTCAGACGGGATAACATTACGGGAGCCCTAAACACTATCTCGAAATCATTAATGCATGCCCATTCCACCTACAGACTTAGCGGCCAAAAATATAGCGCTAGGAATTACAACAAAGCTTTAGTTTGGATACAGGTCCTGTGGTATAGTAGTATAGCTTATTTGAACACAGGGCAGACGGACTACATAGTCCAGTTCCTGAGTTTCAAAAAAGTTCTTGGGGCCTCAAAAGAGCCGAACTGTTGGCGCTAGTGTGCAAAAATGACAGAACATACAATAAATGTATATACCGATGGTTCCAAACTAACGGAAGGGGTCTGCTGTTTACTGTACTGATCCAGAATAAGCAAATCCTACAGGCTGCAAGATCACTGCATTGTCTTTAAGGCGGATATTCTAGCCGTGAAGAAAGCTTCAGATGGAGGAAGTTTGAATAAGTTACAATCACGTATATTGATAGTCATGCGGCGATCAAGGCACTAATCTCAAATGGAGCTTGGTGAAGAAAAGTGCTGGAAAGCCAAGAAGCATTGGAGAGACATCGCTCAGGCCGAAAATATATCTTCAATAGGGTGCCGGTCATAAAGGGATAAAAGGTAACAAAACTCCGATGAGTTGGCATAGGAGACATGAGTTACATGTGATCCATCAAGTATGAAAGCGTGGAGCTTCAAAATTTCTAGGATCATGTGCAAATCTGACGTCGTTGGACCCACAAAGTTACTCATATCTAGTGGTTGGCAACACTACATATTAGCGTAGCCAAATGTCCCGTATTGGCTGGGACTCCCGTATTTTTCACAAATTTTAAAGTTTCCCGCCGGGAAATGCTATGTCCCGGCTATTTAGGCCAACAGCCCAAACTCCAAACATAAAAGGTCGCCCTCGCATAATTTCTTATATTGGTTAACAGTGCCAGTCAAACTGTTTAAGTTAACCATACAAATGAACGTCGCTGGAATAAATAAATAGTTTGACTGGCAAGCGGTATTGATCTGTTATATATTTTTACTTCACTTGTTTTCACACTCCAAGTACAAAGGACGTATCACGCCGCAGTTCCAGCTTCACCAACTAAAAGGTAATCTTAAATTATAAATATATTAATTTTGTGCACAATCGTTATGCTAAATAAAGATACTATATTAATTAAAATTCTAATACCAAACTTTTCTTCTTTTCTGCACTATATCTTGACCGGCACCATCCCTGAGCTACGGCCCGGCCAATACATTGGTCATTCAAACCATCTTCTTTACATACAACGACCATTTTGCGAACCAACCACAGTGTTTAAATATTATATTGAGCGACCATCATAAGCGAACATTTTGCGAAACAACAACACAGTGTTTTAAATATTTAATTGCGTGTCAATAGCAGCGGAAATTCAATATACTTGTTATTTTTCGAAGAGTTATTCCATGAGGAGTTATTTGCGGCAACATCAGCAGCAGCAACAACAACTTTTCATGCAACAATTACACAGCAATTACAAAAGCCATTTGTTTATATATTTTTTAATCCACTGCATCAAGAACACGTTTAAAAATATAAAGGTAGGTACGTTGTTATTTCAGTGAGCACATTAGTTAATAAATTAAAAATTAGTGAAAGTGAAAAGTGCGCGAGTGATTTTGTGAAAAAATTAAATACAAAGTTTTTTTTTGTACAAATAGCCCATTCGTTTATTAAATATTGCTTGCCCCCGACGGTAAATAATATTTGATACGGCTTAAGGGTCTTCGTTGCATTATTGCACACAAATATTTGTACAAACAGTGTTTGGGAATAATTTAATAGAAAAGTGCAAGTAATTTTTCAAAAATAAATTAATTCAATATACATTTATATGACTTGCACTGCTCTGTTATTAACAGCCCACAACAACAACACTGCACTGTGTAATTAACCTCTCTTTTGGGTTTGGTTCATCACAGTTGAATTTAAGAAAAATTAGTTTCACAAAAATCACTCAGCTTTCACATTCAATTCACTTTTAAAACAAAACAATTTAATTTGAGCATTTATTTAGTGGACGGAACATTTTTCCTCCAACTCTTGCTCAGTTTTTCACTTGCGTTTGCTTTAAATTAATACTGTGCTACATAGATATATACACGCACACGTACAAGTTATGTATGTTCATTCTCCCTCTCACCATAAACTGATTCCCTAACTCAATCTCCTCATTATGCACTCAATATGTACTCATAAGTACTCTCGATTTACTTCCAAAACATTTATCTATTTGACCGAATGCTTAGTGGTCTCATTAAAGAGGCTATAAAGAGATTTTAACAAAAGCTCTAAGTTAGTTAGTATTCATCTTGTCATATGATCGCCTCATTGTCATTTCAATGTAAAAAATGTGAAAATAATAAGTTTTAATAAAAGTTAATTAAATGTTTTATAAAAAAATATATAACAAAAAACTTTAAATTTTTTGATTTTATTTATTCGTTCGCATGTACCCCTTAAATCCGTGAACGTATCTGGCGACGATGTTAAAACGGAGTAAAATAAAAGATAAAATATTTTAAAATATTAGCTTCGAACTTTCGAAGAAAAAACTTTTGAAAAGTTATGTGTTAAAATGGTGTAAGTGAAAAAAATACAAGTTTAAAATCTGTCATCGCGGCATCTAATTAAAATTGAAATAACTTTATTCAGGCTGCTAAGTGGAAGTACAATTTTTTAAAATCCAGTAAAGGCCTAAACTTAAAGAAAAGGACAAAAACAAATGACTGCATAAAAAGAAGTAATTAAAAAAGTGCCATACAATCTGTGTTGCGAGTAAAAACTCAAAGTAAGAAAACGAAAAGTTTTTCGGTATACAATAAATTGTTGCCAATTTTTTTTTTTTGACAAAAAGCGCATTTCTTCATAAGTTATCGCGACTGTACATATATACATACATATATTGCGGCGGAAATCATAGAAAATAAAATACCGCAATTACATCAAAAATTTAAAAAATACAAAAACAAAAAATTGCTTAAAAAGTGCATTTCGTCTTCAATACGAGAAATCGTAACAGTTAGGTAGTATACTTACCCAAAGTACGAATATCGTATTGTATTCTCCTAACAAAAAATATACAAATGTACCTAAACAAAAAAAAAAGCTTTAACTGAAACGAGCTGTAATAAATATCTGTTGTCCACATGTGCCGATGAACATAAGCTGTTAACATAACAAGAACATAGCGAACGAAGTTTTATATAATAAATACCTTATAATATATATAGAAAAATTCGATGTAAGTAATAACACTTATTTATGTGATTTATTCAGAAGGCACATAAAGAAAGGAACAATAGGAATTCATTCAGAATTACCCGATAACCTTTACAACGTAGTTCAAGAAAAATTAATAACTTTATTTTCAAATGACAGTAATATTAAATTTACTAAATGCAGTTATAAAGCTTTAGACGTCAGGAGTGATGAAGAAATGTTAGAAATAGTAGATGAAGTTCACATTGAAAGTAACCATAGAGGTATCTTAGAAAATTATAAGCAAATGAAGTTGAAATATTTTTACCCAAATTTAAAAATGATAATAAACAGATATATTAACAGTTGCCATATATGCAATGAGAGTAAATATGATAGAAAACCATTGAAAAAACTATTTAATCATACAGACTCCTGACAGTTCCAATAAAATAGTGCACACCGACATATTTTATTGTTTTCGTTCATGCTTTTTGACCACGATTGATAGATTCACCAAGTTAGCATCTGTACATAAATTACCAGACAGAAACAAGGTCTTCATAAAAATCAAACTACAAGCAAGGTTTGCATGGTTAGGAAAGCCCAAAAACTAATAAGGGAAAATGATATTATTCCTCATTTTACTACGCCAAATAGTCACACTGGCAATGCAGATATTGAAAGACGCATTCCACAATACTAGAACATATACGCATTTTAAAAAATACGCAAAACACATTGGAAGTAGAAGAAGTTGTGATTAAAGATTGGCTTCTATAATAATTCGGTACACAGTTCAACTATTGTAAAACCCATAGATTTTATTAACAGAAATGATATTGACTTTGAGAAAATAAAAAGTTATATCTATGAAAAGAAAAAACAATCAACAGAAAAAATTAAATCAAAAAAACCCTCTGGCTAATAGGAATAAAACTGCCAAAATATTTATAAAATTACCTGTTAGTTACCCAAATAAAATTGACATAGCTCGGATCAAAAGGCCTCACAAAACTTTGTGAATATTACCCTTGTATACATCTATGTTTATATTTTTATGTATCTAAGTACATATATATTTTAATAACGATAATGACTGTATTTTTATAACAAAATTAAAAATTAAAAAGCGAAACATGAATATG
Source organism: Eurosta solidaginis (assembly GCF_040869045.1). Lineage (NCBI taxonomy): Eukaryota > Metazoa > Arthropoda > Insecta > Diptera > Tephritidae > Eurosta > Eurosta solidaginis. The sequence goes on from NC_090319.1 coordinate 204,838,089, forward strand.
CAAATATCTAAACGTATATATACATTGTCAACCTAAGCCCAAAATTTCTAAAGAAAAGTCGTAAATATGTATTTTTAATTTAAAAAGAAAGGTTTAAAAGAAAAAATTACACTTTGCAGATATACGCATGAAAATTAAAAAATTAGTTTACCATGTTTTACATTATCGCAAAACATCATTTTAATATCATGATAATTTCGAAATACAATTCGTCAAATAGATAAAGAAAAAAAAAAAACCAAAAATATTACAATTTGCATAATACGTAGTTCGAAAATTACCGGAACTGCTTCTATTTTTTTTTACAAAATAATGAAATAATCCTCTTAATATACTTTTCAGTAATTTTCGGGGTACACTCTTAACCTTGGCGTGTCATTTGCAGAGACGCGAATTTTTTTACCACAAACTAATTCCCTAACTCAATCTCCTCATTATGCACTCATTATGCACTCAATATGTACTCATAACTACTCTCGATTTACTTCCAAAACATTTATCTATTTGATCGAAAGCTTAGCGGTCTCATTAAAGAGGCTATAAAGAGATCTTAAGAAAAGCTCTAAGTTGGTTAGTATTCATCGTGTCATATGATCGCATCATTTTCATTTCAATGTAAAAAATGTGAAAATAATAAGTTTTAATAAAATTTAATTAAATGCTATATAAAAAAATATATAACAAAAAACTTTAAATCTTTTCATTTTATTTATTCGTTCGCGTGCACCCCTTAAACCCGTGAACGTATCTTACATAAATATTGTTGGTTGGCGAGCAATTACTTTTGGTTCTAACAGGTATATTTATACGTATATATATATTTATTTGATACAGTCCACTGCTTTTATCACTCTTAAAATTATTAGATTTGCGTTTATTTGTTTGAAAATAATTATTTACGTTTGTAATTTTACACAAAATTTGTCAGAAATTAATTTAATTTGTTGGGTTGTTTTTGTTGGTGGAAAGCTTTAACTAATTTATATTAGCATTTTGGGGTATTCCACAGACACTGACTCTGTGTATTTAATATTTTTGCAAATATTCATTGTTTCCAATTTTTAAAAAACGTTTCAATATGGAAGCATATAACCGCCTAGCAGACACCGCAATTGAATTCGACATCGAATTCTTAAGCAAACCAACAAGCGATCACTCCAAAATTCAGCAGCAGGAGTTGAAGTCCTTGTGGGATAAAGCCAAAGCTGCTTTCGATGATCTGCTAGTGGCCGAGGACATTACCGCTAAAGACGTTACTGTAATTAGAAAGAAAAATGAATCATGCTATACCGTTTTTGTGCGGTGCATGGCAAAAATTAATGACCTGGCGGAAAAATGTGAGAAGGCAGAGAAGGAAAACGATGCTGCCTTCACGCCACGCAACTTGCACTTAGAACCTTGTGATACCGATATATTCAAAGGTGATTATTTGACATGGCCAACTTTTCGTGACATGTTCACGGCCATTTATATTTTAAATAAAAGCCTGTCGCCAGAAAAAAAATTATACTATCTTATAAAAAAAAACCCAAGGTGAAGCCAGAGAAATCTTTAAGAAATGCGAATTGACGAATGATGGTTTTGATATAGCTTGGAAAAATTTGTGCGACAGGTATGAAAATAAGAGAATATTAGTCAGCACCATATTTAAGATTCTTTTCAACCTTCAATCAGTCGAAACTGAAGCGGTAATTCAATCAAAAGATTACAAAGGGACATAAATAATTGCATATCCTCGTTATTAAGTCATCATATTGACATATCTAATGGGATCCAATTATTACATATTTATGTTCAACTAAGCTTCCTGATGTGACCCTTTTGCTATGGGAACAGTCCGTATAAAATAAGACAGAAACTTCCAAGTGGGAGAATATGGACCGATTTCTGACAAATCGTTTTCAAACGTTGGAATCAGTCTCAGGTTTAAGAAGCACAAAGAGTACAAAACCTCAAAAGGTACAAAACTCAAAGCAGGACTACGAACATCCTCCAAAGAAACTTGGCGCTTTCCAAGCAAGTGTAGCTAAAGGCACTTGTAAAATGTGTCAAAGCAATGATCACAAAATTTATGCGTGTTCAAATTTCAAAAATTTGAACACCAATGAAAGACTTACTTTTATAAAACGAAATCACTATTGCCTAAACTGTCTGTCATTGGGGCATTCAGTGTCAAAATTCTCTCGGTTTTCAACCCCGTCTTATATGTTGGATTTCTTCGTATCTTGGTTATCGTACGCAAAAAGTAATCTTTAAAAATACACTTTCTGGGGTCATCAATGTTTCTTCTGGTGTTCCTCAGGGCAGCCATCTTGGTCCGATTCTGTTCTTGTTGTTCATAAACGATATATCTGGTACAATTAAATACTCAAAAATCTTGATGTACGCAGACGATGTAAAACTTTTCAAATCATGTGCCTCGGTTGAGGAACATTCCTTGCTTCAAATGGATTTAAATCACTTGGTTACCTGGTGCAATGTAAATTATATGCCGCTCAATCTCAAAAAATGTAAATTCATGTGTTTTTCTCGGAGAGTTTCGCCACCAGCTTCATGTACAATTAACAACTATAGTCTAGAAACTGTAAATAATTTTATTGACTTGGGAGTCATGATGGATTCCAAACTTAGTTTCAATCTTCATATTAATGCTACAGTGAATAAAGGCAAAGGTGTTTTTGCATTTGTTAAACGGTGGTCAAAAGAATTTAACGACCCTTACATAACTAAAGCACTTTTTACAACATTAGTTAGGCCAATATTAGAATACGGCTCAAAAATTTGGAATCCGCGTTATCAAGTCCATGCAGACAGTCTCGAATCAATACAAAAACAATTTTTACTATTTGCCTTAAGAAATTTCCAATGGGACTCTTTAACTAATCTTCCACCTTATACTAATCGATTAAAGCTTATCAATCTTCCAACTCTTGCTAGTCGAAGGGAAATGCTTGGTGTGATATTTATGACAAAACTTTTAAATGGATCAATTTCGAGCCCATTCCTTCTGAATGAAGTGAACTTTTTCGTTCCCTCTCGGACATCGAGACACTTCAAACCTCTTCTGCTGAAACAATGTAGAACGAATTTCGAACAAAATGAACACCTTTTCGGCGTTTATGCCAAGATTATAACTCTCACTCAAACACATTTGATAGCTCGGACTCCCTTTTTTCTATAAAAAAGATTGTTCTCACCTCTCTAAATTAACGTATAATACGTTTGCTTCTGTTCTCTTTAAGTATTACGCTTGGCTGATGAAATTTCTTCTGTAGCTGAGCAGTCTCAGATCGTGACGCTTGACAAACCGCTGCCCATCAAAGACTCGGCAAAATAAAAAAAAAAAAAAAAAAAAGTTATTATATATATATATAAATCGATCGCGTGAACAGGATTAGCCTGGTTTCATTGGGCCACTTGAGGGCAGCGCGCTGCCACAACGTCCATTAAAAAAAAAAAAAAAAAAAAATGTACAAGTGCATACAATTGCAGCAACTGTCATTTAAGACATAATACCCTTCTGCATTTACAGACAAGTAAGGCAAAACCTACACCGGTAAATAATTCTGCAGATTTAGCGGAAGAGCAACCGTGCACTTCAAAGCAAGCTCAATCTCAAAATGAATCTGCAAAACAAAAAAAGCAGAAAGATAAAACTACAGTAAAATCTAATTTTATTAATATAAGTAAAGGTGTTTTACTAGGCACAGCTCGTGTCACCATTCGTTATAATGATACGGATTTTTCGACCATAGCTCTCATAAATTCGGGATCTGAATGCTCTTTTATCACTGAAAGACTGAGACGACGAATCAACCTGCCAACTCGAAAGATGCATGCACAAATTTCAGCCATCAATAATTCAGTTTCTGCGCAGGTAAAAGAGGCATGCGCCATTCAGTTGCGGCTCCCACTTGACCCACTGATTTCTATTGACGCATTAGTTCTAGTTCTACCACATTTGATAGGCAATTTTCCGACATGCGATGTTAGTGCATTAACGCAACAAGCATTCCCTGATCTCGTGCTTGCGGATAAACGCTTCTTCGTGAATGAGCCAGTTGATCTTGTTCTGGGCGGGGATATTTATCTGCAAATCATATTAGACGGTATCAAAAAAAATATTCTTAGAATTATTTTAGCTCAAGAAACTGTCTTTGCTTGGATACTGACTGGTCGTGCTGATGCAGCCAGTCCAACCAATCATAATCGGCTATCCTTTTACAATAAAGTAGCTTGAGCCAAGCAGCTAAGGTCATTTTGGCAGCTCGAAGACACACCGAAAGATATGGCATCCACATTAGGAGATACATTTTGTGAGGAATTGTATCAATGTACAACGCAGCGGAATTCTGACGGAAGATACATTGTATCGCTTCCGTTCAGGTCAGAATTCCCAGGAGAAATAAATCTAAGTCCATCATTAAGAATAGTTTGGTCTCAATTCTATAAAAATGAAACCCGACTTAGAAAAAATCTCGATTTACAGAAAGAATACAATAGAGTCATACTAGAATACGAGACTATGGGGCATATGTCAAGATTAGATTCGATTCAATCGGCCAATGCAGTCGATAATTACATTTTACCACATCATGCAATAATAAAAGAAGAAAACCTCAGCGGGTTAGGAGGTCAGAATATTCCCGCGGTAGGTATGCCTGTCGTAAGAGGCGACTAAAATACCAGATCCAGCGCAACCCTTAATGTTGACAGCGCAATATATAGCTTCTCCAAACCCAATTGGCAACCTACACCTATCCGCGGCGAATCCTGTTTCACTAACAGACGAGGTTCTGGCCACCCCAAGCTCCTCATGGAACTTGGGGTGGGGAGGGAGGGAATGGTCTGAGGGTTTAGTGTGGCCACATAAATCGTTCCCGAGATGGTCGGGCTAGCGCCTTAATGGTGGTGTGGTACCGGAGCGTACCGGCAAAGGACCATTACATCGATAACACTACCCAAAGCCTTCGGGAAGCAACCTTATCGCTACAACAACAGCAACAACAAAGCATCTCTACCAAAGTTAGAGTTGTTTTTAATGCTTCTTCACGCTCTTCGAATGGTGTCAGCCTGAACGATGTTCTTCTTCCTGGTCCTGTGCTTCAGGCTGATCTACCAACATTAATTATTCGCTGGCGACTTTTTAGATACGTCTTCAATAGCGATATTGAGAAGATGTATAGGCAATTCCTAGTAGATGATAATCATACAAGATACTAAAGAATAGTTTTCCGCTCAAGTCCAGATGATATGGAAAAATTCATTCAATATAATGCAAAAATTCATTCAATATAATGGAAAAATTAACTCAAATACAAGAAATAAAGTAATATATTATTGTTTGTGGAAGTTTTTAAAACAATTTTCCACACAAAGGGCTGGCTTCTCTGGACAGGCTGGACAGAAGTAACGCGTTTCTCGGCGTTTTTTTTTCTTGAGTACATACACGACATGGCCTTGTCGGACGCTGTTTTTTTCCGTTGGTGGTAAACACTCTAAATAATGGAGATCTTTAGATTTTTTTTTTAAACTGGTTGAAAATCTCCAATCAACGCCAAGACGAATTCTTCTCTGAACTTTATCAGTTTTGTTTTAGATGAAGTTTCTTTTTGGTAAATTCTGTGAGCATTTTGTATATATATCTTTATAATATGAAGTGAAACCTTTTTGTGCCATCTAATAGTCTTTCTTAGAGATGAGTAATACGAAATCATTTGATCTGATCGGTCAATGCCATTATTGCAATTTCGAATTATATTCGGATTCATAGAAATTCTTCCATTGCGATTGCGCACCTCTACCATTTCAATAGCGTGCATGTTTGAAATGGAAAGGACTTCTCGTTTGTCTTTCCATTTGCATACAGCAACAGGACCACACACATAAGTTTTTCGTGTAAAAGTTTTGTAATACTAGCTTAGTTATAAAAATTATCCATGTAAAGCGCGTAGCCTTTATCGAGATAGTCCTCAAGTAAATGTAAAACAATGTCAGCAATGTGACCTACATTATGGGTAGTTTCCTCAAATTTTCCGCTGTAAATTTTTATTTTTTTTACAAGACCGTCGGACTCACATAGTTCATATAGTTTGACAACATATTTGTGTTTTTTTATTTTTTAGGTATTGGCGGAAAAGCAATCTTCCCCGCCATAGCATCATGGATTCGTCAATACAAATATTTTTACTTGGTACATTGTTTTCACGCATAACATCGTTGAAATGATTTAGGATTGGTCTCACCTAGTATAATCTGTCGGTAGATGGTTGTGAGTTATCAACCAAATGAAAATAACGAAGTATCAAATGGAATCGATTGCGGCTCATATGTGTGCGCCAAAAGTTTACATTATATAGCTTGTTTGTGTTCCAGTAATGTTATATTGTTGGAAAAGTACAAGGTCCCATTTGCAATAAAAGTGCAATAAAAAATTTCATCTCTGTAGCACTTACGTCTTGCCAATTTGATATCCTTTTAGATTTTTTTATAGCATTTGGATTCCCATTTTCCAATGTTGCAATTTCTTGCGCAGCATATAAATTAGTATGTTCTACCAGTAATGCAAGAAACTCATCCGAAAAAAATAAATCCACCAGCGTTTGTACTGTAAAATTTGATGTATCTTATTTCACACCAACATTTTCTTCGAAAAGGAATAATTCAGGATTGTGTTGAACTTCTGTCCACAAATCGTCATTCTCATTTGACGTTGTTGCTTGAAAATCATCGTCATTATTATCAGATTCGGAGACGTCTTCAGGTTCGGAGATGACTTCATCTTCACTATCACTTGTTTTCTCAGAAGGCTCATAAATGTCGTTACTACCATCGCTTAAATCATCTTCTGAATCACTTAGATTTGCGTTGTACTCAATTTCACTTTGATTCAGTGACCTTTTCCTATCCATATTGGGTTCTTGATAATTATAACAGTAATTTTAGAGAATGTTTATAAATCTAAAAAGAAAGAAAATAATAATAAAATTATGATAATTATAATAAATAATAATAACTATAAAACAAAATACTATAGAAAGCAAAAATGATGTTTTTTTAGGAAAAAAAGGACCTACCTACTACGAGATAATTCGTAGCGAGTTGTTTCCCAGACGCCAACTACGAGATAACTCGTAGGTCCTTTTTCTCCTTTAAAAAACATCATTTTTGATTTTTATGATACCAATGATCTACAAATAGAGTTTTTAGTAATATAATGTAAAAAACTCAAAATGTCATTTTTGGCCAGTTTTCTGAAAATGGCCTTGGCAGTCAACGTGTTAACTGGCTGATGATTCCGAAAAATCTCATCCAATCGGCTCACATATCCTACGAAAAAATATTTATGTCGACAACGTTCTTTCGGGAGGGCATACTATTGCATCTGCGATCAGAGCAAGAGATGAAATTTCCTGGGTTTTAAGTTCAGCTGGTTTTCCATTACGAAAATGGACTTCAAATTCCAGTGAAATAATACAGGGTATTCCCAAACCTCATCTACTGAGCGAAGATTTCTTAGAATTTGAAGATTCAAGTAGTGTAAAGGCGCTCGGTATTAGGTGGAATGCTCATTCCGATCAGTTTTACTTCATAGCAAAATCTGTAGAAGAGAATACCGAGCCCACAAAAAGATCGATACTATCTACTATCGCAAAACTCTTTGATCCATTAGAGTGGCTAGCTGCATCAATTATCGTGGCGAAAATGATTATGCAAAATATCTGGTTAGAGAGTACTGGCTGGGATGAAACCGTTTCGTCTTCAACACTAGACAGGTGGACAAATTTTACCAATACGTACAAGGAGATCGACAAAATACGAATACCGCGATGGGTAGCCTTTTCTCCAGCAGAAAAGGTCGAAATCCACGGATTCTGCGACGCCTCCGAGAAACCGTATGGTGCAGCCGTGTATATGAGAATGGAAATCAACACTGGCATACTTGGGAATCTGCTTTTGGCAAAAACAAGAGTGGCTCCAGTCAAAACCATCTCACTTCCTCGACTAGAACTTTGCGGAGCATTATTATTAGCGGAGATAACCGAATCTATCTGCGCTAACCATGGTTTAGGTCAACAAAATATTCATCTTTGGACAGATTCGACAATCGTGCTAGCTTGGATACGTAAACCTCCGCGCTCATGGTCAACTTTCGTTGCGCATCGAATTACAAAAATCGTCGACTAAGTTGGAAGTTCATCGTGGTATCACGTGGATTCAAGTACACACCCAGCAGATTTAGCCAGTAGAGGAATACTAGCCGAGGATTTAGTCAACAATTCTCTGTGGTGGCAGGGTCCTTCTTGGCTCCAAGAAGAGAAGGAAAAGTGGCCAACCCAAGATTTGGACTTTACCACAAATATTGAGAAAAAACCCGTGCAGGTACATGAAACCGCAATTTCAAGCAATATCAATGATATTCTCGATAGGTTTTCAAACCTTCCTAGGGCTTTAAGTGTTATATCATATATACTCCGGTTTTTTCATAGAACGCATTCTAAAAATAAACATTGTAGTCAAACTGAATCTTATTTAATTTCCTCAGAAATTAAAGCTACAACAACTCGTTTAATAAAACTTGCGCAAAAGCAACATTACGGATCAGAAATTTCAAGCTTGCAATCCAAAACACCAATTGGATCTAAAAGCGAAATACTTTCTCTCACTCCATATCTTGATGAAGAAGAAGTAGTGAAGACGGGTGGACGACTTGGTGCATCCAAAGATACTACCGAATCTGAACGCCATCCCATAATACTACAATTGTAGGCTTACACGTCTGTATGTTCCGTTTGTCCATGAAATGTCTCCCCATGGTGAAAACCAATTAATGCTGCGCATCATTAGAACTCAATACTGGATACCAAAAGTTAAAACCATGATGCGATCCGTAATTCATAATTGTAAGATCTGCACGATCTTCAAAAAACGATCTCAAAGTCAGCTCGTGGGAATTCTACCTCAAGAACGCTCCACATTTTCGCGTGCATTTACCAATACAGGGGTAGATTTCGCAAGGGCCTTTCGACATTAAGAGTTACAGTGGGCGCGGGTGTCGTACCTCAAAGGGTTACGTTTGTCTATTCGTTTGCTTTTCTACTAAGGCCATACATTTAGAAGCCACTAGTGATTTGAGCACCTTCTCATTTCTAGCCGCGCTTTCAAGATTCGTAGTTAGACGAGGATATCCAAGAAACATATACTCAGACAACGGAACAAACTTTGTCGTTGCATCACGTGCATTAAAAACGGAATTTAAGAAATTTCTTGCCGATGCAAGAAACAAAACCCTTTCAAAATATTCCCATCAGGCATTAAATTGGCATTTCATTCCAGCAGGAGCTCCACACATGGGGGTACTATGGGAAGCGGGTGTAAAAAGCTTTAAAATCCACTTCAAAAAAGTGGCCTTAAACAAAAAATTGAGGAATTTAACACATTGTTATGTCGAATTGAGTCGTATCTCAATTCCCGTCCTCTTAGCCCCGCTTCAAATGAACTATCTGACCTTGAACCTCTAACACCAGGACACTTTCTGATTGGAGGACATCTATTAGCACCAGCGGAAATCAGCGTTGATGAAAATATTGCCTTAATTGTCAATCGCTGGCAGAAACTCAAGGCGTTGCATCAAAACTTCTGCAGAGGATGGAAATCAGAATTTCTTTCGGAACTCCAGAAACGGATAAAATGGAAGCACCCTAAATCAAATATTCAAGTCGGAGATATGGAGGTTATACGGGAAGACAATCTTCCTCCCAACGAATGGAGATGGGGGCGTGTGATTAAGTTACACCCTGGATCAGACAACCTGGCTCGCGTTGTGGATATAAGGACTGAGAGGGGGCAAATAACAAGACCACTTGTCAAACTAATATTATTACCACCATATACCGCGGAAACCGAAAACACGACAGACCCTAATATTCAGCAGTAACGCTACAATTGGAGTTACAAAATCTCCACACATCAAAAAAACTTCTCCTAACCAAAACTAATCAACTTCAACAGAACTCATATTGGAAACAAAAATATCTTTTTTGATCCAGCCTAATGTTACATACGTACATATGCATGCTTGCGCACATGGGTGGTATTGTTTCCATTTACAAAAGCAACAATATTTTGCTACAATTGATGAACACATTTTATTATGAAATGTTCAATTTTTAAAGCGTTTTTACACACTCACTAACAAGTGAAGTTATCACTGGGTAGTCTCCACCGAAAACATGTGCACAGGAATGTACATAATTACTATGTGCATTGGACTTCGCGGAATCATGAAGGAAAAATTTTCGGGTCTGCTTAGGCAATCAAAAAAAATCGTGGGTTCGCAAACCACATATTCAATCAACGAATTTCCCTCAAATAAATATTTCCTTTGTTCTTTTTGCTTAATGCATTATATATAAGGGTGCTCACATAAACATAATTTTTTATTTTTGTTACGAAGAAACGAAAAAAATGATAGTACAATGGCAAAGGCAACGTTACTTAAATTAAACAAAATTGCTTCCAATTCCATTGCATACACCCGATTTTATCAAAATAAAAATAAAAACAAAAATAAAATAAGTAAAAAACGGATATGTAAAATTTTCAATTAGGGACACCATAATATAATTCACGGCACATAACACAATTCCTTTTTTTCTTTTCGAAGTAAAAGGATTTTAAATACTAAACAGAAAAAAAACAAAGAACAAAAATTTTTTAACAAAAAAAAAATTGAGGAGAAATTTCGGACCCCCTATTTAAGCAATCAATACAATATAGCTTTTTGCTTTTCGAAGCAAAAAAAAAACCCACTCAAAAATTTTCTTTTTTTCACAATAAACAAAAAAAAGTCACTGCACACCCTACTATAATGTAACACCATACGAATGTATGATTTATTGCGAATAGTAGCAACAACAAAACACAATTACACACTTTTCACATCACTTGTTGCTCTGCTTTGGTGGAGGATTTTTGTATTACCTTTCATAGGTCTTTATTATCACATTTTTTTTTCTCTCTTTATTATTTGCAATATTTACATATATGTACATATGTATATTTTGTTTCACTAAAACACTTCACAAACACGAAATAAACGCTAAAGAGTCGCAATTTACATTTTTCGCCCGGACGCGTACTATTTTTATTGCAATTACGAATATATTGCAATCACAAAACAAAAATCACCCGCCAACACGTTTCTTTCATTTCGTTTTTCATTAATTACTTACGGAAGTTAGTGAACATGCAATGTATAGATATTGCAAGCAATCGATACACTAGTACGGTAGCATAAGGGTGTTGACAAATCAATCGTCCGTAAGGCTACATGCTTCGCATATGGAAAAGCATGACGTAGACATTTACATTTTTGAGAACCTAGTTAGTAAAAAAAAAATAAATGCTATAAATGATTGGAAATATATAAATGAGACATTGTTTTAGAAGATCTTTTCTGTTAATATTTGGTTTGGCGTTGTTTCTGTCTTGGGGGTCCGAGGGTATCATTTGCAAAACAAATGAATAGCATTAATATTACAATACATCCATCGTGTTTTTATATATCGCAAACTGTACCCTGCTTCCACATACAACAACTTATAAGGTGAAATCTACATTTACCTTACCAGAATTGCTCGCCAACCGAAATGCGCTCGCTACGTTGATAAAACCAGAACCACCGATGAGGAAAGCGACACCCTCTCCATTAACGCATCGGATGTCGAAGCAGAGTCCTCAGGTGGAGTGGAATCATCTGCATTCCACCCACCTTCTACTAGCGGATTGGAAATGAAAACTTTCCAACTGCGACGTTTTCGTCCTCTACTTCGACATGAGGTGATCGCAAGCGGAATGGAAATGCAAACTTTCCAACCGCCCAAAAATATCTACAATGGAAAAGGCAAGAACAATCGACGCAAGCATGAAGCGCATCATAGTCGCGCCGCAAGGAGAGTGAAATCACCTGCATTCCACCTCCATCCAACGAGTGCCTTGATGAATTGTAAATACCTTTCTTATACAACATATTTTTTTTACAAAAAAAAATTAATTTTAAATACTGCTTATGCATATACATAAGCAATGACATATTTTATACATACATATATGAAATAAAAATGAATGTTCCACTGAGATTTAACCATGTACATCTCTTAATTATTTTTCTTCAATTTTCGACTTTAGGTAATTCAAACGGAACCTGAGCTGAAAATAGTTTTAAGCTTAATGTAAACAAATTCTGCGAACCAGAGGCGGAATATGTCCAAATAGATCTTCCTTGTCGCAAGGGGGCCGGCATGTTTAGGCCAACAGTCCAAACTCCAAACATAAAAGGTCGCCCTCGCATATTCTCTTATATTGGTTACCAGTGCCAGTCAAACTGTTTATGTTAACCATACAAATGAACATCGCTGGAATAAATAAACAGTTTGACTGGCAACCGGTATTGACCTGTTATATATTTTTTACTTCACTTGTATTCACACTCCAAGTACAAAGGACGTATCCCGCCGCAGTTCCAGCTTCACCAAGTAAAAGGTAATCTAAAATTGTAAATATATTAATTTTGTGCACAATCTTTATGCTAAATAAAGATACTATATTAATTAAAATTCTAATACCAAACTTTTCTTCTTTTCTGCACTATATCTTGACCGGCACTATCCCTGTGCTGTGGCCCGGCAAAACACCGGCATTTTCACAGTATCATAATTAATAAATTATAATCTGCTACGAAACGTGGTCATATTTACGGCTCGATTGTATTCAGCTCATTAGCATATTGCATGCAACTCTGTAAAGAAGAAAAATTCATCCCTACTCTGCAAAAATCGTGTGACCAAAAACGCACACAGCCACAAGGCACGATCCCATTATTAGGAACGAAACAGAAAAGTTGGTGAAAAATCTACTCTCGCCCATGCAAATGTGACTATGAATATGACTACTACAATGACTGGGCACAATGACCGGGCACAATGACCGTAAATTACTAGTCAGATGACATGGACCGTTTTTCCAGGGCACTGTGGTTCTGAATATTGTCAATGTTTGACATTTGGCACACCTAATATTCAATTTGCATGGGGAAGTATTCTGTTTTAGAATAACGTTTGAAAAATGATTCCATAGAATATTTAATTCGATTTAAATGTTTGACATTTCGCACACTTAAATATTCATTTTGCAAGGCAAGTTGTGTTTTTGAAATAACGTTTGGAAAATGAACCCATAGAATATTGAATTCAAATTAAACACAGTAAACGTATCATTATAAATAAATGAGTTTAAAAACTTTAATTCTATCTAAAAATTATTTCGCTGAATGAGGAACCCACACAAATATATATGTGTTTCTTATTTTTCAAATGTCCCGGGAAATTTTAAAAAATCCCGGGAATTTGGCTCAAATTTGAGGTTTGTCCCGGGAACCCGAAATAAAAATCTGGCAAGCCTACTACATATGCTCGGTTACCAAAATGAGAATATGTTAGTATACACGAACGCGTAGCCAGCACGAAACCAAAATCTATAATTTATTTAGTTAAATTTCAGCGATTAGGCGCTCATTAGTAAAAGTTCATGCGACACTTCCTTACTGTACGAACATAGAAATCAAACCCCTGATGATCTGATGTGAAACATTCATTCTCTCTCAGTTCGGTTCCAGGAATGGGTATTAAATATCTGTCTGTTCATTCGTATGTAAACAATGGTTTATTCATTTCCTAGACTGGGTCCTAAATATCAAACGGCTATAGAGTTGCCTAAAATATGCAAAAAAAAAACTCCAATAAATCCGTCCGGTTTTATTATTTTCGATTAAATCAGTAAGTAAACTGGTAAAACTTATTAAAATTTATAAAAAGGCAAAGTTTTGTACAAATATTTTGTGGTGGATAAGTGAAAAAATATGAAATAATATATTTCGATCGCGTTGCTTTGATTTGATGCCCTGGCACCGCCATAAGATAACAATGAACGGCTAGCCCCTTTCTTCGCTTTGATGCGAGCAAAACGTTTATTTATACCCACATACAATAAAAAAAAACGCAAGAAATTTATAAGAAATTACGAAATTAGATCCCCTGTTTATTTAACGAACGCAAAAAGATAAAAAAGAGCAGTTAATGAAACATGTTGCGTTAACCTGTACGTATACGTACAATTTATCTCAACTGTCAAAAATGGAATGTCGCAACGCGCCACAAAAACATGGCCTTTATCCATCCACTTACATCAATGCAAATACTAGCAAGCCCACTTTTTTACCAATCGAAAGTTGCTACCAAAACCCGTTTCGTGTGCAGCCTTCAGGGCCGCAGAGAGCCGAGAGGGGTCCTAGGACTGTTCGCCTTACGGACCCCCCTAAGAAATAAACTCAATCCAGTAAAAAAATAACATAACATACATACATTTTTCAATTCACATTGTTCGTTTTATTTCATATAAAATAAGATTTACTGGAGCACTTACATAAATGAAATGTTAGATTTCATTGTTTGATTTACTTACATTAACTTTTTCTAAATATGTACATTTTAAGAGCTTGAATCAGCCAAGGAAAACCTTCCGTGGTTTTTGGTCTGCAAATGTGAATTAAGTCTGGACTTTAACGCCAATGTTCCAAGGCTTGTCAAGCGATTTTGGCTCATAGTAGAACGTAAAAGAACGCTCCCCTTCAGCCACACTGACTGGAATTGTGCAAAATATTCTTAATGCTATGCAGATGTTCGGAAGTAATACTTCCATCTTCAAGTCATGAAATTTTTTCAGAAGTTGAAATGATAGCAGCGAATCACATCCCAAATTTGCTAAGTGGATGGCTTTGAGATGAATGATTTCATTTATTAGATCCGTAGAAATATCGATACCATAAATCGTGCAGAATGCCGCTGCCTTTTCTCTGAGCTCTTCTTCCGTCAGATCCTGATACTTCCACAAAAAACTTAATTTAATCGCAATGTCATTTACGGCTTCGAAACGTCTTGTCGTGTTACCAATCAAGCAGTCAAAAAGAACGTAAAAAACTTGCTGTTTGAATTGAGTTTCGGAAAAACACTCAGGTGATTCGCCAGGTAATTCATCTTTCAATTTCTTATCTTCCTTCTTTTCTCTGCGAAGGTATTCACAACTCCTATACACCCTGCCAGAACCGTACATTCTTGAAGTATGATCGACCATTGATCCCTGAACTTCTTCAACTCACCAATCGGGCTACGTATATTTTCTGTTTCCACGTCCAGAGTGGCATTTCTAGCTTGCAGTACAAGATTTCGGTGGTTGATTATCGTCAACACTTTGAGCCAAAATGGAGGCTAAGAGAATATACTAAAATTTCCCCATATATGCTTCAATACCTTTCAAATCCGTCACTGTTTCTGAACTCAGATTCAAAAGCTTGATTTCATCAATAGCTTGCAATATTTGGGGAATGTGAGTCGCGAAAGGTTTCACACTATCCACATGAGTGTTTGTGACATGCTGTGTAAGGAGCAATTAGTTTTTTCCTTGAGAATTTCCCATCTCTGAGGGCTTGCGTTAAAGATATTATAAAATTTCTGCATAATACCGAAAAATGTGATGACTTCTGCACAACATTCAGCAGCTTGCACTCCACATAAATTTAAACTATGACAAGTAGGTAGGTAGGTAGGTGAAATCACTGCGACCCTGGTCACCAAGTAGCTATTTAAAGCCGTTTTGATGCCATGTAACTCGTCTAAAAACCTACGGAATGTTACGGTCAATGTATTACAACCAGCCATAGTTGTTGATAAAATTAAGAAAATTCGGGATTGCTATCACAGATAACCCTCTGAGGTCTTCTAGAAACGGGGTTCCAAGGAACCTTAGCCGGGCTCTAGCTAGAGCCGGGCATTTACACATAAAGTGTTCTACTGTCTCCCTGGCATTTGGATCTTTGCAGCTTCTGCAGTATTCGTTACACGGAATGCCCATCTTTTCCGCATGCGTACCTACTGCCCAATGACCGGTGAAGACTGCTATCAGTTTGCGTGTGTTAGCCCTGGATTTGCTCAGAAGACTTCTCGGTGGTGAGGGAGGGGATGGCCTGAAGGTTTAATGTGGCCACATAAATCGTTCCCGAGATGGTCGGGCTAGCACCTTAATGGGCCATCACATAGATAACACTCCCCAAAGCCTTCGGGGAGCACCTTATCGCTACAACAACAATAACAACAACAACTCATTTTGTATTCCATCAGACAAATAATGTGCTTGGAGACGATTCTTTTTCGTTTGAGATTCCCTCACCTTCTCCAAATGTTCATAAAATAGGGGGTCACATATTTTTGATCAGTTCCCAAATACCAAGAAAGTTTCCATTTTTTGGATTTGCGATCAATGAATTATCCCCTCTAAATGCCAATCCTTTTTCTCCAAGAAATAAAACAACGTCAAGAATGCTGCGAAGTATCTCTCTCCAGCGAGCTGCTTAATTTTAAGGGTTTCCGCTAAGAGAAAATCGATTGAACTTGCATTTCGAATTCTCATTTCATATTGGCGCCACTCTATATAGCAAGTTTTATGATTTTGACTATTTTCATGTTCAGGAATTTTGTCGTGTAACATCTTCCAACCTTTTTCTGAAGACTTTGTCAAAGCTGATCGGGTATTTTCGGAAATTTTGCTGAAAAGCCGGCATGGCAAACAAAAAAGCGCTTCTTTTGTTGCACTCCAAACGAGCCAATCACGCTTTACTTTTTCTCCGTTTTGTTAGGGTAGTATGGAGTAAGAATTGAAGGAAATGGCGACCATTTAAATCGTTTCGAAGTCGAAATAAAATGTGATTTTAAGTTAGTTTAAGCCTTTTTGACAGATAGCGCTTATAAAATTGTGTCAAGAACATTTACCTAACTTAAAATCACATTTTATTTCGACTATGACTAGTATTGGATCGGATGCTTATGATTTGTTACGTGATTTTTAATTTTAAAACAATTTTTTGTAGCAAAGAAATATGTATGTATCTATGAAAACGTAGTTAGAGTACTGTCAATACTGCTTTGCCTTGCCGGGCCCCCAAAAGCCTTCCGAACCCCCACCATTCTCCACGGCCCTGGCAGCCTTTCGATGAAAAGTGTTGTAACAGATAAATTTTCTACAGGTGAAAAATAGTTTTTTTGTTTTTTTTTTCGGATTTTTAATCCTGACATAAATTCGATTTTTTTTTTTTGATATGCCATTTGACAAGTTTGAGTAAATTTTCGGAGAAAATCATTAATTAAACCTTTACCATGTAAAATACCCCAAAGTTATTCTGAAATGCCCGAATTTGATTTTGAGGATGATGACATCTATGGCCAATATTATTTAAATTAACCTTTTCACGCGCTCTTAGAGAGCGAGAAGTTTCATATCAGGTTATCAGTGAATCAAACCAAATGTCACGTCCCTGAACTACATATGTTGTTTACCGTTGCCACTGAGCCAAATAAAATTCGGCACAAGTGTTGTATGAGAACGGTGTTTTTTTTTCAGTTAGTAAAAGTGTATATGAGGTACAAACTTGTAAACAACACACATACAAAAATTTAAGGATCGGTATTATAATGTATCTATACACATTAGTCGTAAGTAGGCGTTTTACGTGTACCTACACATTAGCCTTAAGTATGAATTCATGTAAATCAGAACATTAGCCTTAAGTATGAATTAAAAAAGGGCGAGGGCAACACTGAGCAACGGCCATTCCAATTCAATATACTTACTTGAAGAATACACACCTGCAAGACGTGAATAAAACACTTAATAAATATATCTTATAACGTTAAACTTGTTTGGTTTTATTTACAATAAATTATTCAAAAAGACCTTTAATTGCGGCAAGCGCGTCCACAGTTTCGTAAGGAACTATCATAAAACATGGTGTCAGAATAAAGCGACAAATAAGCGGAAACTCACAACGTTCTAAGTGTGTCGCTGTTATAACGTGCTGCTTGGCATTGGCAAATGGCAATTTAATCCGGAAAAATTTCAATTTAATAAAAACATAGAACAACAAAAAACCATTAATCGGAATAAAACCTCGCAAAAAGAAGTTGAATAATAAAAAATTTCACGTTTTCACTTCAGTAGTCGGATATTTTAATCACATTTACTTTAACCACATACAAAATGGCGGATACAAGGAGGACCTTAAGGGAATTGGACTGCTCAAACTTATCAGTGGAGTGGAAAAGCTGGAAACGCGACTTTAAAGTGTACATGATTGCGAAAGACAATAATTCGCAGTCGGAATCAACAAAAATTGCAATTTTTCTGTGGCTTGTGGGTACAAAAGGCGCTAAAATCTACAATACCTTATTTCCAAATGATGGATCTCAAAAGTTGTTTTTGGACACAATTACAACACGTCGTACAATACCAGCTACAGCTACCGAAGTTGAACGGATAGTTACAGAAATAAAACAACGATCGCTGGATGAGGTGTTAAAAGCGTTTGACATGCATTGCATGCCGCAGAAAAATGTAATAATGGAATCTTATAAATTTAATAACATGCGCCAAAAAAAGCGTCAGCCGTTTAATGAGTTTTTGACGGAACTTCGAGTCCAACTAGAAAGGTGCGAATACAATTGCACATGTGGAATGTCATACGAAAATCGAATGATACGTTATCGTATCATAACAGGAGTTTTTTACAAGAAGCTTCAATTGAAATTGCTTGCCGGGCGTGATGAGTGCCTAGAAAAAGTGGTAGAAATGTGCAAGACATTTGCGGCATTAAGCGTGAATAAGGAAATTTTGGCAACAAAGCAATCAGTTGTGGCAAGGATTGGAATGGGGATCACAAAGGGAAATGTCCGGCAAGGGAGTTCATTTGTGTATGCGGCAAGAAAGGCCATTTTAAGCAGATGTGTCGCAAAAATGCCAACATGTCGGCAGCAGGTAAACGGGAATTTAAACCACAAGGGAAGAAGCAAGTCAATACTGTTCGTTGGGATGAGTTTTCAGGTAAATTAACGAAAGGAAATTGTAAGTTGGGATCAAATCTTAGCGTTAAAAATAATCTTTATAGAATAAACTCGAATGGAAAGCAAATTATAAAATGGACAAATCATACCTAGTAGGAAATAAGACAATTGAATTTAAACTTGATACAGGAGCGGACGTGAACTGTATTCCATTAAAAATAGCAATAGAAAAAAATTTAAAAATTAACAAAAAACAAAAAGACGTTCATGCATTTGATTATAGCAATAAACTTATCAATATTTATGGTATTTCTGAAGTTGAAATTTTTGATTCGAAAGATCTCAGTGAAAAAACAGAGTTTTTAGTTGTTGAAGATGCATCTGAACCAATACTTGGGTGAGAAAAATTCATTAAATTACAGTTGATTAAAATAGCCAACATCCGGCTCAGTTAGGTTTTCAAATGACCAAGACAAATTTGTATATGAAAATGAGGATATCTTTACTGGCCTAGGCAAAATACCTGAAAAAATTACTTTATACTTGAATGAGAATGCAATGCCGGTGTTGCATTACAGAAAGCGCTTCCCGGATTCCATAGTTAAAAAACTTAAACTATAACTTGACTATATGGTGAAGAAAGGAATCATATCACCAGTCTGTTATCCTACTGATTGGGTTAATAACACGCAAGTCGTTGAAAAATCCAATGGTGACTTACGGATTTGTCTAGATCCGAATCCACTTAACAAATGCCTTAGGCGTGAACACTACTTTATTCCAACTATTGAGAATTTCACGTCAGAATTGGCTAATAAAAAATTATTTACGGTATAAGACTGCTCGAATGGGTTTTGGCAATTAGAGTTAGACAAAAGGAGCTCAGAATTAACAACATTCATGACACCTTTTGGTAGATATAAATTTGAGAGGCTGCCATTTGGGTTTAATGTGGCTCCAGAAATTTTTCAAAGAAGAACGTTTTAAATTTTCGGAGACATACCGGGTGTTCTTGTTTATTTTGATGACACAGGAGTAGTTGCTAGCGATGAATCCGAACATGACAAAATATTAGCAATTGTTCTTGACACAGCACGGGCAAACAACGTTAAATTTAACTCGGAGAAAACTCAGTATCGTAGGACGGAAGTAAAATTCATGGGTCATGTTTTGTCAAATGGCCAAATTAAACCAGAACGTAAGCACATAGAAGCAATATTGAACATGAGAAAGCCAACTGATAAACAAAGTGTGAACCGTTTGCTGGGACTGTTTAAATATCTGGGAAAGTTTATCCCAACCCTGTCTAAACTGACAGCCAATTTGGGAATACTAACTCAAAAAAACACTCCATTTTATTGGGATGAAAAACATGAAAGGGAATTAAAAAGCTTTGTTAAAATCGTCACATCTAACCCTATTTTGCAGACTTTTAACTCAACGAAACCAGTTGTTATTCAGGCTAATGCGTCTAAAGATGGGTTAGGCGCGGGGTTAATTCAAGAGGGTCGTCCTGTAGCGTTTGCGTCTCGAACCCTAAGCAAAAATGAAAAAAAATGGGCACAAATTGAAAAAGAGCCTTTGGCAGTGGTCTTTGCCTGCAAACGATTTCATAGCTTTGTGTATGGTCGATCATTTATTGTCGAAAGTGATCACAAACCGCTGGAGGTATTAAACCTGCGCGATATTGATGCAGTCACACCAAGATTGCAAAGAATGTTCATGATGTTGTTAAAATATCCACAATTAAAAATTGTTTATAAACCGGGTAAAGAGATGTTTTTACCTGATTGTGTCTCGGGCATCAGTGGATACAGGTACAGAAGAACCGGAACTGAATACTGTCATTCACTCGGTAACGAAATACGTCTGTTTATCGAAAGATAACTATGATTATTACAGAAAAATATTGGAATCAGACGATAATCTGAAACGAGTCTGCGAATATGTGAGGAGGGGTTGGCCAGACTACCGCCATTTAAATGAATTTTGCCGTTTCTTCCATAAATTTAAAGCAGAATTACATTTTGAAGATGGGCTACTTTTCAAGAACCATCGACTGGTGATTCCAAAAAAATTACAAGACAAAATGTTGATGTGGTTACATGCGCCACATATTGGAATTGAGAAAACACTTGCAAGGGCAAGAATGCTTTACTTTTGGCAAGGAATGAGCAAAAGTTTAAAGCAATTGATTGCGTCATGCACTATTCGTGAACAGTTTAAATGAAATAATCAAAAAGAACCACTGAATGAAGAATCAAATATTAAATAATAATCTACCAGAAATTGAGATTATACCAATTAACAAGAGTTATAATTATAATGATCAGAATAATGTAAGCCAGAATGGCAACAACATAGAGCCGAACATCCCACAGAGGTTGACTGTGGAAGCCTCCATAACTTCCTATCGGGGTACAACACTGCTGAAAGTGATGAGTCGGATAAAAGCAGCGGAAATTAACCAGTAAACGGAAACTATTATAGAACACGTTCTGGTCGCGCAGTTAAACCTTCGCAAAAGTATGGGTGGTAAAAAAAAATTTTAGCGTGTAATGTGTCTATACACATTAGTCGTAAATAGGCGTTTTACGTGTACCTACACATTAGCCTTAAGTATGAATTCATGTAAATCAGCACATTAGCCTTAAGTATGAATTAAAAAAGGGCGATGGCAACACTGAGCCACGGCCATTCCAATTCAATATACTTACTTGAAGAATACACACCTGCAAGACGTGCCACTTAATAAATATATCTTATAACGTTAAACTTGTTTTGTTTTATTTACAATAAATTATTCAAAAAGAACTTTAATTGCGGCAAGCGCGTGCACAGTTTCGTAAGGAACTAACATAAAACAGGTATCGTGAGAAGAGCTTTGACCTCAATATCAGTTATTTGAAAGCGGAAATAAAAATCTTCAGTTCTGTCAAAATATATTATTTATTTTATAAAACTGTTTCAAATTTTGATTTGGTCGCTGTACATTCATAATTTTTTTTTGCACACTCAGAGACACCTACGCAGAAAGTTACTCTTGCTCCGTTCTTCCGCTCTGTTTTGCCGGTGTTGGACCTAACCAAAGCTTTTTGCGAAGAAACACTATATCTCGCCAGCGATTTTAGAGCGGCCCTGTTTTTTATGCAAATATCTTTTCACAGAAGCAATAATTTTTATAAATGCTTTCGAATTATAGATACCACGTTTTCCCGTACCCCTGTCGAAATTTTTGGCTTAGCATTCAACTCCTCACGTAAACTTTTACCTTTTAATTTATTGAATATTTAAAGAAAAATGTATACATCACAACATAAGGACGGACAAGGGTTATATGTTTCGATTACAATTTGGTAATCTCTACTTCCTTGATCGACTTGTGGACATACACTCGCGACAAAAGCCCACCATGACGTTATGCAACTTCATACTCTTAGCTAAGTACATTTGCGATTTATGGCACTCAAAGAAAGTTAGGCTGAAATATTATGTACGGCATCAAAATAAATTTACCTTGAAAAGTAGTTATTAGCTGGTTCAATACTAGTTATACAAGCCAAGGAATTTCTGCGCAGGACATCTTTCTGCTCCGCTGTTTATTTCCGGATCAGCACAGTATACCGCAGAGCTTACTCCTTCCACTACTTAGAGCCATCAGTGTACACATGTATAGCTTCGTCCGTAAATGTGGAAGGTGCAGAATTGCATACAGTGCAGCCGTCGGAGTTGATTTTAGGGCTTCCCTAAAGCTAAGCATTGAAAGCCTGTTAAAAGCTCATTTTATATATAGTACGTCTTATACTGAACAAAAAATAAATAAATTTGCTACAAAGATATAACGTAAAATTTGTATATTGTCTTTTATGCTAATTTATTTTGATATTTCTTATTTTATTTTATTATATTATCTTATATTTCAACTTAATTTATTATTATTTAAATGCAACTTGATTACATCGGAAAATTTCACGTTGTATATTAAACGAAAAAAACGAACCAAAAACGTTTTCGATTTTAGGTCGAATATTGCATAGGCAGTATATTACCTACTATCTATATATTAATAAGCCAAAAAATTTCCATACAATCAATTGACAGGCTGTGTCGCATAGTTAGCGTACGTAAAATCACATAAAATTTATATGAATTGATTCGTATGGATCAGCCGCAGTGCACAGGCCTCTTTTTGTTAACAAATATTACTCTATTTGTTTATAATTAATAGAAAAAGTTTTTTGTAAATTCGAAAATCTGTGCAAATATCGAAATTGCCATCTGTAGGACCCATTATGTTCACAAATCCCCCTGAATTCGAAATTTCAAAAGTTGCATTGTCGCGATGCTCAAATGTTTCATCTACATATGTACATATTCGTGCCCGGCAAACGGTGCTTCACTCATTTTCAGTTCAAATAAAATATTGTTTCCCATTGTTGCCACTTACCTATATTGGTCTGTACCACAATCCTTAAAAAATTGTTCTAAAATAATTGTTAGTGCACAAAAAAACTTTAAAGAAAAGTAATAATAACTTAACCGACCTAGTTTTGTGGGCAAATTTTACTTACAAATTATCGACCTCCTACTTTAGGTGGGGTTTTTAAAAAATAAAAAGAATTTTGTATGGTTAGTTACAGAATGTAACATTGACACCAAACTCAGAAACCAAACTGGCTTTATTTTCCACAATTGCTCTTATTTATAACTTAATTTAATATTTACAATATAACCATTGCATCGGATTTGCTAATGAAAACCGATGCGTGAGAAATGGAATAATTATTTAATGAAATACCAGTGGCTTGAGAAATATAATATTTGTTTAATTTGTTTATAAACATTTAATGAAATGCCAGTAGCTTAAGAAATATAATATTTGTTTAATATGTTTATAATTATTTAACGAAATGCCAGTGGCTTGAGAAATGGAATATTTGTTTATAATTGCCATAAGGGCACTGTGGGAAGTGTACTGTTAACTCCCTCTTTCTTTAAGAGAATCGCCCCGATTCTGTAATTTTGTTTGTAAGTTGAATAATTTTAACGGTTAATTCATTAAAAATTTCCTCTTGTTTTATTGACTGTCTATTTTTTTTCCATCTCTCAACCACTTTGTTGATCTTAAAAAATATATATCGTCAGCTTAATGTGAAAATATGCTAAGTCACTTTTTTTGAAAAACTGTATTTTAATGCAGTTTTAAAACTGAATTCAAAATACAACGATCACAAAAAAAATATTTAAATTTTTAATTTTACGCTCTGTGGGCAATGATGTGTAAATGTACTAAGTCTTCAGCTGTTCAAAAAAATGTGCTAAGTCAACCAGTCAATAATATCAATCTGAATTACTAGTCATTTCTTTGTGTGCGCATTTTATTTACTTATTTAATTCATTCAGTTTAAAAGTGAATGCTTTGTTCTTGTTGTTGTATTAACGATAAAGACACTCCCCGAAGACTTTGGGCCGGGGAGTGCCACGAAATCCCCCAAGGAAAGATTCCCAAACACAAAATCCCCAAAGAAAAAAATACCCAAACACAAAAATCCCAAATTCAAAATCACCAAAATCAAAATCCCCAAAATCAAAATCCCCAAAATCGAGGCTAAAAACAAAATCCCAGTGCTATGATAAACATCATGACCGTGTAAAAAATAGTAATATCTCTTTCCTCTTTCATTCATATTTATGTATGTATAACTATATATTCACGTTTTCATTTTCATTTCATTTCATTTATTTATTGACAGTATTAGCACAATAAGATCTTGTATGATCTTTTATAGTGCAACAATGGTTACATAATAATGAGTATAATTTTTTAAAACTTAAAACTTAAAAATGTATATATTATTCCATAAAGTAATAAAAGTGATAATATATAAGTTTCACAAGAATTGTGACAAGGACATTTAGCAACAATGATTGACTAGATTAATAAGTAGCTAAACTTAGATTCTAATTTATATAAACTTTACCAAAGAAAGAAAATATAACATTTTTAAGGTTGTTCTACTTAAACTACTGCGAACCGAGTTGGGGATAGAGTTCCAAATGCGGATAGCATTGACAAAGAAAAGTCTTGCAGAGTTTAGATAATTGTAGCTGGGCACGATCAAGTCATTTATGCGAGCAGATTTAGAGAATGTTAGCTTGTTATATAAATAAGTAGACATTTTATCAGCAATCACACGACACAAAAATATACAGTTCCTTGCCTTAAGATACTCAGATATTTCACAACCCAAGAGACTCGTTCGCCACGCTGATATATGATCATACCTAGCCAACCCGAAGACATACCGCGTGATATGATTAAAGGCGGCATCAATGTTTTGGCAATACATATTTTTACTTATCCATATATAGGACTGCTAGTCGCTCTAATTCGAACAAGCTAACAGAAGCGTGTACTACGCAGAAGGACATCACCGTGGCGGCAGCCACGGTTATACCACACACCCGGACTTGGCATGACGTAGCCCAGGGTCATTTTTTATAAGCGCGGCCGAAGGCCGCCTATGCAGAAGGTTGGTATGGATTATTAGCCTTTTTTGATCGCGGCGATTTTAAACCTAATTTGAATTTATTTCACACATAAAATGGGGATTTTGTGTTGGGTTTTATGAGTTTAGGGATTTTGATTTTGGGGATTTTGTTTTGGGGATTTTTATTTTGGGGATAACTTGAAAGACCCGATGTTGATGGTCCTTTGCCGGATATAGATCCGGTACGTTCCGGTAACAAAGCACTATTAAGGTACTAGCCCGACCATCTCGGGAACGATTTATATGACCACATTAAACCTTCCAGGCCATCCCGCCCTTCCCACCCCTGGCTCCATGAGGAACTTGGGGTCGCCAGAGCCTCGGCTGTCAATGAAACATGATTCGCCACGGGTAGGTGAGGTTGGCAATTGGGTTGGAGAAGCCATATATTGCATTGGCAACCCCTTCAGAGGGTTGCGAACACAACCCCTTGAAATTTGATTCACCCAATTGAGACATGCCTTTGGTGTTTGATAAATGCTTTGTACTGACTTTTATCTACTTCAATTTTTACATGTCGATAACTACATGCTTTCTTACAGACTAGTCAATAAATAATAGTTAAAAAAAAAAACTAAAAAAACACGCTTTTATAGCTAACCGAACTAAAAAATAGAAAATAATTTTCAGTTAAAAAGAGTTTATATAACAGTAGTAGAAGGTCAACCAATCATTTATAGTTAATCATCTCAAAATAAAATTATAATAAAATTTAAGTTATTAACAGAATAAAATAATTCACAGTAAAAAGCCTGGGGTGCATTTGACTACATTTCATATCTTTCCTCTCAGATAGATGCCAATAGATTGATTGTAGCATTTAATATCAAGCACCCCACGCTTTTTACTGTGAATTAAATTATTCTGTTAATAACTTAAATTTTATTATAGTTTTATTTTGAGGTGATTAACTATAAATGATTGTTTGACCTTCTACTACTGTTATATAAACTTTTTTTAACTGAACATTATTTTCTATTTTTTAGTTCGGTTTGCAATAAAAGCGTGTTTTTTTAGTTTTTTTAAACTATTATTTATTTTTAATTTATTAGTTCAAGTAATTTTAAAAGTTTTGGTCGAGAGTGATGGATCCTCGAAACGCCAGCGGTCCATGGATGAATCCAACCCCACGGCACCGAAAAGGGCCAAGACTCAGGGGGGCTGGACGCGGTCCTTCGCCAAAATTGCCAACGGTCGGCAGATCATTGGCATTATAGACGAGAGCAGCGAAGATGGCAGGATCCCGAAACAACAGTGGAAGTGGATCGAGGCCGCGCTCGCTACGGTGCCCGTTAAGATTAAGAAAGACAACCCTGGTCCACCGCCATTTTACACCGATGCAGGGTGGTTCCAGGGCAATATCGAGCTAATTGCCTGTGACGACGCCAGGTCGGTAAACCCCTATAGGGCCGCCGTCACGCTGATAGGGGTGGTATATCCGGGGCGCGCCTCAAGGTAGTGGAGGCGTGTGATATCCCCTCACGACCAAGGGCTAGAGCCTGGGTTCCAGTGACGCCAACGGACCCAGCTGACATCCTGGAGCTGCTCCAGGAGTACAACCCGCCACAGGTTTGGAAGTCAACCCGGTTAAAACCGAGCTTGTCCTCTTTACGAGGAGGTACAAAGTAATCTTACACCGCCAAGAATTGGGGGCACGTTCTTAGCGTTTAGCGATCAAGTCAAGTATTTGGGAGTCATTCTGGATAGGAAGCTATTATGGAGTGACCATATAGTGGAGCGATCAAAGAAGGCAGCAGCAGAGCTTTTCACCTGCAAGAGGACAATTGGCACCTCCTGGGGATTCTCTCCTAAGGTCACCTACTGGATTTACACAGCAATTGTGCTCCCGATTCTTCTTTATGATGCCTTGGTCTGGTGGCCTGCACTAGCTAAAAGTACCTATCTTAAAATGCTTCAAAAGGTGCCACGGGATTCGAAGCTCTGCATTACCGGGGCTCTCGGCTCCACTCCACATTCCGTTACATACATACATGGAAAAATAGATACATAGATAGATACAGGCCAAGCTAATAAAAGTGTGTTAAAAAGGGCTACAGTATGCTCTTTCGTAGATGTGCAATGTATCTCCTTCTATCGTTAATAGAGGAATGCCTTCTTCGCATTATGTGCAAGGTTTCAAATCTATGGCCATTTGGGGTGGTCATAAGATCAATTGACCTTATATCCGTTAACCTTGTGTCACCCCACCATCACATTATTGCATTGTCATTGAGCCTTGATACGTGTGAAAGTTTCAGTCAAACGTATGGCCATTCAAAGTGGTAATAAGGCCAATTGACCTTATGGCCGTTGACATTATGTCACCACATTAATGCATTTTCATAGAGCCCTGATACGTGTGCAAAGTTTCAATCAAACTTATGGCCATTCAAAGTGGTAATAACGCCAATTGACCTAATGGCCGTTGACGTTATGTCACCACACCATCACGTTAACGCATTGTCATCGAGCCTTGATACGTGTGCAAAGTTTCAATGAAACTTATGGCCATTCAAAGTGGTAATAAGGCAAATTGACCTTATGTCAACGCACCATCACATTAATGCATTGTCATCAAGCCTTGATACGTGTGCAAAGTTTCATTCAAACTTATGGCCATTCAGCGTGATATTAGGGCCAATTAACCATATGGCCGTTGACCTTATGTCACCACACCATCACATTAATGCGTTGTCATCGAGCCTTGATACGTGTGCAAAGTTTCAATCAAACTTATGGCCATTCAAAGTGGTGATGAGGCCAATTGACTTTATGGCCGTTGACCTTATGTCACCGCGTCAGCACACTAATGCATTGTCATCGAGCCTTGATACTTGTGCAAAGTTACAATCAAACTTATGGCCATTCAAAGTGATAATAAGGCCAATTCACCTTATGGCCGTTGACCATATGTCACCACACCACCACAATAATGCATTGTCATCGGTCCTTGATACGTACGCAAAGTCTCAAAGTGATAATAAGGCCAATTGACCTTATGGCCGTTGACCTTATGTCACCACACCACCACATTAATGCATTGTCATCGGTCCTTGATGCGTATGCAAAGTCTCAAATTAATCAGACTTCTAGAAACCGGTGAAATTAAAGCTCACAGATTCCGTTACATACAGGCCAAGCAAATAAAAGCGTGTTAAAAAGGGCCCCAGTATGCTCTTTCGTAGATGTGTCATGCATCCACTTCTATCATTAATAAAGGAATGCATTTTTCGCATTATGTGCAAGGTTTCAAATCTATGGCCATTTGGGGCGGTCATAAGTTTAATTGACCTTATGTCCGTTAACCTTATGTCACCCCACCATCACATTATTGCATTGTCATCGGTCCTTGATATGTATGCAAAGTTTCGAATTAATCAGACTTCTAGAAACCGGTGAAAATTATTATGTCACCCCCCCCCCCCCCCCCCCCCCCATTACATTGTCATCGAGCCTTGATACGTGTGCAAAGTTTCAATCAAACTTATGGCCATTCAAAGTGGTAATAAGGCCAATTGACCTTATGTCACCACACCATGACGTTAATGCATTGTCATCGACCCTTGATACGTATGCAAAGTTTCAATCAAACTTATGGCCATTCAAAGTGGTAATAAGGCCAATTGACCTTATGGCCGTTAATCTTATGTCACCTCACCATCACATTAATGCATTGTCATCGAGCCTTGATACGTGTGCAAAGTTGCAATCAAACTTATGGCCATTCAAAGTGATATTAAGGCCAATTGACCTTATGGCCGTTGACCTTATGTCACCACACCACCACAATAATGCATTGTCATCGGTCCTTGATACGTACGCAAAGTCTCAAAGTGATAATAAGGCCAATTGACCTTATGGCCGTTGACCTTATTTCACCACATTAATGCATTGTCATCGGCCCTTGATGCGTATGCAAAGCCTCAAATTAATCAGACTTATAGAAACCGGTGAAAGTTAAGCTCAAAGATTCCGTTACATGCAGGCCAAGCTAATAAAAGCGTGTTAAAAATAGAAAACAATTCAAGCTTAAACTTATATAAGCTGTTATTAAAATTAATAGCACTACTGAATCTATTTGCTATGTAGATGTATAGTCCTACTTATAGGTTCATTCATAGCATAATTCGTTTTATGAGTTATTTCGATAAATAACACAGCCCGCCCAAAATTCAACCATTATTTAGACCCAGAAACCAGACTATATATTTCCCAAGGTTTATGATGTGCTGATTCCAAATCTGGCATTGCTCTATCAGCTCTGGTTTGTGATATATTCCAATCTAAATGTGCAAAAAACACCGTTTTTGTCCATATTTGAGGTAATGTAGCCTTGCATATGTTTTCTTTCACCAAAATTAAAGGATGGCATTTTTTAACACAAGTCTTATTCTTTCAAATGGCGTTGAGCTTGCTAAAACATCATTTCCTTTCGCTGAGATATCGTATTTTGAAATTTTCATGTTTCTAAATTTCCCTACACCTGAAAATCGATTGAGATAACATACGATCTAGTCGATTACTAATTTTCTTGAATTGAGTCTTATTTTTCTTAAAATTTTGCTCACACCATAAGTTTTCTAACTCACCACACCCCTAAACTGTCTAACCCTCGGGTACCAAGTCACACACAGCCGTATCCCCTAGAAACCACCCCTATCATACCGCAAGCAGGCCAACCCACTTAACCCTGGGGACAGCGTTTACTCGCATATTTTTCCTAAAATAAGTCTTATTTATCTAGATATCTCACACCACAAGTGGGCTAACTAACTTAACTGTTAACCCATGAACTTCCGTATCCCTTAACCCCTAGAAACCACTCCTACCACACCACAAAATTTCAAAACACGATATCTCAGCGAAAAACTTAATGATATTTGAGCAAACTCAACGGCATTTGAAAGAATAAAACTTGTGTTCAAAGATGCCATCCATTAATTTTGGTGAAAGGAAACATCTGCAAGGCTACATAAACTCAAATATGGGCAAAAACGGTGTTTTTTGCACTTTTAGATTAGGATATCTTGAAAACCAGAGCTGATAAGCAATTTCAAGGCCAGATTTCGATTCATCGCATCAAAATCCTTCGAAAATATATAGATCAGTTCCTGGGTCTGAGATGCTGTCAGCCTGTGTAATCTATTATGCCGAAGGTCACGCAGTGGAATATATTGAATGAACTAATTAGACAAATCAGAGCAATTCGTGCTAAAGTTTATTACATTATAGGCAAGCATGAGTGAGATAAAAGTTCTTCTTTAATGCAAAGCCTGAAGTCCAAGCAATTTGCGCCTGCTGGTATGTGATGGGAGGCCGTCTGGCCAGTGAAGCATACGTAAAGCAATATTTGTAAAAAAATGTGAACTCCCTCAATTTTATAGGAGTTAGATTCATAGAAAGGATTCCATATTGTTGAGCAATATTCAAGACCACTGCGGACCAAGGATATATAAAGTGCCTCCAACGTCAGAGGGTCCTTAAAGTCACTGGTGTTACGTCTACTGAACCTAACCATTGCAACAAATTTTGAAACAATGAAGTCAATGTGACTAGAAAAAGAGAATTTGGAGTCAAAAATTACACCCAATTGTTTACTCTCTTGAAAACGATTAAGAGATTTAGCATTTAGTTTGTAGATAAAGTATGTGGCAGTTTTTTTTTTGGAGTAAGACAACACAGCATTCGTTTGAATTTAAAAA
Organism: Eurosta solidaginis; assembly: GCF_040869045.1. Lineage (NCBI taxonomy): Eukaryota > Metazoa > Arthropoda > Insecta > Diptera > Tephritidae > Eurosta > Eurosta solidaginis. The sequence continues at coordinate 204,869,286 of NC_090319.1, forward strand.
TAAATTATTTTCTGCGCACCATCCGCCAAACGAGTCCAGATCAGAACCGTTAGAAATAATTTGACAAATAAATAGTATTTTTTGTCAAATATATAGTTTTAGTGTTATATTTCAATCATTAATGGGGAGGAGTGAGGGGAAAACATATTGAGTAAAAAGTGCTAAGTCAGGAGAAAAAATTTGCTTGAGTGCGGAAATTGTGCTAAGTCATAAAATAGCTGCTGGGTTGGCATACATGATTTTTATTTACCTTTTTCAAAGCTTCTACACTCAATAGCATTGCAATTAAGGTATCCTCAGTCACAGTTTTGAAAAAAGAAGGGTATTTCAAAAATTATTCAGTTTTTTTCGTCTCCTGTAAAATTCGTAAAAGTTGACTTAGCACATTGTCACATTAAGCTAACAATATATTATAATTATAATACATGTTAATACAATAACAATCCAATATACAGGGTGTGATTGTATTTCATTTCTTTCATAGTTGATCAAATTAAAGTTTTCAAATTTCAAATTATAGTCTTTTGACTCAATATAATCTACAATGTCAAAATTACTTACTTTAATATTCCTGACATACTGCCAAATTTTTGAATCTATGTTTTCATATGTAACATTATCAATATTTGTTTGATTTTCAAATGTAACTAAATAAATTCCATCTACTTCTTGATTATCAATAATATGATTCCCTGAAACTAATATAGCACCTTGTTTTATTTCATCTATTTTTTTATTGCTTTCTTTAATTTTTTTACATTTAGCTTTATTTCCAGTTAAAAAATCTGACAAGCAACTATTTGTATTATTAATTTTAAAATAGGTATTTATTAATTCTTTTTTACAATTTTCAACATTAACGTATTTGTTGTTACATTATGCAATTTCTTTTGCAATTAATAGCTTACCATCTGTTTGGGCAATTGGCCTTACTTCAAACAATTTACAATAAAATATAATTTTTGGATATTTTATGTCATCTTCATTTTGCACAATTTTAAAAGTAGACATGTCTATTAAATCTGATATAGACATTCTTCCGTGCTCATTTTCGGTTATATTTTTTATTTCATCAAAATGTTAAATTACTCGATTTAAAATTCCTACTTTTGCTATTGCTATAGTATTAAAGAGATTTTGTAATTCCGACATTAAAAATTCATTTCTTCATTTTACAAGTAATTTAACATATTCATTTCCATTTAAACTTCTTAATGTTTCAGTTAATCTATAAATTTCTTTAAAAATTCCGAGTTTGTAGTGTACTGTTTATTATTATTATCAGTTAATTCGTTCAATTTGTTATTTACTAACACCAAATCATCATGGTCTGGTGATCCCGCTATCCATTTCCATATTGTCCCTAATTTATTAATACCTCTTTTATTTCTTCCACTTTTTCTTTGTAGTTGCCCCAATAAGGTTTCTATTAAACCAGTTTCAATCTGGTAATGGTTTAATGGTTTAATATCTGGTAATTCAGACGTTTCCTGTAAATTATTGTATCCGAATTTTCCGTTGTACAATTTTTTATCTGCCATGAAGAGATTTTCAAAATAAGTTAAATTGGTTATGTGAAAAATTGTTCCAAAGCTGCGGTATAAGGCAACATCACCATCTTCTATTAGTACATAATCCTCCCGTGTATAGTCTACTATATCTGATATCGCTAGAGCGATAATTATTGCTGGTATCATCTAGAAAAATGTATAATTAAGATTTTATATTATCTTTGTGCACTATTCTATTTCTTTGATTAATTTTCACCTTATTGCCTAAATCCTCCTTTAATATCTGTTTTCTATACTCAGGTCTTAATTTATTTCTCTCTCCTATGATTTTCTCGTATATAATATCGCCACATGAATAAGTTTCACATTTTTCTGTTTTGTCTATCTAATACCTTTTCTTGCGCCAATAGTAATTTTTAGTGAGTGTATCGTTTTATTATATTGATGAACCGCTCTATATACTGATTTAGAAAAACTGATCAAATCATATTCTTGCTTCATACATCTCGCAATCTCAATTATCGTTGAATGAAATCTCGCAACCTGTCCATTTGTTATACTGTGATTTGGGTTACAAAAATAAACCTCAATATGAAGTCTCTGCATCAAAGTTTTAAATTGCGCAGTAGTAAATCCTGGTTCATTATCTAGTGTTATCATCTTTACATTAGGCAAACCCTGTAATATCTCTAATACTCTACCTTCCAACTCAATCTTATCCTCAATTCGTTTAATAACCAAAAACTTTGAATATGCGTCAATACATGTAATAAATTTCAAAGATTGAGCTTAAAATATATCCATATGAACCTGTATTCCTTCCTCATTAGCAGGGTTAGGATTTAAAGGCAACAAAAATTTGCAAATAAGCAAAATGGGTTCTCAAAAAGGCAAAAAAAGGCATTTATTTTTCAATTTTTTAAATACAAAGCTTTACGTACAGTTAAATATATTTAAACATATATACAGAGGTTGACTATGATTTTTCACCCTTGCTATCATAGTAGCACAGTGCCACTAAGTGCATTTTAAAATTTTCGGGTACTAACCTCATGCGATTATCGCGAAGCATTGATTTGAATGAACTAAAACTCCTCTAGACATCCACGGAGACTAATGGTGCCCAATTCAAAAACTCCACTTCATTTGTTGTTATATTTTCTGGCCATGTTATAGACTTTTCACCATTCACAATCCCGGCAATTTTTTTATCCCTTGCAGACTTGGATTTGCTTGAAATACCATATTAAATTTTTCCAATATTGCTGTAGCTACTGGCCCTCTGGCCTGTTTTAAATTGTTTTGTATATTCTGAAGCACTTCCAATACATTATTTATTGGCTCACCTAAATATTAATTACTAAATTACCAATCTTAGTATATACTAGCCTAATCCACTACTAATTCGTACACCGTGAACTTTTCAACTCAACATTTATATAATTTCGTTTTAATTTCAATATTTAAAGGAGAAAATCGGTATAAATATACGTTATAAAATCCAACTTTTAAGTAATTTAAAATTTTCCTGAAATAAAAATGTGTTCTGCAATTGAAAATATTGAAATTTAAACGATTTTATAAATAGTCCGTAAGACAATGCATGGTGAATATAAAAAGGCAAGAAAAAGGCAAAGCACCTAGAAAAGGCGGAAAAAGGCGATAAAATCAAAAAAGGCACAAAAAAGGCAAAATAAGAATTTATAATTTTAATAAAAAAGATATCAAACGCGTAATTCTTGATTTCATTTACAGATAGGACCAAGAAGATAAAATAGGCAAATGCCTTAAAATCCTAACCATGCTCATTAGGTATAGGAGCCACTCCAATCGGTATTTTCTTCGGGTGCCTAACATATTTATTTCTATTACAAATATCGCAGTTTCTAATATATTCTCTGAATTGCTTATGCATTTCAGGCCAATAGTACATCTTACAAATTTGCTTTATATTTTCTACAAAACTTCTGTGTGCTCTGTTATGTGTTTGTTCTATTATCGCACCTTGTTCCTCCCTGTTTATTACATCTATAGGAAAATTCGTGGCATACAAAAATTTATTTGTAAACGTTTCCTTTAATTTAGTTTTAATCTCATAGAGATCTTCTGGTGTGCAGTGAATTGCAGTCACACCGTATCGTATTCAATAAAATGTCTTGCCCTACCAAAGTTTATCACTGACTCATGTATGGTAAATCGTCCTTTACTTAGCAATGCTGTTTAAACTGATTCAACGGCTTTTTGTCTCCGGAATTTCCACATTATCTGAGCTTTCCGCAGAATGCTGCTTAGCACGATCTGATGAGTCATCAGATACCTGATTCAAATATTGCCTTGATAACGCATCCGCTACTATATTCACTTTACCTGGTTTATAAATTATTTTTGGAGCATATTCTTCGAACATAGTGTGCCATCTTTTCATTTTAACAATAGGGTTTCTTCGAGAAACCGAAAAATATAATGGCTGATGATCTGTGTGAATCTCCAGATCTGATACCCCATAAAGGTATTTTCTTAAAGTTTTTAATGCCCAAACTATGGTATAAAGCTCTTTTTCGTTTGTCGCATAATTTCTTTCTGTTGAATTTAATGTTTTCGACATAAAAGTAATGGGTCCTGACTTAATAATCCTCCCAATGCGTCATTTGAGGCATCTGTTGCCAATATAAATTTTTTTGTAAAATCCGGCTGAGTTAGTTCGACTTGGTTTGCAAATAATTTCTTTAATCCTTCAAAAGCCATAATTGCGTCTTGTTCTAATCTAACCTCAATTTTTTTAGACATATGCTATGACACATGTCCATTTCCCTGATAAATGTTTCGTCAATGGTTTCGCTATCGCTGCATAATCTTTAATAAATTTTCTATAATAACCTGTCATAGCCAGAAAACTACGAAGCTGTCTCACTGTTTTAGGTAATTGATACCTTGAAATCGCTTGAATCTTTTCCGGATCAGTTTTAATAATATTGTTTGCTAAAAATTCTACTTCCTTTCAGTAAAGTTTCGATTTTTCCAATGAAATTTTCTTATTTGCTTTCTTCAACGTATCAACAACCGTCTTTAAATGCTCCGTAAATGTTTTGGAAAACACAATGATATCATCTATATATACGTGACAAAATTTGCCAATGTAATCCTTAAGAACGCTATCCATAGCTCTTTGAAAAATACCAGGTGCGTTTTTCAGTCCAAAAGACATTCTTAGTAATTCATACTTCCCGTTATTTACTGAAAATTGCTGTCTTTTCCACATCACTATCCTTCATGAAAATTTGGTGAAATCCTGACTCAAGGTCAATTGTAGAAAAATATTTAGAACCCCCCAAATTAGACAGTATGACATTGCTGTCTGGAATTGGATATTTATCCGAAACTTTTACTTCATTTAATTTTTTAAAGTCCACAACCATCCTCAACTTTTGTGTACCATCTTCATTTATGCCTTTTTTTGGTACAAACCAGATAGGTGAACTGTATGGGCTATATCTTGGACGAGCCACACCATCTTGTAACAAAACCCTGATCTCCTCATTAACAAAGCTATTTGCAGCTAGCGGATATTGATACTGCTTACTCCAAACCGGAGTATTAGTCGTAATACGAATCTCTGCTCTAACATCTGTCCTAAACTGAAAATTCATATTTATTCCAGAATGAATTTTCTTAATTTCCGCCATTATTTCCTTTTCCATAACAATAAATTTATTTGACCCTTTCCCAAAGTATTTTCATTTTCTAAATTTTCCTGTCGCTCGGATTCACTTCCAAGCTAAATATTTCTTCTTCTTTATCATTATTTATTATCAACCTCTTCTTTTCAAGATTAATTACCGCTTTTATATCTCTCAAAACTTACATCCGATTAATAAATCTGCTTCTAAATTTTCAATTTCTTAAAAAATTTTCTTTTTACCAAACAACGTTATAAAATGATAGTAACATATTATTGAATATCCATTAATTGTTTTAACTCTTTTTTGTATAGCCAATTCATTTCTTTTCATGTAAATACCTGAATTTATATAGCAGCTAGTTGCTCCTGTGTCAACTAAGGTTTTAAAATGTTTACCTATTGCTCTGTCATACAAGAAAATGTATGGCAACGCTAATTTTGGTCTAAAAAATTATCCTCATTTATATTATTAACACGTAATGTTTTATTGGGCGGTTGCACGGTCTGCTGCGTGCTTCCATGTGGTCTTTTTTCTATATTACCACTTTGATTGTTATTATTTTGGTAATTATAAGCAGGTTTTAGCTGCGGCCGATTTTGTACCCTGATGCTGGAATCAACATCCATTGGGGTCGGTCGGGGTTGCTCTCCTTCAATTCGTTGGTAAAATTTCTTTGGGGCTGTTCTTGTGCAAACCTCAGATTATTATTGGAGTTTCTTTTATGGCTATAGTTATTTTCCCCATTATTTGCTGAAGGCGAAAAATGGGTCGGCCTACCGAACTGTAAAGCACAATTTGCTCGCATACTATTAGATTCCAATTCCTGGGCCTTTGCCAAAGCGTTCGGCAAATCACTTGGCGACAATGAAAATTCCCATTCAGTCCGGTTATAAATATGCGTAAAGCATCTCGCCTATTGTTGGAATTAAGTTCCCTAGTGTCTGAACTGTCAGTACCGTAGGTCATGATCGTTTTATTTATTAACAATGTTAATTTCTCGTTAACCTTTTTGTAATAATCAATTATTGAATAAGAGCCCTGTGTCAAAATGCTCATCTCTTGTTCAATGATGTGGGCTGGCCTCTTGTCGGCGTATGCAAAATCTAATCGTGCCAAAATGGCATCAAAATTAAGCACTGTCCCATGATTTGATAACAAATCATTGGCTTCCTGGGTGAACTTATTTCTCAATATCGTTAATGCAGCGAAATACCTACGGCTGCCTCTAACGTATAAACTCATCGTGTTATTAGCGGATTCCCTCCAACTAACATATTTGCTTTGCTTTCCCGTGAATTCGGGAAACGACTTTATTATCTCTAAAGACTCCTCGCATATTATTTACTGGTTGATAATCTCAGGCTTGTACTCCGCAATGGTAGCTGCCTGAGTCATCCCCTCGATTTGCCTGCGCAATTCCGCTACCTCTAATTTTAATGAAGCGTTAGTCGCGGCTATTAACCTAGCCCCTAGGGCTTCATTTTCACCTTCTAACGACATACTTCTAAATACTTGTATCAACAAATCCCCACTTAAATATTTTTAGTAATTGTTTTTAAATAGCGTAATTACAAGTGTTTAGGCAGGATGCCTAACTTTTCCGCATCTGATTGCGACCCCCCCAATGCAACTCTGCAAATCGATACTCGATACTCGAATTAATTTATAACCACCCACACCATCACCCTCATGCATGTGCATGCATGTACATGCGCGTGTATGTGTGCTTTTTGTCAGCACTCATGCATATGCATGTCGGGGTTGATGTGTGGGTGCCTTTCCCCTCCAAAACGGAGGATTTTGCGGGTCAACGGTTGTAGCTTGCTATACAACCGGCCTCTTTGATTTCAACAGCCAACCAGTTAACATCTGCCGCCAGCGATCTCTGCCGTATTTCTGCGTTTATCCAGGTAATATTGTAACTATTGCTAGTTTTACTTTTACCCAATAAATCACATATATTATAACGAGAAATCTCGTCTATTTGCTTATTTTCATTTCCAACCCGCTTACTCCCGCTGAGATCGACCCGGTGCGCCCACCTCTCCAGGATTAGACGCACACCGGCCGAACATTTGGTCCTATCTCACCAGGAATTGGAAACAGCACCTTAACAATACAGTCCACAACATAATTAGCCCGAAAAATTCATCAGGAAAAGTATTTTGCCCACCAACAAAAAAAGTCTATTATTTAATACCAACGTCAAAACACTGAGCAAGCGACAGCCAGCGGAAGCCACTGCATCACACAAACTACTTACCACATAAGCACCACTATACAAATCGCCATAAAAAGCCAGAGTAAGTGCAATATTTCTTGCCACATTTTTTTTGGTTGGTTAAAAACTATAAATAAAAAGTGCGAAAAATCATTTAAAGTGCCATACGTGATTGTAGTTAACCGCGAAAAGTGTGAAAAAACTGTGTAGTGCCAAAAAAGAAAATAAGTGCAAACGCGTTGCATTAACGTCGGTTAAGATTCCTTGTGACTATCTGGTCTGTCCCCCCACCAGCGGTAAGGCTCTCCAGACACAGCACAGGGAAGAGGTGTACATAACCTCACTTTCACAAAAATTTCACGCCATTTGACTGCGGAAAAATTTAATTTCTTTTGCGTCACTATTATTTTCACTAATTTCCTTAATCAATCTTGTTACACAGTTTTTTGTTCTTTGTTGCATAAGATCTATTTCACGGTTTCACACTTTTCGTCGAGTTTATATCAACGCACACTTAGTATACAATACAATTTAACTTGGAAGTGGCGAGTGGCCCCCTTTATTTACACAAAACACTTTGGTGTTGCTTCCCCCGCTCCCTGTTTTACGGCACAATAATCTGCAAAGTCAGACAAAAATAAACAAATTAAAAGTAATAATCAATTCTGCGTAATTTTAATAGTTGTTGGTTGGGTGTTTCGCTCAGGTTTTTTCAAGTTTATATCCCTTGGTTAATTCGCTCTCCACTTTTCAACCATGAACATGGACTCCTACATTAGATTGGCCGATCGAATAATCGAATTCGAGGCCGATTTTAATGATATCAATGCGGCTCTGCACACTATACACACTCTTGCAATACAGCAAAAAGAGTTGCAAGCTAAGTGGGACAAAGCAGAGAACGCCCTAGAGGAGTTGTTTGGCTCTGACACGCTCGACGCAAAGAAAATTGCAGCGGTCAAGATCAAGTTGGCTGAACTTCAAGCCAATTTGAAGGAGGAAAAAGATAGGGCAGTCAAACCTGAGGGAGAACGTGCGCGCGAACATAGTATCCGCCTGCCAGCTTGTGATACTGAGGTGTTCAAGGGCGACTACCTATCTTGGCCAACGTTTCGTGACCTGTTCACGGCCATATACAAAAACAACAGTCGCCTAAGCCCGGTAGAAAAGTTGTTCCACCTCAATCAGAAAACTCAAGGTGAGGCAAAGGACATCGTCAAGAAATGTCCCTTGACAAATGAAGGCTTCGAAACAGCCTGGAAAAACCTATGTGAGAGATACGAGAATAAGCGGATTCTCGTAAACTCACAACTACAAATTTTGTTTAATCTAAAAAAGATAGATAGCGAGTGCGGCAGCTCTATCAAAACCTTACAGCGCGACATAAATAATTGCTTGGCATCTTTAAAAACACATCAGATCGATGTTTCAAATTGGGATGCGATTATTACCTATTTATGTTCGACGAAATTACCTGAAAATACGTTGGCTCTCTGGGAGCAGAGCATTGACCACAAGACGGACATATCCAAGTGGGAGGATATGGACAAATTCTTGTCAAATCGTTTCCAGACACTTGAAACCGTGTCTGGTTTTACAGGGAATGCCACTTCTAAAGTGCAAAAATCAAACACGTCGCGCCAGTCGACGGAAAACCTTACAAAAAGACTTGGTGCTTTTCAAACCAAAGTAACCAAGCAAACAACAAAATCAATATGTAAAATGTGCAAATCTACGGAGCACAGATTACGCAACTGTTCACGTTTTTGCGATTTAAATCCGGTAGAAAGGATTAAATTCGTCAAATCCACAAACGGCTGCCTGAATTGTTTATCCCCAGGACACACAGTGACGAGGTGCACCAGTTCGTACAACTGTTCCAAATGCCACTCTCGTCACCACACGCTCCTGCATGCGGACACACTTCAGCAACCGGCGGTACGAAATCCCTTCAAAGATGCGGATAATGCCCCATCAACTTCGGCACAGGCAAGGAAAAGACAGGAATCGGGACAACCACCTTCCTCGGCGAATCAGAATGTCAAATCCTGCCATGCCAATTCCAGCACAGGCGTGCTATTAGGAACTGCTCGCGTACACATTCACCATAATGGTACCGACTTCTCCGCGCGGGCATTAATTGATTCTGGGTCTGAATGTTCCTTTATAACTGAAAGACTGAAACGCAGAATCAATTTGCCAGCGAGGAAAATGCATGCCCATGTTTCAGGCATCACAAATGCGGTGTCAGCTCAGGTGAAAGAAGCATCCAACATCGAACTACGTTCACCAGTGGATCCCTGCTTCAGCCTGACTACACCCGTACTCGTTCTAGCGAAACTCACTGGGAATCTTCCATCCTGCCATATTAACGCAATGACTATGCAGGCATTCCCAGACTTGGTTTTGGCAGACAAGAGGTTCTACATCAACGAAGACGTAGACCTCATACTTGGCGGAGACGTATATCCCCAAATTATAATGAGCGGTATAAAGAAGAATGTGTTAAACACACTCTTAGCCCAAGAGACAGTGTTCGGTTGGATACTAACCGGTCGTATCGAATCACCGAATCCAACGAAGAGCATTATGTCTTTCTACAACGAGGTTGCCTTAGACAACCAACTCAAAGCTTTCTGGGAGGTAGAAAATGTACCCAAAAATAAAATATTAAATGAGGAGGAAAGGTACTGCGAACAATTATTCAAGGAAACAACGAAACGTGATGAAGATGGAAGATACACCGTATCGTTACCATTCAGGCAGGATTACCCTGATAACATTAATTTGGGACCGTCCCTGAAACGCGCATGCTCTCAATTCTTCCGGAATGAGGGGCGACTAATAAAAAACCCAGAGTTAGGTAAAGAATATGGTCGAGTGTTGTCAGAATATGATACGCTCGGACATATGAGAAAATTAAAAAAGAATATTTCATCCGACGACTCGGATCATTATTTCCTGCCCCACCACGCCGTTATTAAAGCGGAAAGTACCACTACAAAGGTACGCGTAGTATTCAATGCCTCGAGCCCTACGGCAAACGGGAAGAGCCTAAATGATATTCTACTCCCAGGCCCAGTTCTACAAGCCGATTTACCCATACTTATCTTACGATGGAGACTATACCGCTTCGTATTCAATAGCGACATAGAAAAGATGTATCGACAAATTTGGGTGAACGAAAATCACACCAAATTTCAAAGAATTGTCCATCGAACATCCTCCAACGAACCCATCAGTCTTTACGAACTAAAGACTGTCACCTTTGGTGTAAACTGCGCCCCCTACCTCGCGATACGGTCACTTCTACAATTGGCTGATGATGTAGAAAATACCCACCCAATAGCATCGGGTATATTACGCGAAAGTATGTATGTCGACGACGTTTTGTCTGGAGGACATACAATAGCGTCAACCATCAGAGCAAGAAACGAGATTCGCGAAGCATTACACTCAGCTGGCTTTCCACTGCGCAAGTGGACATCAAATTGTGAGGAAATCCTTCAGGACATCCCCAAAACGGATTTGCTCAGCAAGGACTTTCTAGCGTTTGAAGAGGCTAGCTCCGTGAAGGCACTCGGAATACGATGGAACGCGCACTCAGACATGTTTTACTTTACAGCAGGAATTTTAGGAACTGGCGAGAACACCACCAAACGCGCAATCCTCTCCGCTATAGCCAAACTTTTCGACCCTTTAGGCTGGCTTGCACCAATGGTCATAGTGGCAAAAATCCTAATGCAGCATATCTGGTTAGAGGGCACCGGGTGGGACGAACCTGTCTCCCCAACTACCTTAGAACGGTGGAAAAATTTCACCCAACACTATAACGAAATAGATAACATTAGGATACCGCGATGGGTAAATTTTACGCCCGAGGACGACATCGAAATTCATGGTTTTTGCGATGCATCGGAAAAGGCATATGCAGCAGCGATCTACATGCGCGTAAAAGGGGACGATAAAATTGTCACAAATCTCTTGCTAGCCAAAACCCGAGTAGCTCCAGTGAAGACCATCTCGCTACCACGTTTAGAACTCTGCGGCGCCGTGCTGCTCGCAGAAATGATGGAATCAATATTCCGAAACATTCATTTGGGACCAGCAAAAGTTCACCTCTGGACGGATTCAACCATCGTACTCGCATGGATACGCAAGCCGCCCTGTACTTGGTCAACCTTCGTCGCACATCGAACCACCAAAATCCTCGACATGGTCGGTAACAAGGACTGGCTTCACGTGGACTCGGAATCTAACCCAGCGGATTTAGGAAGCAGAGGACTACTAGCGTCAGATTTGGTCAACTATTCGTTGTGGTGGCAGGGGCCTTCTTGGCTACAAGAAGACAATTCTCACTGGCCAGCACAAGACGCCGATTACAACACGTCCGTTGAGGAAAAGAGGGCACAATCGTATGCCACGACAAGGGCAGATCATACAGATATTCTTGAAAGATTTTCCGATTTGCCACGAGCTTTGAAAGTCTTATCTTATGTTAGGAGATTCTATAAAAGAACGCATCCTAAAACCAAAGCAGTGTTCCAAGAAAAGTCGTGCATAATCTCAGCCGATGAGATTAAGGCAACGACTCAAGCATTAATACGAGTCTGCCAGAAACAATTTTACGGTACCGAATACTTAAAATTAAAGAATAGGGAACCTATTGATCGGAAGAGTGAAATCCTATCACTCAACCCATACATCGTCAAAGATGACATTATCAGAACAGGAGGGCGTCTAGGGGCTTCAAAGGACATGTCATACAACGAGCGGCACCCGATCATATTGCCTTACAAGTGTAAGCTGTCTCGCCTTACAGTTATGATGGCTCATCATGACTCCCTTCATGGCGAGAACCAGCTCATGCTCCGTCTTATCCGAACCCAATACTGGATACCGAACGTCAAGACCATGATCAGAGCCATCATACACAATTGCAAAACCTGCATTATTCATCGAAAGCAGGCACAGTCCCAACTTATGGGTATCCTTCCCTGCGAACGGACTACTTTTACCCGCGCGTTCACCAATACCGGGGTAGACTTCGCGGGGCCTTTCGACATCAAAAGCTACCGCGGTAGGGGATGTCGACTGTCCAAAGGCTACGTATGCCTATTTGTCTGCTTCTCCACTAAGGCCATCCACCTAGAAGCCGCTAGTGACCTAACCACCCCATGCTTCCTCGCAGCCTTTTCGCGTTTTATCGCGAGAAGAGGATGTCCAAAAAACATCTACTCCGACAATGGTACGAACTTTGTCGGAGCTTCCAGATCTCTACGATCGGAATTCAAAGCCTTCCTGGCAGAAAGCCGAGACAAAACAATCTCCAAGTATAGCCATCAAGCATTAACTTGGCATTTTATTCCCGCTGGGGCTCCACATATGGGCGGCTTGTGGGAGGCGGGAGTGAAGAGCTTCAAAAGCCACTTCAAAAGGATCGCGTCTTCCCATAAGTACACCATAGAGGAGTTCCAAACCCTTCTGTGCAGGATTGAGGCGTGCCTCAACTCGCGCCCTCTCAGTCCAGGGTCGAATGACCCAACGGATCTGGAGCCACTAACTCCAGGACATTTCCTCACGGGCAGCCATCTACTGGCTCCGCCAGAGCCGGATGCGAGTGAGAGCCCTGCCTCGATGATCAATCGGTGGCAGAAACTCAAAGCCCTCCATCACACTTTCTGCAAGCGATGGAAAACCGAATATCTCACCGAGATCCAGAAACGATACAAGTGGAAACATCCACAACCTAATCTAAAACCCGGAGACCTAGTTGTTATCAAAGAGGACAACCTCCAACCCAACGAGTGGAGAATGGGCAGAATCGTCAACACACACCCAGGCCCTGATAACCGTGTGCGTGTTGTTGACGTTCATACAACCAGGGGACAAATAACTAGACCAATTACGAAATTGGTGCTCCTTCCGTCCCACGACAAGGAGAATTAAATGTAAGGGGGCAAACCCCGCCTTCCAAAACCCCAAAAACCAACATCCTATTTCCCTCGACTACCTAAAATCAGAGGCCCACGGTTGGTGATAGCATAGAAAGCAAATTAAGGAACCCGCGTCTTCGTATCTCTCTACCCCTAAGCCTGCGTTTCTCCCGAGCCATATATTATAATCAACCCCCCGGTCTCGTGATGGTGCGAGTCTACCGGAGGGGAATCCTAAAACGTACTACGCGATGGCAATGGGGAAAGGGAGCGCGGGACATGAAGACGCGTTTCAACCACGCGCCGTGATGCCCCGCTATCCCTAAGCTTGTGGCTATGCCCTAATCAACCCCCCGGTCTCGTGATGGTGCGAGTCTACCGGAGGGCGATCCTACATCTTCTCTTTTTTTTCTCTACCTCCGGTCTCGTTTCGAGTCTGCCGGAGGGACTCCTACACCTGAATACGGAGCGAGACGCACGAAGACGCGGGAGAGCGTACAAAAAGCTCGCAAACAAAAAAACATTTTTCTTTTCCGATCTAAGTTTTTTTTAACAAGACTAACCGGGGGCCCCCTGAACAGAAAACCCCATAATTCACTCGCTCACCCAGAGCGAGGACACCAGAAAATCCCCGAATTCACTCGCCCGCCCCGAGCGAGGACACCAGAGACCATCCCATTCACTCGTTATCCCATAACGAGGACATCATAACAACCTACCGCAGAAGGGTGAACCGATCTGCCACAGAACCTAAAGGCTTTCAGCCCATTATCTTTCTCACTTTCCAAAAATTTTACCCAAAAGTCACTCGCTCCCCAGAGCAAGGACACCAGAACCCTAACGCAGAGCCAGGATCTGCCACATATTGCATCAGCACTCGGTCAAATGCACGAGGCCAACAGCACCGAAGCGGGCCTAGCAATCAGGACTCCAATAGTTATAATTCATAAGAACAAAGTACACGTCATGTAGGAAGTCTACAATAAAAGCTTTCCCAAACAAACATTAAGCTTACAAAGCGTTGATGTTGGTTCACAAATTGTGTAAACAAAATAAATGAAACCTCATAAAAATTTACTAAAAGAAAGCATGTTATAAGTGGCCTCCAAAAAGCCCTTATAACTAACAATTCTTTTTAGACGGATTGTCAAAAGGTTTTGAACATTGATCTTGAATACCTTTCAAAAGGTCTTCAAACATTTCTCCAATTAGGGTGAATTTCAGTTTAAGCATAAACACCGAAAGTCTGGGCTCACAATTTGTGTAAGAAAACCATTCCATTCATAAATATGTGCGTTCGTGCTAACGATAATCGAACACAGACCAGTATTATCAAACTACCGACGCACTAAAGTAAATACTGATTGTTGCCTTGTTTTCGAAATTTTATACATATTATAGTTTGTTGGAGAACTTGGTAGTTACTTGGGCTGCTGAGTAGCTTCTCATCCCATGTCGCCTACATCTTCGAATCATGCTATCTCAATGTCAAAAATTTCCCAATTCCGGACTTTTCTCCAAACCGCCCTATATTAGAGTGAGAGTGAAGAACACTTCATCCCGGAATGTATTTCATTAACAAAAATGCTTTGAACTTATGCTCGGAGAGGGAGTTTTTTTCGCAACATAGTGCATTTTTTGAATAAAAGTCCAACGTGTGGCATTTTCTAAACAATGCCTGAAAGAGTGACCAACCCAACATGACCTTATCCATCACGAAATGTTCAGTAGAAACCGAATCATTTCCCCCACAACATATTGGCACTTGCAAAACCATTATCACTACTACTAGACTACTAGATTCTTCCCGCTTACTGGAGTACGAATGGGAATTTCAAAACCCCAATCAAAAACGGAATCGTTTCGTAATTTCACCTAAGTCAAAAAATTTTGGAAGTGGGAAAAGGTTCCCTAACCTTGAGCAGTATCCGGCACCCCTTACCACTGGTGGGGGGAAGTGCCAGACTTACAAAAGGTCGTTGAAAGCGGGAGGGCATCCCACCGGGTGGATGCTCCCCTTACCTCGAACAGTATCTGATACCCCTTACCACTGGTGGGGGGAAGCGTCAGACTTGAGCGAGGCCTTAACTAACAAAACCAAACACATCACGCAGTATCTGCCACCCCTTACCACTGGTGGGGGGAAGTAGCAGACTGACGCACCGTTTTCCCTACCATCACAACCTCAACGCCGATCACGGCAATCTTCAACAAAATTAACAAAAGCTTTATTACATTCCGTCCAGTACAAGTAGCAACGATAATACGAGCACTCAACAATAACAACAATATCCTCAAAATCATACATTAAGTGGTTCAAAACATTTGTGCTTTATTTGTGGTGATGGGGCAAGTGGTAAATATTACGGTGTTTATAGTTGCGAAGGATGCAAAGGGTTTTTTCACACGTACCGTACGAAAGGATTTCACTTATGCTCGTCGAGAAGATAGAAACTGTATTATTGACGAAAGACCACGAAATCGGTGCCAATATTGTCGCTATCAGACATGGCTTGCATGCGGCATGAAGCGTGAAGCAGTTCAGGAGGAGCGACAACGTGGCACACATTCACAGAATGCACGCCCCACTGATATTTTCAATCCCACTAGCACAGTGCGTGAGTTAATAATTGAACGTATAATTGAAGCTGAGGAAAAGGTGCTTCGTTTGCCTGCATGGCGTTCTATAAGCCTTAAGTGTTTTGGATCATCTGTGTTTCTTGTCGTATTATGGGTGACAAGCCCTGAGATCCATTGTTTATGAGGCACTAGATGCCCACTTGGGTTACGCAAATGTTAATTTAATACCTAAATAGTTTACATACGCACAAATATATATGTCTACATATACACTTACCTGATTACGCCAAGCATTAGTCCGAATCTTATCTTCTAAATGGTGAATGTGGTTATAGGGGCTTTTCTGCGCCCCACAGTAGCGACATCCAGTGCAGGTGCCGGTCCAATACAAGGGACTGTGTACCCCACCCCGCCACCGGCAACCATACCCAACGTTAACTTGCTTAACACACATATATAGTTTCATTTGCTATAATGCGATAAACTTAAATGTTCCTATGGATTGATTAAATGTTATACAGAGAGATGTTACATAATAAAAAGGTCAACTTACTTAATATAGTTATCCATGAATTTTTTATAAAATTCACTACGCAGTGAATCGTCAACGAAAAATTTGACCTCTTTTCACGTTCAGTGCGTGCGCAGTTTTTAAAGCCAACATCCTCATCCCAAAGTCGTAAACGCGATGTAAAAACTTTCTACTATCAATTTGCATGCGAATGTGAAGATGAGGAGCTACGCGAGCTTTTGTTGGAGCATCTAAAGAAAAAGGATCCCAAGGATTGTGACGAAGATATTGTGCAACTGCAATTTTACTGGGATTTGCTACAGCAGCTGCCAAATTCCGGTGAACTATTGGCGAAATGCAAGACACAATTGCAGCGTGTTAACATCGAAACCTTGGTGCACTGTGATGACGAATCCATGAATCGCTTATTAGCGGATTTATATTTTGTAAATAGAAATCCATTACTGATACAATGCTTAAACAAATCCAGTCTGTGGAATTATTTAGTTGAAAATGCAGAGCTGCAATATTTGGTACGTTGGTGCACCTTGGGCCTCCCAAAAAGCAGGCACAGCCGCAGGGGAATTATATTGAATATTTGAGTTATTTATTCCACAGTTTAGATGTTAGCACGTTACCAAAGGCTGCAAATAATCAGGAATTTCACAAAATTCGTTACAATATTTGACTCTTGATTGACTTTGTATCTTTTGCGCATTTTCCCTTAGTGTTACCAGTTACTCCAGCGAAGGAGCGACTGTTATAACTTGTTGCAAGACAAAAACCGTGTAATTGGTTAAGCGTCAATTGAGTCAGACACTTCTGGCGTTTACTTTTCTGAAAATATCACTGTGTTGGTTCCTTTAAGCACTCTCTTGAGTTTATGTGTTCCCTTTACAAAAATTGTTTCCACTGAATAGGGGAAGAGGTCTCATAGCTAAAAGTAGATCAACTTCACATAGCGCGGGCTGACTTAGGTAGAATTTAGGCTTCATTGTAAAATTTATCTCAGAAAAGAAAACGTCATTTGTATGTCGCACGCTAATTGGTGTGCTAAGTTTAACACTAAAGAAAATGCAACTGCAATTAATTTACAATAAACACCAACATCTCACATCAGATACCTCGTTTTAAAATATTTTTCATCAATATATTGTCAAAATGCAACCAATTGTTAAACTTCTGTACTGTATGTGCTAAATCCATATTTGGTAAATTTGTTAAGATCGCAAAAGGGTGTCCAAAAGCGATAGCATCCAATTCGCACGGCTGATCGTAATAAAAGAATGGTGTTTGTGGTGATTCTTTCAGTCTTAATGTTAATGTTTCACAACATTTCTCCACTTTTTCGATAATTTCATCAATTGTCATATCATTCCATTGATACACTTTCAGCATACGTAATGCATTGCGCCGTTTAGCATAGTTTTGCATTACATTTAATGTCCATGGTAATACGCAACCATTGCGTGGGGCTGTTACTTCCTCGTATACGCTTTATTTACAAAACTGATATACCACTCAGCCATTGTGAATATGTTTTCAGCTGATGAAACATATGTACGCATATCCGCTTTGATACCATCATATACCCATTGTCCAATAGCTGAAATTTATGTTCAACAAATTCTACTATGGGTTCAAAATCAGCCACAGTAAAAGCGTTAGCACGTAGAAATGGTAATTTTGTCATACGTCCACCTGGTGACATAAACTCAGCATTTTGCATACGAACGCACCTCAAATGGTAGTTCGCACATTTTTAAATATGCCTCAACTGCTAAGCGGCTCGCTTGTTCTGGCAGAAGTATTTGCTCTGCTTCATATGGCTGGTAGAGTATTAGAGTTACTGTTTTGCAGTTGGATGCTTGAACCTGAAATGAAATAAAAGAATACAAAATTAGAAAAATTTATAAAAGAATAAAAAAGGGAACGACACATCAAACCCATCCACTGTCCTAAATCTCCACCACCAGTCACCTGAAAAAGAAAAGAAAATGTATTAAAAATCTGAAATAACATAAAATATAGCTATTGAAATAAAATTATTGCAAAATATTTTACCACTTACCTTCTTGTCCAGCAATGCGTAAAATTCCACATGAATTGAAGCAAAAACGGTAAAATAAATCTTTCGATTCATTTTTTGTTTTTGCTTCATTCTCTATACTGGAATGTTCAACCAACGTATGTACATATGTATGTATGTATTCCTCCTTGGCTCGGCATATCATATTAGTGCTGCATTAAGTGACGCACACTGGTACCGAAAACCCGCAAAAGAAACAAAATCGGGATCGGCTTTTTTTGACCTGGGCAGTCCCAAAACATGCTTACGCACAAAAAATACAGGCAAACACCTCCTTAAAAAATTTATTGCTCTCATTTACAAACAACAAAAAAAAAAAAGAAAAAAAAAAATTTTTTTTTTCTCTTTGATTTTTTGATTTTTTTGCCGTCGGCACTGCCTGCTTTTTGGCGGGGGGCAGGACTTGTTGTTTTTCAGCAACAAACATCACAAACAGTCATTATAAGGGCTCGGTACAAAAACAATCCGGGCCCCGAAATAAAAGAATCCCGACACGACAAAATCCCGAAATGGGAAAAAAGTCAACTGTTTCTACCGGCCTAGTGTGCTACTGCCCCAGTGACCTAGTTTTTTTTCAAGGGCAAGCAAATACATATATGTATATATATACTCGCACATCACAAATTCACCATACCAGCTGTCAGCTAACCAAGAAATACACGACAGAGTTGCATGGTACATTTAGCATAATGGTACGTGCAGATAGAACGCGTCATGAAGAACGCATCGCCAATCTGCATGTAAGCACCGGCAGTTGGTACATTTTCCAATTTAATTACGATGTTCGCTCTTCGTCATGAGCTGTCGCACAAAATTAAATCAATACCGTCGTCAACCTCTCCGGTTCGTTTTAAACTCGGTTTAGTCATAACGTACGGTTGTTAATAAAACACCACGCGTATCACGAAACCAAGTAAATTTGCGCGGGTGGCTTGGGATCACGTCCGCTCCAACCTCCCACACACCGCAATCTTGCTGGTTTTGTTGAAATACATAAGCTGCTCGAAATCACAGCACTAACTACTTTGCAAAAACGCTCTCGTCACTCCACGTCAGTTGACTAGTCATTTTACGGTGATAGGTTATATTCGTAGTCACATTTGCATGGGCGTGGGTAGGTTTTGTAGGGTAATAATATAATACACAACTGACGAAATACATGCGCTGCAGCGAAAACGCGCATCACCCAACCAACCTCACGGCCACTCGCCCTGGCACATCCTTAGAATGTCACAGTCGTCCTGAGAGCGACACACCACGTTATACGCTGGAACGGAGACCTCGGCCTCTTCGTCCAGCCCAGAAAAACCTCAAAACCCTCGAGTCTGGAACGGAGACCTCTGCCTCTTCGTCCAACCAACAAAAAACCGCAAATCTGGAATGGAGACCTCGGCCTCTTCATCCGGACCGAAAAAGGAAAAAAAACCAAAGAATAACAAACAATGGTGCCACTCTGGAACGGAGACCTCGGCCTCTTCGTCCAGCCGTACTGGCCATCGACAATTCATATATTACATTCTGAATTTCTATATTTAAGAATTATGTATAATTCAATGGCAAGAAATATTCACTTCACTGTTCATAACCGCTAATTCTTTCATCTTAGCTCAGGTGGCATGCTAAGCAAGTCGAAAGGGATTCCCGGCCATGTTGCGTCGCAGACGAACTCTTCACTTAGATTAAGTTTAGTGTGTAAGTCTTATAATAATTTTTCTCGTTCCAGCGGAGGTCATTGGCGGAAAACGATGTTGCGTATCGCAAGGGGGGCCGGCATGTTTAGGCAGGATGCCTAACTTTTCCGCATCTGATTGCGACCCCCCCAATGCAACTCTGCAAATCGATACTCGATACTCGAATTAATTTATAACCACCCACACCATCACCCTCATGCATGTGCATGCATGTACATGCGCGTGTATGTGTGCTTTTTGTCAGCACTCATGCATATGCATGTCGGGGTTGATGTGTGGGTGCCTTTCCCCTCCAAAACGGAGGATTTTGCGGGTCAACGGTTGTAGCTTGCTATACAACCGGCCTCTTTGATTTCAACAGCCAACCAGTTAACATCTGCCGCCAGCGATCTCTGCCGTATTTCTGCGTTTATCCAGGTAATATTGTAACTATTGCTAGTTTTACTTTTACCCAATAAATCACATATATTATAACGAGAAATCTCGTCTATTTGCTTATTTTCATTTCCAACCCGCTTACTCCCGCTGAGATCGACCCGGTGCGCCCACCTCTCCAGGATTAGACGCACACCGGCCGAACAACAAGAATGAATTTTTAGTCACTAAATAGCATAAAAATTAATCTTACTTTACTGCCGTACTGCTGCTCTCACTGGTACCGTAACATCAAATTTATATACAGCTTCCTTTTTTCCTCTGCTCTTATTTGAACTGCTCTTCTCCTCTCATTTACTTCTTCCTCTTATTTAATGTTATGGTTGTATGTTTGTTTTGCTGTTGTTGTGATATGAGTAGTTTAAGAATTAGGTGTTTAAATTTGTTTTTGTTTTTACACACCTTATTAAATTTATTTCTCCATAGACTTGTTTTGCTGTTAACTGCTCACTTGTATTTTTTTTTTGTCAATTTTCAAATTTCATGCCACGAACTTCACATTAAATGATTTAAGTAATCGAACAGCGATTCAACATGTGATTGAGGCTGTTTATTATTTTCAACGTTTTTTTTTTCAAACCACTTGCATGAATTCATAATGGTAGTTAGTTAAAGTTTTGAAAACAATTTTTTGTTGTTTTACTTTTGTGTTTTTTTGTTCTTTCTAGTCCCGTGACGATACTTATTTAAACAATTTTTGTTGTTTTACTTTTGTATTTTTTGTTCTTTCTCGTCCTTTGACGATATTTATTTTAAAAATTTATATTTAGCATTTTGAAATTATTATGAAAAAAAAAGAAATCAAGTAGTGGTCCATAACTGTTGTAACCAGAAAGAAATAGAGTGCGTAGTACTTATCAAGAAAGTAAAGTTAAGGAAAAACTAGTTTGTACCAAACATTGTAAAAGAAACTAAAGAAACGTACTAGTTGCTATTGTAGAAAGAAATATACGAAATTTGTAGTGACTATTATAAAAATAAAACTAAAAACTGTTTATTGGTAAAAATTAAATAAGATTTATTCATTTGAGTGTGAGGTGTGTGAGTGAGCTGCATACCCACAAAACGTGTGCGTAAAATGGGTCCTGTGAATGCGGCGAGTGGCCGGAAGGAAGAAAACCTCCCAACAGATGTGGAAAATAATAAAAAAAAAAAATTTTTAAATTAACAAAATTTCTACAAATTTATAAAAATCGAAAATTACAAGAAATACAGATACAAAAAGTTTTAAAATACATATACAAAAAAGTATAAAATCAAAAAAAAATAAAAATATAAAACTGAAAAAAAAAATACAAAATTTACAAAAACCCTTCAAAAAAAATTTAAAAAGAAAAACATTTAAAAATCTACAAAAAAAATACAAGATTAAAAATTCTAAAAAAATATAAAATCAAAAATAGCATAAAAAGTTCAAAATCAAAAAAAAAAAATTACAAAAAAAAAGTACAAAACATTAAAAACCATTACAAATGAAATTTTAAAAATTTGAAAAAATCTACAAAAAAATACAAAAAATTTCAAAAACCATTTCAAAAAAAGTATAATATTTAAAATCATTACAAAATATATAAAACTGAGGAAAATTAAAAAAAAATTTAAAATCATTAAAAACCAAAAAAATATATAAAAATTAACAAAAAACCTACAATTTGAAACTGGACAAGAAAAAAACTTTTTACGGAATCAACAAATGACAGTGGTGGGGATTTTTTTTTTGGACGTGGCTAGTGGATGAAAAAAGTGAACATTTTTAAAATACATATAATACAATACTTAATTAAAGACAGAGAAATTAAGGAAATGCAGACTCTAATAAAACAGAAATTTAAACGGCAGCAGAAATAATACAAAAAAAAAAAAGAAAAAAAATGAGAAAAAACTGGAAAAACAAAAATTTTTAACTATAGAATAAAAAGTTAAACTGTACCAACATTTTGGTAAAACGGCACTAGCCACGCCAACACCATAACGGAGCAACTTTGCGGAAAAGGGTAACTTTTATGCTAATTTATTTTGATATTTCTTATTTTATTTTATTATACTATCTTATATTTCAACTTAATTTTTTATTATTTAAGTGCAACTTGATTGCATCAGAAAATTTCACGTTGTATATTAAACGAAAAAAACGACCCAAAAATGTTTTTGATTTTAGGTCGAAATATTGCATAGACAGTATATTACCTACTATATTTAACTTTGTTGGATTTTATGCCCATTAATCGGATGCTTAGGTCCCATAATCCTAATTTGTTTATGTCGCTTAAAGTTATGAAATCAATTTTATTTTAGTAAATATGTTTGCGTGAATAATTTCAATGTTTTTGTTTGTTTTTCTTTTCTTTCTAATTTATTCTGCTTTGTTATATCTTAGTATTATACCGTTCACAGACGATATTTTATGGTAGATATGGTCATATATATTCTTGAAATGGAGTGTTTACAAATTTAATATAAATTAATTACGTACATAGATCTGAATTGCAATCTCCACATTAAATACCATATCATCATAACATGAATCTTCGTATTCCAACAATGATAGCACTAAAACCCGGAAAAAAGTCTAAGTGCACTTATTGCGTTTTTATATGGAACTGTTTATTAACTTCACTTAATATTTTCGCACCTTAAGGACTTTATTTTTTTTCTATCATTTAAATTTTTTTAGTAAACTCTGCCTTCTTTCTCATTACATAATTTTTTTATATTTTTATTTTTAACTAAAAGTTCGTGTTTTTTGAATTATGACACTATTGAAGTAAATGGGCGTTATATGTATATGGGTGATATAGGCCTACTGGGGAACCGAGCACACAAAACTAACTTCGGTAGATGCCCAACGGGGACCTCCCGGGTGGTGTGGATAGAGCTATTTTTCAATTTAATTTCAAGTAATTTCACCATAATTCTATGTCAATTTCTTTTGATTTTACATATTTTTTATATTTTTGTTTAAGGATCTCAATACCAAAACGTTATAATCACATTTGAAAATTTTGTAGAAAATTTAAGAAAATACAATCAAAAATTATAACGTCTTAATGAAAAATTTAAGTAATTTAGACCAGTTTGCTATATTTCCACTCACTGCCTAACTATTAACGCTATTTTGCACTACCCCCAACACTGGATACATAGACTGAGTTGAAAAAAAATACAAGTTGGTCGAATTTCGACCACAGGCGATACTAGTATTGATTAATATGCATAAGTTTTTATTTTATTCTTTAATCACTTTTCATATGTACTCTCCTGTTACCCCTTCTCCGCTATGCACTGTAGTATGTTGGCAATTTGAAACGCACACTTGTGGATTTATTTATGAAGGTAAATAGCTCAGCTGTACCGGCTGTACGGCTCTAACGAATGTAACAATAAGATAGTACTGAAGATTTTGAGTAATTGTGATCCTGGATTTCAGGTTTATCATTTTAACTCGAGAAGTTTGAATCAAACCAAACTTGATTATTTAAATCACGTTTTTAGCTCTGCGTGTATTGATGTTCTGTGTATTGCTGAAACTAGGTTTCAGAATGATATGGCTGATGGTATTTGCCAATTCCTTGATTACTGTATCAAGCCCATATCTATTGAACGAAGTAAACTTGAATGTTCCATGCCGAGTTTCAAGGCACTATACACCTATAATTCTTAAACAATGCAGAAGCAATTTCCAACTACACGAACCTTTTCTATGTTTGTGTGAAGATTATAACTCTCACTCGAGAATAATTGATGTTTCGGACTCGCTCTTTGCCATAAAAAAGACGGTTCTATCTTCTCTTAATAATTAAAAAATTATATTTATACTTTTAGTCTATTGTATTTTGTGAATCTATATTTCTCAGCTGATGAGTTTCTCTGTAGCTGAGCGGTTTTAGATCTCGGCGCTTAAGAAGCCACTGCCTCTCAAAGACTCGGTATCAAAAAAATTATAAGTAACACATAAATAAGAATTAGGATACAAAAAAAAAAATAAAAAAAAAAATAAAATAAAAACAGGATTAGCCTGGTTTCATCGGGCCACTTGAGGGGAGTGCGCTGCCACAACGTCCGAGAAAAAAAAAGAAAATGACAGACAGCAAGGCAAACGCGGTGGTGGTATCGTGATCTATTATAAAAAGGAATTGCAGGGAAGAGTAATTGACAGGTCAGATCATCTTGATCCTGTGGAGTTTTTGATGTTTGATTCCTTCAATAATTCTGAGAGTTTGCTTGTTGTATGTGTATATAATCCGAAAAGGTCCTATGATTTTGGTAACTTTTTTAAGAGTTTCGATAAATATAGTGCAATTTATGAACACATACTCTTGTGTGCAGATTTAAATGTAGATCTGCTTGTGGAAAACGATCGGTCCAAACATTTTGTTGATAACTCATCAGGCGTAGGATTGGAAGTTGTAAATAAACTTGCTACTCTTTGACAATAGCAATTTCTTACATTTTGATCAGCATTCTCTGCGAGGTGTTAGCGACCATGACTTAAGTTTTTGAGTAATAATTTAGTTTTGCAATCTACGAATACTATCTCCATTGGCAACCTCTACGTTCGTGATTTCAATAGAATCAATGTCAGAGCTTTAGCTGCTGAAGCATCTTCACTTCCTTGGAATGACAGTTGGTTTGAAGCAGACATAAATAACAAGGTTGAAAATTTTTCCGATTTGGTTAACTACCTATTTAATAAATATGTCCCACTTAAGAAAATTGGAGTGAACAAAAATAGGCAACCATGGTTCAATCGAGAAGTACTTCAAGCAATAAAAGCAAGAAATAAAAGCTATTCACTTTGGAGGAAATCCTCTTATGAAGAAAACTGGCAGGCTTATAAGATATTGCGAAACACAGATACGAAAATTACTAGGGATGCCAAAATGGGTTATTTCCAAAGCAAACTTGATGTATGCCTACCACCAAAGATTCTATGGAATGATGTATACTGGAACGATTTTTCATCATCCCTTGTCAAATTTGGTTTTGACGTTTTGCCATCATCAGTGTCAATTTTCGTTCGAGATAACGGTTTGTCTCAAAACCAAATTTGACAAGGGATGACGGAAAATCGTTCCAATATACATCATTTATCCTCCCTGTCGGAAAATCAACAAAAAAAAATTCTCTGGAATAATCTAAAACAACTTGATATTAAGAATGATTTAAAATCGGAATGCTCGATTGGGGCTGATGTAATGAATGATTTCTTTGCTACCAAGTTACCGAATGAGAGTGAGTCAAATATTTCCAGCGAAGATTCTTTGCTTGATTGGTGCAGTAAATTTAACTTTTCTAATATCACTGAATCTGAAACAATACAATCCATGCTTTCAATAAAATCAAATGCAACAGTGGAAGATAAAATAAATCTAAGATTTATTAAACTTATATTACCATATGTGATATTTTAAATTTTGCTTTAACATCTCTAAGTTTTCCTGATGCTTGGAAGGTGGCTAATATTATACCTATTCCAAAAAAGGGGTATGCTTCCCAACCATGTGATTTTCGGCCAATAAGTATTCTTCCATGTTTATCAAAAGTTTGGGAAAAGCTCTTATCGAACCAGATTAGGAAATATCTGACTGAAGAAAATCTGCTTCGGAAAATCAATCAGGTTATCGCATCGGACACAGTTGCTCAAGCGCTATGCTCAAGGTTTTAGAAGACATACGACCAAATTTTGACAATGGCGACATCACAATTCTTGGGTTATTGGACTTTTGTAAGGCATTCGGCACGGTGTACACCGAATTTCCCTGCATAAGCTAAAAAAATATTTTGGACTCAGTAGCGATAAAGCTACTTGAAAGCTATTTGACAAACAGGTACAGACTGGTGATATGTGGAGATAGTGTATCCAGGTTATTACCAGTAAAATATGGGGTACCACAAGGTTCTATTCTTGGTCCAATTTTATTTAGTTTGTACATTAATGACATAGAAAAATGCTGTCGTAATGTATCCATTCATCTTTACGCGGATAATACTCAGGAACACCTTTCTGACCCTCTTGGCTTAATGGAGGATTTAGTTTTCCGATTAAATGAAGATTTATAAGCTATATTTCATTGGTCTAAAAAGAACAAGCTACACCTTAATGCATCCAAAACACAGGCGATTGCTATTTCACATTTTTCCTACAATCTGGATGGCATTTCTCCGATAGTTCTAAATGGAAGTGTTGTGAAATATGAGAAGACTGTCAAAACTCTCGGATTTATCTTAAATAAGCATCTTACTTGTGTTGATCATGTGAATTCCTCAATTAGTAGGTTATATTATATTTTAAGGCATTTATGTAAAACGGCTTATTTTATTCGAGAAGATATAAAATTTAAACTTGTCAAAACTCTATTAATACCAATAATATCTTACCATACTGATATACGGTTGCCTGGATAAAGCTTCCATGAACAAATATTAACTACTGGTTAATAATTGTGCCAGATATATCTATCTTAAACGAAATATGACCATATTTCAAACTTCTCAAAAACTATTCTTGAATGCAGTTTATCAGCGTTCTTTGACCGTCGGTTACTAATATTTATACATAAGATTATCTTTTCTCGTACACCGGAATATCTTTTTGTAAAACTTACTTTCGCACAATCATCCCGTACTTGCAATCTAATTGTACCGCATTTTAAGTATTCAGTAACATCGAGAATGCTTTTCGTTAGGGATTTGCAGTTGTGGAATGCTTTGCCTAATAAAGTAAAGTTAGAATCAAATCCCAAGTGATTCAAATTAGCTGTACATCGTACCCTTTGTTTTTGAACATTCTTATGTGTTTTACTTTTTCTTTTTTCTTTTTTACTTACCACCATGGAACATATGTCTGTATGGTTTCAATGTTACTTTTTTTTTAGTTTTTAAATTTACTTTGTACTAGTATAAGAATAATAACAAATATGGCACTGTAAAAGACTATGTCTTATATGTGTATTTTTAAATAAATTAAATTAAATAAATTAAATAATGAGTGCTATTGAACAATAACAACAACAGCAACGGTTCTTTGTCTTTTCCCCATGTGCTGCCGGCAAGCGACTTGAGGATTTTTTTGAGACTTTGTACTTTAGAAACAATCTCGATAGCACGAGCCTTGAAGATTAGAGTATTATCGAACGTTACCCCTAAGATCTTTGGGTAACTGACAGTCGGTAGTGTGACACCATCGAAGCGTGCGTCCAATATTTGCGACATCTGTTCCTTCCACGTCGTAAATAGGGTGGCCGTGGATTTTGTCGGTGATAACGCCGAGTTGCGCGAGGTGAAGGAACCGGAAATATTGGGGTGATAGCTGTATACTTTATAAACTAATTCATCAATTGAAAAGCCAGGTCCTGTAGCAATAATCGTGCAGTCGTCAGTATAGGAAATGATTGTAACTCCTTCTGGTGAACAGCAAAAATTATGTCGATGCGCTTTTCAGCGAGGCAAAGGAGGCAAAAGAAGCGCCGGCAAAATCTATAGAGAGAGCAATGTTGTTACAAATTTACAATTTAATTTATATATATCTACTTTTTATTTTTACTTTATTTTTCTCTCATTCGCAACCGCACATGTATGTATGTATAAATATGTATGACTTTTTCCAACCCTTTTATTTGTTGTTGATTTTAATAATCTTAATATTGAAAGCCAATTATACTGTGCTACTTGCGTGTATTATTATGGTTAGCTCTAATGTGTGTTTGAGCACTGACAGCGGATGTTTGAATTTCCTTGTTAATACTGTAAGCAACAGACATCCAGGTCTTCAGCTCTGCCACATCAATGCCCGTAGCTTTAACATTCCAAAAGCTCATTATATGAACTTCATCTTGGGCAACTCAAAAATAGATGTCATATGCGTCACAGAGACCTGGTTCAAAGAAGATGCTGGAGATAATTTGTATGAATTGCATGGTTACAAGTTGACTAGGAATGACAGGAAAACTGGAGCCAGAGGTGGGGGTGTGGCCATACGAAGATTCCTCAAAAAAAAAATTTTTTTAAATCAAGTTTGAATGATCCAGTGGAGTACATTATTATGGAAGTTGGTAGTAGTTATAATAAATGTTTAATTATATGCGTGTATAACCCTAGCAAATTATTTGAGATGGATGAGTTGTTCCGGCAACTGGCCCAACTTTAATGTGAATATGAACATATTTTACTCTGCGGGGACTTAAATATAGACATCCTTAATAACGACTCTCGATCGCTAAAATTAATTAATAACCTAAAGTCCATTGGAGTAGATGTCATTCATAAATTTCCCACACGGTTTTCACCTAATTGTATACCTAGCTTGTTAGACTTAATATGCACATCTAATAGCTCCGAGGTAGTTCATTGTGACCAATTCTCGCTTGCTGGTGTATCTGATCATGATATGCTCTTCATACATTGACGTCAGTTGCAAAACCACAACACATTTTTATTACAGAAATTTTAAATCAATTAATCTATCTGAGCTTTTGTATGAGGCTAGTATTTTGAATTGGAATAGTGCCTAGTTCCTTCCTGATATAAATCTAAAGCTTAATTTCCTAAGTACACACATTTTATACTTATTTGATAAATATGTTCCACTCAAGGAAGTGAAAATAAAAAACAAGAAACAACCGTGGTTCACGAATGAAGTAATTATCAAAGCGCGTAATAAGTGGTACAACTGTTGGAAGCAAGATAATACAGAGACGGTTTGGGATTTGTATCGCCAAGCCCGAAATCACGCCACGTTATTAGTCAGAAATTCCAAGAAACTATTTTTCCAAGCAAAGCTTGATACTGATTTGCCAGTAAAAAGTCTGTGCAAAAATCTAAAAACTCTGGGCATTGCGGGAAAAATTAAATCAGGATGTGACTTGGACCCTGTTAATATGAATGATTACTTCTTGCAGTAATGCAAGTTCCAGAATAATGTGAACTTTAGAATAAATGAAACATTGGTTTATAAACCAGTAAATTTATTACAGTTTAGTGCAGTTACAGAAGACGATGTATTAAGATGTATGAGTTCTATTAAATCTAATGCAGTTGGAAATGATGGTATCCGTCTAAAGTTTTGAAATTAAGAATCCAGAGTATAGCCCCGGCGCTGACTCATATTATTAACTTTTCTATAACAACGTCAACCTTTCCCAGCTCGCGGAAGATAGCGGAAGTCATTCCAGTTGCTAAGAAGCCGTCGGCCACATTGTCGAGAGATTTTATTTTTTTTTTTTTTTTTTTGGTTTGCAAGAACTCTTTTCGTGCATTGTTCATTTTGTTGCGCATTTGGGTCTTGAAAATCCTAAATTGGTTTTCGAAATACAAGTTATTGATGTATTTCCTCTTTAATTTGTAAAATTTGTTTCTCTCTTTGATTAGAGATAATATTTCGTTATTCATCCACGGCTTCTTAACAACTTTATTTGTTTTTTTAATATTTTTTGTGCATTTTTCAATACTACTACATAGCTGTTTATGAAATCCCGAAAAGGTAGATTGGGTTATTATATTATTTATATGTTTATTTTGTTCAAAGAGGTAGTAATCAAAAACTTTTATTTCGGTTTTCTGATTTTCAATGTTTTTTATATTGTTATTTAAAGTCAACGCTAGGAGTCTATGATCAGATATCACATTATCATCTAACGACAAAGTATATCTGTAATCAACTAAATCAGTTAGGTCATGATCAATGATGGTTTTAGAGCCGTTGCCTTTTCTTGTATACATCTCTTTATTCAGACTATTTAAAAAGAGAAACCCTTTATTTAATACCGCACTTACATAGTTACTGAATTCTCTATTTGGCGCTAATAAATTCATATTAAAATCTCCAACTACGATAGATCTCTTCCATCTCAAAATATCGTTTTCGAATTTTTGCACGAAAGAACTAATATCGCACGTGCAGAATCTATAGACACACGAGATGTGCATATTTGCTTTAATTAACTTTATGGTCAAAAAGCTACTTCCTTCGCCCGATCAGCATATTACCGGTATTGTCAAAAATCTGGGAGAAATTAGCGGCTGCACAAATCACAGAGTGCCTTAATGCCAATAGACTCCTAAGTGAAAATCAGTCTGGTTACAGAGCATTCCATAGTTGCAATACCGCCTTGCTTAAAATTATTGAAGACATTCATCCAGCGTATGACCGAGGTGATTTAACTATTCTGGCGCTTTTAGATTTTACCAAAGCTTTCGATATATTGGATCATTCTATTCTTTTATACTGATAGAAAAAGACTGGTAAAATTAACCGAAATACGTGTCAATTCAACCGAAATTTCTGTCAATTTTTATCCATCGCAACAAGATCAACATCTCAACTGCGCACAAATCGTTGATTCGTAATTGACCATTTTAGTAGTCAAATAAAAAAAAAGGAGTTTCATTCTAGTTTACTCATAAAAAAAAAAATAAATGTAAGGCGCGATAACCTCCGAAGAGATCTAAGGCCGTGCTTCTCTTCCAATTTGCGTCGTGCTCCTCTTGATTTTTTCCTACAAATTGGCCGGACGGGACCTACATGTTTTATGCCGACTCCGAACGGCATCTGCAAGGCAGATGAGTTTTCACTGAGAGCTTTTCATGGCAGAAATACAATCGGAGCGCTTGCCAGACACTGCCGAGGGCGACCCCGCTTTGAAAAATTTTCTTCTAATTGAAAAACTTATTTCTAAAATTTTGATGTTGCTTTGCCCGGGAGTTGAACCCAGGGCATACGGTGTGATAGGCGGAGCACGCTACCATCACACCACGGTCATAGTTTTGTTAAATTAACAATTATTACTGTCGCTCTAAGAATACCTATCAAAACTGTTAATATGAAAAGGATTTCTGTTCATTGGAAATAACCAGCGTAAACTGTTAAATTAACAGTGTTTATTGTCGAAATGACACTGACAGTGAAATCTATTGAAATAACAGATATCTCTGTTTTTTTTAGATCAATAGCGTAAACTTTTACATCAACAGACTTTTCTGTTCATACCAATGTAAGACATTAATACCTGTGGAAAAATGAAAGCCGGATAAATATGTTTTTAAACTTACGTAGATTTTTTTATTTGTATAAATTACACATAAGTACGTCTCATTTCTAATGATTTTAGTGCAATATTTAGTAATATTAATTAAAATAATAATAACTTAAATCTGAATTCAAATAAACAAAACTTTTTCCAGATTACCATCGACAGCTTTGTACAAAAGTATGTCGCCATACATATACGTAAATATGTGAATACATAAATACGCATTACTGCTGCATATATATATATAAGTATATATGCTACATACATATTCACACATGCGTTAGTACATGCTCTAGCGAAAATAAGAGCATGTACCGTTTGTTAAACCACGTTGGTGTCGGTTTCAAGAACTTAATTTCAACTTTACAACTAAACATTATACACTTTATTACTTTGTTTTATTGAACGCAATTTCACCAAATTTTATTCTTTATAATTTATTTCATTTATAGTTTTGAACTTCGCCGCTTCACTTCACTGCTTATTCTCAATTTCTTCTCTCGCATGTAGAGTTGCAACACGTGATTTTACGAACAAAACTTGTAGTACAAATGTTTGACATAACATTTTAAATAGAGAGGTTGTAAGCTATAGAAAAGTAAATAATAATATGGAAGGTAATTCACAATTGGAGTAACTATACATGTAATTCGGCAAGTTTAATTCTCGTAATACTTAATTTTGAAACGATTCCAAAACAACTCAAACTTTTATGGTGTCGGAAACTCCTATATTAAAAAAGGATGTTTTTTATTATCTTACTAGCAGACACAGAAGACGTTGATCTGCCCTAAATTTGGTCTATCTGCATACATTTTAATAAGCTTTTTCCGCCTAACTCTGCCCTCATCTCTCTACACTTTTTCCTAATCTTTGTGTTCACTCCTCCCTCCGTATTTTTCGCTTCATCTGTTTCCATTTTCGTCTCATTCTATCTCTTTCTCAGTCTCCTTCTCTCTCTCAAGTTTTTCTCACTCTTCTTCATATCTTATTGCCAGTCCCAGAGGGTGGTATGTATTTTGTTCCAGTCCCATTCCGAGTCTCAGTGTGAGTCCCAGTCCTAGTCCAAATCCCAGTCCCAGTCCGTCTCTGGTCTACTTCCCGGAAAAAAGCATCGTAATTACGAATATAATTTATATACCAAATTTCAGGCAACTCGAATAGGACGTATGTAAATAGGTATGTGGGTATTGTAGGGTATGTAAATAGGTATGTGGGTATTATTAATTCATGTCTTTATTTCGGCTTCGCATGCATATTTATCAGTTTTGCCAGGTTAATGCGACTAAATCGAATATCACAATGAAAATTACTTTAAAGCTTTCAGCAACAGCTTTCATTTGATATCCATAATACACACACATTCTGGGGGTATCCGGGCTCATGTTGTGGCCTATATCTCGAGACCCTAGTCACCCAGCGGTATAAAACTTACTCTGAACTAAAGCACACATCAACAGCTTCAATCTGATAACCATAATGTAAAAACACATTCTCGAGACCCTAGTCACCCAGCGGTGTAAAATTTACTCTTTACTAAAGCATACAGCAATACCCATAATGTAAAAACACATTCTAGGTGTATCCGGGTCCACGTTTTGGCCTATATATCAGACCCTAGTCACCCAGCGGCATACAACTTACTCTGTACTAAGGCACACATCAACAGCTTCAATTTGATATCCATAATGTAAAAACACATCCTAGTGTTACCCTGATCCACGCTTTGGTCTATTGTAGCGGACCTAGTCTACTGAATCAGGATTGAGTCAGGTGTTACCCTAATTCTCCTATGTAGCACCTAGTCCAAGATGAAGTGTGGATTTGAGTATTATCTTAGCTCTCCAGCCGCATTTGTCTGAGCATTAAAATGCACATAAAGACAACCACCAGGTTTAAGTCTGTAGTCAAGAATAATTTATTTTGGCTCATCACCAGCTTTTATGTGTTTACAGTGAAGTTCTTAATTCTACTTATGCATACAAAATTGCTTAATTGCTAAATTGAACTTTGGAGTATTTTTCATATTCGATTTCCGCTTGAAATACATACA
This sequence comes from Eurosta solidaginis, assembly GCF_040869045.1. Classification (NCBI taxonomy): domain Eukaryota; kingdom Metazoa; phylum Arthropoda; class Insecta; order Diptera; family Tephritidae; genus Eurosta; species Eurosta solidaginis. The sequence continues at coordinate 204,903,020 of NC_090319.1, forward strand.
AATGCTTAATTGCTAATTGTTTCTGAAATAAGTGTGTCACTTGTAATGCGATCATACATTGCTAAGCTATGCAATGCGATCACACATTGTTAAGCTATATGTCACAGGTGGCTCATAAGTAAAGCTATGCAATCGAGACATCAAACCTGTTGACTCAGCAATATGTATCGCGTGCATTACTGTGGTCAGGCACACTACACCCTACCCCTTAAGAAAAATGTTAATTAATTGTAGTTCCTTAAAATATAAATTAATTTATATTCGGTTATATCTTAGTGGGTGTTTATATGGTAAATTATTTATGTAAATATATAGAAAATGCTAGGTAAATTATTTATGTAAATATATGGTGAATTATTTATGTAATTTTTTTTTTAACTTACTCCTATCTTTAACTAGATTATTATTATGTACAGTTATTTCCTTTTTGTTCTTTACAATTGTGCTATTTGGCCCATTTTGTCTTATTATTTTATAGGGTCCTTCAAATGGTACTTCTAATTTTCTTTTGTTGCCTACTTTCAAGTACACATAATCATTAGTGTTGGGAACTATCGAATGAATTCAACTATCGATAGTTAGTTACTGAATGATTTTAACTATCGAACGAATTTTTTCATTCATTCATTCATTCATTTGATTTATTCTTTAGCTTGCCAGAAGCTGTTTTAGTTACCCCTCGGGGTAGCTAAAGAACAAACCTATATAAGACAAAAAACGTCGTGTTCCAATGAAACGTGATCCAGATACGGCTAGAGATTTAACATGCCAATGCGACAACAATGTGAACCATATGGATCAATTTGTTGTTGCATTTGTATGTTAAATTTCTATCCGTATTTGGATCACGCTATATTGGAACGTAACAAAAACGTTAAATATGACTAAAATGGTGTAAATTGTGTTTGAAGTAAATAATGAAAATATTCAATTTAAATGCCTTTGTTACATGTTATGCAAAGCGCATGAATGATATGCAAATGACCTTGGTTCGCAACCCACAGAGTTTTTTGATCTCCCCCAAACCTGTGGGGAGATTTTATGCCTCTACAACAACAACAACAACAGGAAAGAAGGTTACTTAAAATGGATTTTTATCTGTATTATTCAAATATGTTTCAGAGGCATTATTGATTGCCTTAACTTATACATAAGCTACTGTTTTTTTTTTCAAAATTCAGGTCACATTTAATTAATATAAAAATTGCACATTAAATTTCACTTATAAAAGAAACATAAAACAAATATTTCAAGCACTTAAATACTAAAGGTCGCTATAGTTGTTCTAGCCAAAATCGGATAGTGCATGAGGGTCTATATTAAATTTTCGCCGCAGAGATGGCAACTGATTGTGTTATTAAACCCCTAAAAAAATTGAATGTAAAGTAAATAATACAAGTATGTACATCGAGTTGACATGAAAAATACCTTCAATGTTTAAATTGCTGTTCAAAAATATTATCATATCTAGTTTATCTCCTTTAAGTCGGTTTCTCCTGTCGTTAATTATTTGCCCTGCTTTCGAGAAAACTCGTTCTGACGGAACCGATGTTGCGGGTATACATAAATATTTTTTCGAAAGCATATATAGTTCCGGAAATGTTGACTGGCTACGATTCCAATAGTCTAGGGGATTATTTGAGCGATCAACAAAATTTTGCCTTAGATATTGCTCCAACTGAATATTTGCATTCACATTGGGCGCGTTTTGACAAATTGTTTTTGCTTCAGCAACTTTTCCATCGAGAAGGTCCCAGAGAGATACTTCGCATTTATCGACCGATACTTCTCTTGGGGTGTTGGTAGAAACACTTGTGTTTTGTTGCCGTATTAGGGAAGTTACTTCTTCCACTAGCCATTTTGTTGTATTATTTGCATTAATTTCATTACCGAACGCAATTTTTTTAAACCTGGGATCTAGGAATGTTGATTTGGCGCACATTTTGTCAGACTCCAACTGCCCTAATCATCTCCAAACCACCTCTAACAATCTGCTCTTCAAACTTTCTCCCTCTACAGTTTTCATTTTGCGATTTCGTACTGCGTATTGAAGACCTCTGATTAGGGGCACTACCAGTGACATTGTGGGATAATTTTCTCCTGACAATTCGATTGTCATGGCCTCTACGGGCTTGAAAAGATTAGTGTAGTCCAACAATGTTTCCCATTCTGATGAATTGAGGAAATCAGGAGCATTTGGTAAAGAAGTTATTATGGCAGAGAGTGGTTCTTTTACCAAGCATATGCGCTCCATCATTATAAGGGTGGAATTCCACCGGGTAGGGACATCTTGTTTTAACCTCAGTTCAGTAACGCCCATTTGCTTTTGCATATTTTTTAATTTTTCCGTCGCTTGAGAACTATGGTTAAAGTAAGTGACTATGGCCCGACACTTGTTTATGAGCACAGTAACTTGTGGAACAGCTTTGATGGCATCAATTACACATAAATTTAATGTATGCGCTACACATGGGTGGTGGTGCTTCTGTAGCATTTCAATTATAGCCTTTTTAATATTAGCTCCGTTATCACTTACTAAAGTAACTATTTTGTCAAAAACGCACCACTCATCAAATATTAACTTCAATTCTGTAGCTATATTTTGGGAGGTATGATTTCCTAAAATTTCCTTTGTTGATAAAACTGCAGAAATCATTTTGTTATCCCGAACGAAATGACTAGTAACTGACAAAAAAGATGTTTGACTATCAGAAGTCCACATATCAGTTGTAACTGAAATATGTGTTACAATGTTGAGCAAGTCATGCAGTTTCTTTCTTACTTCATTGTATTTAAAAGGTAGCATTGTATTTGATAAAACTTTTCTGTTTGGCAAGGAATATAATGGCTGAAGCTTTTTTGTATATTCTACAAATCCTACATTGTCAACGATGGAAAGCGGCTGCAAGTCTTTTGTAATCATCTTTAAAAGAGATTCATCAATATTATTTTTTTCTTGCTCTGAGAGCTCAGAACGTGTGCTGGTAACAAATAATTTTGTTTGAACAGTCCTTCTCAAACATCCACTATTGGAAATGTCTTCGGTAGGTACTGTTAACGAACTGCGCGCTGCACTCTCTGCAGTAGTTGACGAAAGAGAAGTGGAACTACGTTCCTCTTCCGAAATTACTGGCGCTATTTCTCCTGAAGTTAGATTCCTATGTTCTGAGGAAGACGGATGCCTACGGCGTAGATGGTCATTTAAATTTGATGTGTTGCCAGAAAATTTAAAAATTCTTTTGCATATATGGCATTTAACTTCATTGCCATTTTTGGTAAAAAACTCCCAAACGGAAGATCTCTTCAATCCAGGCCGCATTATAAATATCTACACAAATTAAATCGTTAAAATCACTTCCTCAGTTAAAAATATTTAATAATTACCACGCTTAAAACGTTTGTCGATTAGGTTGACGTATGCTAAATTTATTTTAATATCTTTTTAACACTGATATATGCACAGCAAAAATTTAAATAGAACGAACGATTCGAAGAAATAGTAATGAGCGAATCATTCACACCAAAAACTAGTAGTTCGATAAAATAGTAATGAACGAATCGTTCATACATAAAACTAGTAACTCGAAAAAATAGTAGTGAACGAATCATTCATACCTAAAACTAGTAATTCGAAAAAATAATAATGAACGAATCATTCATACCTAAAACTAGTAACTCGAAAAAATAGTAGTGAACGAATCATTCATACCTAAAACTAGTAATTCGAAAAAATAGTAATGACCGAATCATTCATACCTAAAACTAGTAACTCGAAAAAACAGTAGTGAACGAATCATTCATACCTAAAACTAGTAATTCGAAAAAATAGTAATGAACGAATTTCAAATGACTATCGAATGAATGAAAATTAGTGAACTATCGAATAACTCGATAGTTTTCATTCGATAGTTCCCAACACTAATAATCATTCACTGTAAAGTTTGCTTTTTTTACTTCAGTTTGTTTTTCTTTAGCTCTTACTCTTCTTGCAAATTTTTAGCAGCATTGTCATGTGCATATCTAAGCTTTAGCTTTAATTCATTGAAGTAATTGTCTATGTTGTACACTTTTCCTTTGGTGCTTACTATATCATTCGGTAATGCACATAGTTTACCAAATACAAGCTCAATGGGGGAATACTTCGTTGACGTGTGTGGTGTCGAATTGCAAGAGTACATATAGTATGGGATGAGCTCGTCCCAATTATCCATGCTTTTCAGTGTCATTAAATACTCATTCAATACTCTATGGTTTCGTTCAATAGAACCTAAAGTCTCATGGTGAAATGGAGTTGAATGCACTTTATTTATTTTTAATTGTTTGCATATATTCTTTAGCAACTCATTTGTGAATTCTGTGCCTTTGTCAGTTTTTATTTTTCGCATACACCCATACTTTAAAATAAACTGTTCGACAATTGCCTTTGCAACCGTTATTGCGTCTTTTGTTTCAAGGGGAATTATGACGACAAACTGTGTAAGCTCACACTGTAATGTCAGCATATAACGGAAATTTTTGGATGGTCGAAGCGGTCCCACCGTGTCAATCACGATTTCCTCAAAAGACGTTGTTGGTATGTCTGTGACATTGTATTCTTCTGTTGTGTATCGTGTTACTTTTGCTTTTGCGCATTTTTTGCAGTTATTTACGTGTTTTATTATCATTTTCCTAATGTTTTTCCACACGTATTTTTGCTTAATTTTTGCTAGCATTCTTCTTATGCCGCTGTGGCCACCATGAATTGAGTTGTGGTAGTCCCTTATTATTTTGTGCATTCGTTTTTGTCCCTCACCGTCATGCACCTCTTTTCATTCTCCGTATGGCAGTTTCATTTTCCATAATTGTAATAATTGTTCTTCTATGTTGGTTCCACTCTGTTTTAGAATCTTCTAACAGCATGTAAATTGGTAATGTGATTTGCCTTTCCTTCAGTTGAAGTGTTAGAGCATTCGTTTCGTAGTCAATTTTACATTTGTAATTCATTAGGAAGTCTCTACCTAGAATACAATCTGCCTCTAATTTGTCAATGTGATGCAGAATGTAGAATTTGTTTTTTATTTTATGATCTTGACAATTGATATCAATTTCAACTGCTTTACTTGCAGTCATTGTGCAATTTGCGATGCCTTTTATTTTGCAAAATGAGTTTATTGTGGCGACATTCTTTGGAACAACTTTCTTTTTTAATCACCGAGATAGCAGCTCCTGAATCAACCAGCAGTGCTATTATCTTTTATCCTGGCTTTTATGAAGTTTGTGGTGCTGCCTTCCCCTAGGCATCCTATGGTCTTTGGTTTTGCTGCTTCGAGTCCTGAAGACTCGGGATATGTGAATTTTCCTTTCCCAAACCGTCTGTTTTGATTTTTGCCATTATAGTTTCTATTGTTTAAGCTATTGTTCTTAGGTTTGAAGATGTTCTTATTAGTCGAGATAGGGGTTGTTTCACTTGCAACATGGATTGCTTCTATCAGCTTTTTTGGTCTCGCGCTGCCACTATTGCCTTTTGCGGCTCTGCCAGCCCGTTCTTGAAGGCCGTTAGACCAATTTGGTCATTTAATTTAACGATTATTTCTCTGTGTTCGTTTCCCTGCTCATATTTGAATTTCATTCAAGGAAGCTATCAGATTCTGTATACAAGAAGCAAATGTGAGGATTGTCCGAGAACCGTGTAGAGATCTATTGATTTCTGCATGCAACCCAGAGGCGGTCTTGTTTGATCGGAATGCATCTTTAAGAGTTTCTTTCAACGTTTGCAAATTGTGAGGTGTTACTTCCATCAAGATTTTATTTTTCACCTGTTCCTCCAATTTTGTGGCTAGTACGAATTTGATAAGGATCGTTTTTTGGGCTTGATCCGCAAGGGTATCATGCTAGAATTCAATCAGCCCTAAGAAATTGTTGAGCTCTTTAAAGTCCCCATTGAATGTCGGGATGACTTTAGTGTCTGTTACCAGATCGAAATTTGACATCGTTGCTGTATTCTCTATCAATAGGTTTTATTACTTCTTTGATGGTAAATCCCGAACGTATTCTTCGTCAAGCGAATTTCCCTCCTTGAGCTTTTCAGTACTCATTCACAATGGCAATTCTAACTAAAAGCTTTCAAGAAGTTTCTATACCTAATTTTCATTTGCCGGATGTCTGAACGTCCTTAAAAGTTTCAATTCCTAGTTTTCGTTTCGCAGGATCGCCATGTAGGGAACCTAGTCTACTGAATCAGGATTGAGTCTGGTGTTACCCTAATTCTCCTATGTAGGACCCAGTCCAATATTAAGTGTGGATTTGAGTATTATCTTAGCTCTCCAACCGCATTTGTCCGAGCATTAAAATGCACGCTTTGATTCCTGAATAAAGACAACCACCAGGTTCAAGTCTGTAGTCAAGAATAATTTATTTTGGCTCATCGCCAGCTTTTATATGTTTACAGTGAAGTTCTTAATTCTACTCATGCATACAAAATTGCTTAATTGCTAAATTGAACTTTATAGTATTTTTCATATTCGATTTCCGCTTGAAATACATACAAATGCCTAATTGCTAATTGTTTCTGAAATAAGTGTGCCACCTGTAATGCGATCATACATTGCTAAGCTATGCAATGCGATCACACATTGTTAAGCTATGTGTCACAGGTGGCTCATAAGTAAAGCTATGCAATCGAGACATCAAACCTGTTGACTCCGCAATATGTATCGCGTGCATTAGTGTGGTCAGGCACACTACACTATATCTCGAGACCCTAGTCACCAATAGGTATGAAAACTACCCTGTACTAAAGCACTCATCAACAGCTTCAATTTGATACCCATAATGTAAAAACACTATCTAGGCGTTCACGGGCCCACGTTTTGGCCTATATCTCGAGACCCTAGTCACTCAGGGGTATGAAAATTACCCACTACTAAAGCACTCATCAACAGCTTTCATTTGATATCCATATCTTATAAACACATTCTTGGAGTACCCGGGTCCATGTTTTGGCCTATATGTTGAGACCCTACACTCAGAGAAAAACACCGTTCTAAAATCCAGCACCACCGGACTCAATTCAAGCTTTTCATGTTCTTACTTTTTTGTTCTTAAAAAACGAACGACCTGTTCTCAAAACAACAACCCTGTTCTTGAACTGACAACCATTTTCTTGAAAGAGAAAGGCTGGTCGTAAAATATGAACAAATGTTCTATTAATGAGAACAATGTTCTTAAATTAAGTTCAGGAAAAAAGAAACGGTATAATTCGTGTGGACTACAATGTTAAATACAACATTTGGCACAAGCCATCAAGAAGTCGTAGTGGCCCAGCGTTTAGGATGCTGCGGTTGCGATCATGTGGCGCGAGTTCGATTACGGTCATATTCTGAAGTTTTTTAAAACAATTTTATTATATTCTATTTTTTTTATACTCAGTTGAGCAGAGCTCACAGAGTATATTAACTTTGATTGGATAACGTTTGGTTGTACAGGTATAAGGGAATCGAGATAGATATAGACTTCCATATATCAAAATAATCAGGATCGAAGAAAATTTGATTGAACCATGTCCGTCCGTCCGTCTGTCCGTTAGCACGATAACTTGAGTAAATTTTGAGGTATCTTCATGAAATTTGGTATGTAGGTTCATGAGCACTCATCTCAGATCGCTATTTAAAATGAACAATATCGGAATATAACCACGCCCACTTTTTCGATATCGAAAATTTCGAAAAACCGAAAAAGTGCGACAATTCATTACCAAAGACGAATAAAGCGAATAGAAAATTAGTAAAATTTTGGACAATGGGCGTGGCATCGCCCACTTTTAAAAAAAGGTAATTTAAAAGTTTTACAAGCTGTAATTTGGCAGTCGTTGAAGATATCATGATGAAATTTGGCAGGAACGTTACTCCTATTACTATATGTATGCTTAAAAAAATTAGCAATATCGGAGAACGACCACGCCCACTTAAAAAAAAATTTTTTTTTAAGTCAAATTTTAACAAAAAATTTAATATCTTTACAGTATATAAGTAAATTATGTCAACATTCAACTCCAGTAATGATATGGTGAAACAAAATGCAAAAATAAAAGAAAATTCAAAATGGGCGTGGCTCCGCCCTTTTTCATTTAATTTGTATAGGATACATTTAATGCCATACAAAATTTACCAATCATTGTGAAATTTGATAGGGGCTTAGATTCTGGTACGATAACTTATTTCTGTGAAAAAGGGCGAAATCGGTTGAAGCCACGCCCAATTTTTATACACAGCCTGCCGTCTGTCCTTCCGCTCGGCCGTTAACACGATAACTTGAGCAAAAATCGATATATCTTTACTGAACTAAGGTCACGTACTTATCTGAACTCACTTTGTGTTGGTATAAAAAATGGCCGAAATCGGACTATGACCACGCCCACTTTTTCGATATCGAAAATTACGAAACGCGAAAAAATGCCATGATTCTATACCAAATACGAAAAAAGGGATGAAACATGGTATTTGGATTAGTTTATTGACACAAAATATAACTTTAGAAAAAAACTTTGTAAAATGGGTGTAACACCTACCATATTAAGTAGAATGAAATGAAAAAGTCCGGCAGGGCGAAATAAAAAACCCTTGAAATCTTGGCATGAATACTGTTCGTGGTATTATATATATAAATAAATTAGCGGTATCCAACAGATGATGTTCTGGGTCACCCTGGTCCACATTTTGGTCGATATCTGGAAAACGCCTTCACAGATACAACTACCGCCACTCCCTTTTAAAAGCCTCATTAATACCTTTAATTTGATACCCATATCGAACAAACACATTCTAGAGTCACCCCTGGCCCACCTCTATGGCGATATCTCGAAAAGGCGTTCACCTATAGAACTAAGCCCCACGCCCTTTTAAAATACTCATTAGCACCTTTCGTTTGATACCCATATTGTACAAACGCATTCTAGAGTCACCCCTAGTCCACCTTTATGGCGATATTTCGAAAAGGCGACCAACTATAGAACTAAGGTCCACTCCATTTTAAAATACTCATAATACCTTTCGTTTGATACCCGATATCTCGAAAAAGCGACCACCTATGCAACTTCCACCACTCCCTTTTAAAACCCTCATTAATACCTTTAATTTGATACCCATATCGTACAAACACATTCTAGAGTCACCCCTGTTCCACCTTAATGGCGATAACTCGAAACGGCGTCCACATATAGAACTAAGCCCCACGACCTTTTAAAATACTCATTAACACCTTTCGTTTGATACCCATATTGTACAAATGCATTCTAGAGTCACCCCTGGTCCACCTTTATGGCGATATCTCGAAAAGGCGACCACCTATACAACTACCACCACTCCCTTTTAAAACCTTCATTAATACCTTTAATTTGATACCCATATCGTACAAACACATTCTAGAGTCACCACTGGCCCACCTTTACGGCGCTATCTCGAAAAGGCGTCCGCCTGTAGAACTAAACCCCACGCCCTTTTGAAATACTCATGAACACCTTTCGTTTGATACCCATATTGTACAAACGCATTCTAGAGTCACCCCTGGTCCACCTTTATGGCGATATCTCGAAAAGGCGTCCACCTATAGAACTAAGGCCCACTCCCTTTTAAAATGTTCATTAACACCTTTCATTTGATATCAATATCGTACAAACAAATTCTAGGGTCACCCCTGGTCCACCTTTATGGCGATATCTCGGAACGGCGTCCACCTATGGAAATAAGGATCACGATCTTTTAAAATACTCATTAACACCTTTCATTTGATACCCATATCGTACAAACAAATTCTAGAGTCAACCCTGATCCACATTTATGGCGATATCCCTAAATGGCGTCCACCTATAAAACTATGGCCCACTCCCTCTTAAAATACTCTTTAATACCTTTCATTTGATACACATGTCATACAAACACATTCCAGGGTTACCCCCGGTTCATTTTCCTACATGGTTATTTTCCCTTATGTTGCCACCATAGCTCTCAACTGAGTATGTAATGTTCGGTTACACCCGAACTTAATCTTCCTTACTTGTTAACTCTTCTTTTTCGTTGAGTTCCATTCACATATGCACAGTTAATTCTCAATCTTGTTATGCAATGTTTTAAATATATATTCAGATTGCATCATCAAATAAGAAACATTTCTCAATAAGAGAAATATATGCAAAAATGCATATTGTGCGTTTTTTCAAATATTTTGGAATTTTAATAATAATTTTGTTTGTTATTAATATTTTTATTAATGACAAAAAAATGATTTATTAATAAAAAAAATAAATAAATGGGTACCACTTGAAAAATTACCTTCCCCACTGCCCCCAAACATCAAGCAAAAACCGTTCGTGAATTGAGACCGAAAAATGTTAAATCGACCACAAATCGTTCTCGAAGCGTGAGAACCAAAAATCTTAAATCAAGCCCAAATAGTGCTTGAAATGAAAACAAAAGGTTCACATATCAATACCAAAGTGGTAATAAAATACGAACGGTATGCTTGAAAAAAACTGTTCTTAAAACAAGCCCATCGGTCACGAGTTAAGAAAAAACGTACTTAACAGACTTTTGTCAACGAATGTTCTTAATTTTGAACTTGTTTCGTTCGTTTTAGAACGATTTTTTCTCTGAGTGTAGTCACCCAGGGGTATGAAAATTATCCTCTACTAAAGCAATCATCAACAGGTTTCATTTGTTATCCATATTCTATAAACACATTTCAGGGGTATCCGGGTCCACGTTTTGGCCTATATATCGAGACCCTAGTCACCCAGAGGTATGAGAATTACGCTCTACTAAAGCACTCATCAACGGCTTTCATTTGATATCCATATTCTATAAACACATTCTATGGGTACCCCGATCCACGTTTTGGCCTATATCTCGAGACCCTGTGCGTCGATCCTGAACTTTCTTTGCTGTAAACCTCACGGAGCCTGAGACCTTTCCAACGAATGCAAAACCATGGAAATCGGTTCGTGCGTTCTGGAGTTATAGCGTCAGGAAGGAAAACCCGACTTGTTACTAACTTTGCAAAAATCCTGTTCGTTCAAACAAAACTTTTGCAACAAGAGGGCGCAATTTTGCATTTCGCTTGGAGGAGAAGTTGCAAAATTGTACCCGATAAATAAGTGTCCCGGTATCGCATAATTTTTTGCAGTGTCATGCACATTAAATTCAAAAAAGAGTTTTTTGTTTTATATTGATAACTGAAAAATTAGTTTTTTGTTATATGAATTTTTAAGTCGGGTTTACCCTTATTGCTTTAAATGTATGAAAACATTTATTTGAAGCAATTTTTAATTTATAATTTATTTAATAATTTGGGAAAAATTTAAACAACGTGACATCAGGAGGGACAAGGCGACAGCTGTTTCGATTAGACCTTTTTTAAATCTCTTCAAAGCCTTTTCTCCCGGGATTGGGATTCGAACCCGCACTCCCTTCAATAGGCCTTGAGCTCATTAAAGAATTCAAAAATCTTTACGTATAAGGTTAATAAACTTCATCAAAAATTTATTTAATAATTTTGGAAAAAATTTAAACAACGTGACATCAGGCCGGACAAGGCGACAGCTGTTTCGATTATACTTTTTTAAATCTCCTCAAAGTCTTTTCTCCCGGGAGTGGGATTCCAACCTGCACTCCTACGATGGTTGAAGTGTTATAAACGCATTCAGCCACGTCATGCCTTAGTTGTTGTAAACCTTATCCCAATTGCCTTCTTTGCATATTTTCTTTATTCATAGTCCATACTTCGTATGGCATCATATGGTAAAGTTATGCGTTGGTAAGGCGGTTTCAGAGAAACTTGGTGTTGTTGCTTTGTTCTATTTATTCAATTCATACAAATAGACAACATAGGTGTTAATTCGTTGTAGTTCTATAAATAGAACAAAGAA